>NC_046658.1:86253832-86258107 GCF_010883055.1 Belonocnema kinseyi | reverse complement strand
GAAGTTAACTTGCGAGCCGAAGGCGAGGACGATTAGACTGGATACGAGTATAAAACAACTTTACTGCCGTTGTGAATACTATACTTTATCTGAAACAGGTAGAATAAGCGGCCTTTTTCTGTAAAATGGCGCTTGATTGTACCACTTACTCACGCGCGTGAGGTGACGTTGTTAGCCTAAAATCTACATTTCAGTTTAAAGTGGTTTTAAAGTGAATTCTTCTCACTCTTTTCTTTCACTTTTCTTTCACTTCTCACTCACTTCTTTCTCCTTGCTGTCACTTTACGTGCCGCTCCCCATGGTACAATAAAGTCCTATTCTACTGCCGCTCCGCTGGCAGGTAAGGAGGGCTGATTCTACCTATTTCATATAAATTTATATTACGTATATATATATGTATATATATATGTGGGATATTATTTCAATCCTAATCTACTAAAGGACAAGGATTGAAATGATCAAAGATTACTAATTAAAATAACTTTCACCTTACAATTTTTTAGATGAACATAATTACAAGAGAGAGTCGAAGAAATCAATAGAAAGAGATTATACTGGAACATTCTCTTGTACAACTACTTACATTTCTTCTGCTAATAATTCTCCGAACAAGACTTCAATTGAATACGACATTGAGGAAGCTTTGGATATCAAGGAAGAAATAATCCAAGGTGTGACTATTGCAATTAAAATACCTTGAATAGAAACTATAAATAATCATTTGTATATTACATTTTGTTATATTTTTAGTTCCGGAAAAAACTACAGTCAATGAATGGATAAAGACAGAGGATATAAAATTATGTACCGCAGAAAATAGTTCAGCTGTTATTTGTACTAGCAAGAACGAATTACGTCCTGATGAGAAGCACGAAATTCAGGAATCAAATCCAGAAAAGAAACACACATGCGAAAAGTGCGGACGAAGCTATAGGCGGAGACAAGGTTTGTACAGCCATCAAAAATTCGAATGCAACGTCAATCCACAGTTTTTATGTAAATTCTGCAACAAAAGATTTGCACACAAATTTCGCATGGTTCGCCACGTGGACCAAGTACATACTAAAAATAACGCACAGGCTTTGGGAATGTTGCATGATTGCGAAAAATGTTTTCGAAGTTACACTACGTTAAAATCTTTAAATCAACATAAACGTTTACAACACGCAACTGTCAGGCCTCAATTTCTTTGTAATTTTTGCGGATTTAAAACGAATTTCAAGAGTTATTTGTCAGCACATATTTCTTCACAACACTCACAGACATCGAAATCCGGTTATAAATGTGATGAATGTCCTCGAAGTTACACATGGTTAAGTGGTTTAAGTCGACACAAACGTTCAGTACATGTAGCAGTCAAACCACAATTTACTTGTGATTTTTGCGGACATCAAGCTAATCAGAAAAGTAGCTTGTCAAGACACATTGCTTCACATCATTTGAAATGATAACGTAGATCAAAAATTAAACTGTAGGAAATTTCTAATATTGTTTGGAAAAATTGATCATTTTACATCATCTCATGTCATTTAGTAATCAATTAAGACAACTCTTTTTTGTATCGCATTAAATGGTTGTACGCTTTAAAAGGTTGTATGCTTTAAATTATATTTAATAAAAATCACTCCATAATACTTCATTTTACTTTTTGAAGATTCCGAAAATGTAAATTTACTCTCCGTCGATGTTAACAGAAATGACTTCTCTTAGATTGATAATTTGTTATACTTTTTGTTACTAGCCAGTGTTATTTATTTAATGATGATATTCAAGGATGTTTTTTGTTGCTGTTTATCTTTTACGATGCAAGTTTTGTTTTGTGTATCGCAAATAAGTAAAATTATATTACACTTGCATACTTTACTAAGGAACTAGAAATAGTGGAACAATACTTTGATCTGTATAATTTATTATTTACTATAAAGAAGTACGGCATTTTCTACGCAATAATATTATATGTTGACGAATATATTCTATTCTGAGACAATAAAATAATAATTCTTCTAATATTTAGATACTTTTTTTACCTCAATATCCTAATAAGGCTTTTGCTGTATGGTGGTTTTGTGATTGTTAATCTTCCTGATCCTATATATAATGCAGCGAATCACGTAGAAATAAAATCATAGAAATGCAAACTTATCAAATGTTTTAATAAAACATAAAATCAAAAAATGAAAATGACGAATTCTATTCTTCCAGATCGAGAAATCTTTATCTATCAGTGGACTCAAGGTGTATCGCATGATCTTAATTTTTGTGCTCCCCTTACTTTTTTGGGGCGTGGAAATTAGAATTTTCTTTAGAAATAGGAAACTAAAGATTTAAGTTTATACCACATGTATGTCCTGCAAGCCATTGGGTAACAGTGTAATTTTGCGTGTATGGGTTAATAATTCAATCTAGATCCGCTCCTGGTTAAGGATTAAAATGATCGAAAATCACTAAATGCAATAGCTTTAACCTTATAATTTTTTAGATCAACACAATTCCAAGAGGAATTTGAAAAAATCAATAATAATAAATAATGATGGACCATATTCTTGTAAAAACACTCATTTCTTCTCGCAATAAGGATGGTGTCAACACTTTCATTAAATACGACTTTGATAAAACTTTGGATATCAAGGAAGAAATAATACAAGGTATGATTATTTTTATGTAAGGAGCGTTAATAAAACTATAAAAAAAGTAATTGGATATTACATTTTGTAGAATTTTCAGATCCAGAGCCAGTTGCAGCCCATGAAGAGAATGAACCAATTGAGTCAAAATTTTGTACCGTATATGTAAGAGAAGATGAGATTTTTGCTGTGAAGCCCAAAATGCATACCCATAAGAAGCAGAAAACTGAGGAATCAAATCCGGAAAAGAAATACAAATGCATAAAGTGTGCGCGGGGCTATACAAATAAAGGAAATTTGACTTCTCATCAAAAATACGAATGCGACGTGAAATCACAGTTCTTGTGCAAATTCTGCAACAAACAATTTGCACATAAAAGTCACATGATTCGCCACGTGGGTCTTCTAGATATTAAAAAAAGCTCACAGGCTTCGGAAACGAGTCGACTACATTTTTTTTTGTAACTTATGCGAATTTAACACGTATCTGAAACATAGCATGTCAAGGCACATGACTTCACGTCACTCACAGTCATCGAAATCCGGATATAAATGCTATGAATGTTTTCGAAGTTTCACATGGTTGAGTAGTTTATGTCGACACAAACCTTCACAACATGCAATAATCAAACAAGAATTTACTTGAGATTATTAAAGGGCATACAGAAAATAAGAGACATAACTTGCCGAGAGACGATACTTCACATCTAAAATAATAATAATAATAATAATAATATACACGAAACATTAAGTTTTATGACATTTTTTATATTGGTTGAAAAACTCATTATTTTACATCATCTTATGTAATTTAGTAGTGATGTATTCGAGACGATTTCGAGAAAATTCCAGATTTTCTTCAAACATGTTTAGTTGAAGTCAAAACTTCATGTAGATCGAAAATCTCAAATACAAAGTTTCGAGATTCTCGATTCGATATCTCAAAATTTTTTGTTCAGATTCTCCATTTTCATGAAGTTTCGATTTCACATAAACATGTTTCAAAACATCTCGAATTTTCTCGAAACCGTTTTGAATTAATTATTATACTTTAGTAATCAATTAATACTCAATTTTATTTTTTGAAGATTCCGAAAGTGTACATTTACTCTTCATCGATGTCAAAAGAATGACTTCTCGTAAATTTATCATTTGTTACATATATGTTTTGTTACCATCAGGTTTCATTTAATCAATAATGATATTAAAGAATGTTAGTTTTTATTATTAAATTCGTTTACTGCGTGTCACAAATAAGTATAGTTATTTAGCATCTATATACTTTACTTGTGAATTTTTAAATATCGAAAAATACTTAATTTGATCTGTATAATTTATCATTTACCATAATGAATTGCGGCATTTTCTACACGATAAAATTATAGATTTACAAATTTATTCTGTGCTGAGACCATGTAAATAGTGCAGGGATTCACGCAGAAACAAAATTACAGAAATCTAAGTTTGTGAAATGTTTTAATGAAATATAAAATGATAAAATGCAAATTACAAATTGTATTCTTTTAGCTCCAGAAAATTCGGACGAACAAGGGAAAATAGTAGAATAAGGTGTGTTGTGGATAATACGAATTCGTTGAGTGAAGGTATACTGCATGTTTTTTTGTGCTCGCCTTACTTTTTTTGGGAGGGG
>NC_046658.1:86235971-86253822 GCF_010883055.1 Belonocnema kinseyi | reverse complement strand
ATATTTTTTAGAAATGTGAAGCGAAAGATTTAAATTTATATTACATGTATGTCCTGCAAGCCATTGGGTAACAGTGTTATACGTATATTATACGTATATGGGTTCTTAATTCAATTTAATTCCGCTACAGGTTAAGGATTAAAAATCATCGAAAATTACTAATTGCTATAACTTTCACTTTATAATTTTTTTAGATCAACATAGTTTCAAGAGACAGTCGAAGAAATCAATAGTAGCAGATGAGGATGGGCCATATTCTTGCACAACTACTCACATTTCTTCTGACAATAAGTCTGGTGCCAAGACTTTAATTGAATACGACATGGATCAAACTTTGGATATCAAGGAAGAGATTAATCCAGGTATGGTTATTTTAATAACAATATCCTTAATGAAACTATAAAAAAGTATGTTCATATTACATTCTGTTAAATTTTCAGAATTAGGGACAATTACAGCCGAGAAAGGGAATAAAAGAAATAAGTCAACATTTTGTAGCGTATATGTAAGAGAAGATGAGATTTTGGCGGTTAAGCCCAAACTGCTTACACATAAGAAGCATAAGATTCATGAATCAAAACCGAAAAAGAAATACACGTGCGAAAAGTGTTCGCGTACCTATACCCGGAACCAAGGTTTGCTTAGTCATAAAAAATACGAATGCGGCGTCAATCCACAGTTTTCATGTAAATTCTGCAACAAACGTTTTGCACATAAAAGTCATATGATTCGCCACGTGGGTCTTGTGCATATGGAAGAAAACTTACAGGAAGCGAGCCCACTACAATTTTTGTGTGACTTTTGTGAATTTAACACGTATCTGAAACATAGCATGTCAAGACACATGACTTCATGTCACTTACAGGCATCGAAATTAAGGTATAAATGCGACAAATGTTCTCGAAGTTACCGATCTCCAGATTCCTTAAGCCGTCATAAACGTTTGGAACATTCAGATGTCAAACCAGAGTTTATTTGCAATTGTTGCGGATACAAAACGAATTTGAAAAGGTCTTTGGTGGAACACATATCTTCACGCCACTCAGAGGCATCCAAATCAAGGCATAAATGCGACAAATGTTCGCGAAGTTACATTTGGGCAAGTGCTTTAACCCGACATAAACGTTTAGAACATGCGGAAGTCAAACCACAGTTCATTTGCAATTTCTGCGGATATAAAACGAATTTGAAAAGGTCGTTGGTAGTACACATTTTTGCAAGCCACTTACAAACACCGAAGTCAAAGTTTAATTGCAACAAATGTTCGCGAAGTTATACTTGGCTAAAAAATTTAAATCGGCATAAACGTTTAGAGCACGCAACATTCAAATCGTAGTTTACTTAAGATTGTTGGGTGTACAAAACAAATCAGCAGACACATTTGCTATCATATATTACTTCATGTCATATGAAATAATAGTAACGTACAATGTACACGAAACTTTAAACTTGAGAAAAATTGTAATATCGCTTCTTTCTTTTTTGCATTACATTAAATGGTTTTATACCTCAAATTACTTTTTATGGACATCACTGCACAATGATCTGCAATTTTACTTTTTGACGGTTCCGAAAGAGTAAATTTACTCTTCATCGATGTAGGCATAAATGACATTTCTTTTTTGTACAATTTGTCATAGTAGTTTTTGTTTCCTTAGAAAAAATAAATATCTTTTTTATTTAATATTATGTGTGGAATTCCATCAACACGAATCTGCTGAGGACATCAATTTTAAGCTCGGAAATCAGAGTCGAACGAGCGCTAGAGCAGTAGGCAGGAGTGGGAATGAGGCGCAGAAAACGCGACGAAAGAGAGAATGGTCAATCCTACCTACTGCTCGAGCGCTCGTTCGGTTCTACTTTGCGAGCCTTCAATTCTCGGTACGCCGTAAATAGGAGTTCTTAAATCCAAGTTACAGTGCACTCAAGAATCATTCTGAAAAAGTGGGTTATGGCTGTTTCTCTTTTATGATAAATTTTGTTTATGTGTCACAAATAAGCAAAGGTAGTTAATATGCGCTTATAATAGTTTATTTAGAAACTATGAAGAATCGAGCAATATTTCATTTGACCTGTATGATTTGTTGTGTAATATAAAAACTTATGGCATTTTCTTTATCGAAATATTGCAAGATCCATTGAAATCTTTTAAATCTCTCCAAAACTCATTGAAATCTTAAAATCTCTTGGGCGTCTTCCCGAATCTTTTGAAATCCCTTAATATATACTACAACCATTCAAAAACCATTAAAATTTCTCGAAATTAATGAAAATAGTTTATAAGTTCCTTATATTTTAGAATGTCTTAAAATGTCTTAAAATTCTTTGAAATACCGTGAAACTATCGAAGCCCATTTACACTTTTTAGAATCCATTCAAATTGTTTCAAATCTTTGCAAAACTTTTAAAATTTCATAAATTCGTTGAAATCGCATAATATCCTCTTAAAACTTCAAATTCCCATTAAAATCTTGGGACTTCTTTTTAAATATTTCAAAATCTAAATATATCCTTTTCAAATGAAAAATCGTCTGAGTACAGAAAAATTAAATTTAGATCCATTCTGTGAAACGTTTTTTTTATTTTTCTAAGAAAAGAACCTAATTTTCCACTTTAAAAAGTGATGTTGCAAAGCTTTTTTATTACTATTTATGAAAAATACATAATCATTAATATGTTTTATGTTTAAATAGGGTTTCTTGAATCCATTTGGATAAAATTTTCGTTGTATAAATGGTGAATTTGGGAGAAAGAAAATTACATAAGATAGAATGAAATAAAAATAAAAGTGATCAAATAAAAGAATTGTTCCGAATTTATATACGGATTTGAAGAATAGAAAAATTTCACATCATAATAAAAGAGAGTTCTCAGTATTGTTAATCTTGCTTTAAAAAATTAAGGTGTAATTCTTCAAGAAGATATATTGTGTTTTCTTAGTTCGTAATTATCACCGCTAGCGTTAATGTGAATAACTGGATAAATTTCCCCTTGAATTTGAAAAAAAATATTTTGTAAGCGATTAAAAAAGGCAGTTGTTAAAAAAGAAATTAGAATGTTAAAATGTATTACTTTATAGGAAAATTTATTTACTTTCAGACCATACATCTTGGATTTACAATAAAAGGAGTCAATAAATAAACAACTATCATATTTTATTTATTTAGTGGTACATATTATTAAAATTGTCCAAAAATGAAGCATTTGCTGTTCTAATACATCTGAAATACATGAATTAAAAAAAAATAATAGCTATAAAGTTAAATAAAGTCTTCTAGTTTAGTGCATCTAGAAAAATCGAATCTTGCCTGGTTTGAGTTATAAGAATAAAATAATTTTTGTATACAGTATTATTTTTAAACAAATAAAACTAACTCGTTATTTGTTTTGTTCACAGGTATCGTCTTCAATTCACAATCAGATGGAATGAATCCCCTACAGCTTGATTTTAGTTCAAATAAAAATAGTATCCATTGTGAGGATACAATTTTTTTTGACGCGGACATGCATTGTTATCAGTGTCCTAAATGCAATGCTAGTTACACAAACATGAAAACAGCAAGAGCTCATTTAAAATACGATTGTGGAAAATTGCCAAGATTTGCGTGTCCATATTGCAGTAAAAGGAACAAAAGTTC
Source organism: Belonocnema kinseyi (assembly GCF_010883055.1). Classification (NCBI taxonomy): domain Eukaryota; kingdom Metazoa; phylum Arthropoda; class Insecta; order Hymenoptera; family Cynipidae; genus Belonocnema; species Belonocnema kinseyi. Next base: position 86,250,184 of record NC_046658.1, on the reverse strand, counting down.
TTCAAATATTTACAAACATATTAGATCAGTACATCGTGGTTTTCCTGTAAATGTTATTAAAACATACTAATTAATATTTCTGCAATGTTTAAAATGCGTGACAATAGAAACAAGGATTTTATGATCCGAACAAAATAGGACCAAAAATAAGAAAATTATACAATAGGATAATATAGTTTATAAGTAAACTGCCAGTTTTCAATAAAAATTTGAAATAATGAGAAAATAATTGAAACAATCTATCATTTAATTTCTATCACTATATTACAGTGTTGTGCATAATGGTGACGTGTTTACTTATATTTATTGATGCGGAATTGATTAAAAAATTGATATACACATGAATTTTTTAATATTTTGAAAATTTCGTTCTAACAACTAAATATTTGTTTCAGGTTCTGGAATACTAGCATCTTATTCAGGATTAGACATTCTTCAACATTCTTCAAATTCAATTCCGCTCGAATCTATGCAGGCAAATGTGAAAGTATGCAGGAACAGAATTAAAAAGCCATACTTGTGCCAACAGTGTGGAAGAGGGTTTGCACTTAAGAGGACAAAAAATCGTCATATGAAGCACGAATGTGGAAAAATGCCAATGTTCCAATGTCCATTTTGTGGGCTGCGATCTAAGCAAACTTCACCAATTTATGCGCATATTCGAAGAAAGCATCCTGGCATGGAAGTCTACGTTGTCGATCTAAGACAAAAGATGTAATTTGAATTTTTTTAAATTGGGGGAAAAAAGACTGAATCCATTCCTTCGAATAAACGTTTACTTTCATTACGCCTACAAATTAATATGGTGCCATTACTTTGATTTCTTTTTAACTTCAGCCTTAGAACACAATATAATAGGTGGTGGTCTTGCGGATTTAACCTCAAAAATCATAAGTGAATGCAGTGGTGTACAACAATGAAAATTTGAGACATTATATGCTTTTTTTATTTTTATTGAAAAGTATAAGAAATTTTACAATGGTGATTTTTTAAATTAAAATGCAAAAATAATACAGTATCTCAAATGCCCCTTGTCGGACACCACTGTATTCATTAATCGTTTGTGATTTTAAGGGGCCATTCATTAATTACGTAAGATTCCTGAAGGGGAGCGGGGGTTACAAAAACCACGACATGCCCTTATTTTGGTGGAAGGGGGGTAAGACTCATTATTACGTAATATTTTAAAAGTCGAAATTTATCATTAGAAATTTACTGCCGTTTCGATGCCGAATGACCTTTTTTCATTCTATAATATACAATTGGATTTACACCTTATTTAAAAAATTGGTATTGCTTATTAAAACATTAAATCCCCAAATGTGTTCATTTTTATTTATTTTTAATCTTATAAATAAAAATTATAATATATTTTTTCCGACTATTGATCTTATCTATATATTTTTTGTTAAATAATAATTCCAGTCACAATACCTTTTTTTTACTCAACCTAACATTACTTCATAAATTTGAACATCCCGCGTAGTTTACAAACCGTTAAAAAATGGCGGCTTTAGCCCCACTCTGTTTTTTTCAACATTTAATTATCAGAATCTTACGTAAGAAGGGGGGGGGGGGTCAAGAAATCTTATGTGCCCTTACATGGGGGGGGGGGTTAAAATTGCCCAAATCGTCCTATGTAATTAATGAATGGCCCCGAAGTCCGCAGGGCGGCCATCTATAAGATTGTGTTTTAAAGTTTAAGGTTCGCCCTTTTTAAACTACCTTAGGACGTACATTTTTTTTATTATATATAATAATATATAATTTTAATATTAATTATGAAAATTTTGTTTTTTAGTGTAAATAAAAATGTAGGAATTTTTTTATCTATTTGTTCATATTTTCAAGTAATGAACTAAAAATATTTAAATTTATTAACAATTATTCAAATTTATGAAAACAATGAATTATGTAAAAAGTAAATATAAAATTAATATAGATGAAAACTAGTAATGATTGAAAAATATATCGACGATTAACCTAAAATATGTAAGTCTTCTAAAAGCAGCAATGTAATAAATTTCTAAGTAATTTTAACCATGCTTTACATTGAAATTCTGAATGAAATTTCGCTAAAACAGAACATATGAAAAGAATAAATTATTGAGGAACAGATTTTTGACCATTGTTTTTTTCATTTTACAAATGTTTTTTGTCTCACCTGACTGATGTTTTACTTTTGACCTGAAAAAAGGATTCTTCTAAAGGTTCTAAACCATAAACTACAAAATTCGGAAAGGTAATAAAAATAAATAAATAACTCCATTTATTGTGTATTTATTTTTATAATGAAGGCTCGATGCAGACTCAAGCCATTTAAGGCTAAGAGAATTTGTTGTCGACAAATCGCAATTGTCTTTCAAGCAACGCAAATGAGAAAAGAAATCTAAAAAAATATAGTTGTCTTAAAGAGTTTATATAAAAATGGATTTACTGTTCTTCGGTATCGAAAACTAACACAAAAAATATTGAAGCAATAATAAAGGTCGTTTTTTGAGAACAACAACTTCCCTCGGAACTTCCGCTGTTTTGCAGACTCGACTTTTCAAAAATAATTATGTATCTTTTATTCATTTTTTGTTTGAGTAATTTTTAATGTAGTTTTTAAGTTGTTTATATCATAATTGTAGCTGAAAGCTTTTTGTTTAATTGGTTTTGTAATCACTATGTAAATATAAAAAAAGATGATGAATTTTTTTTTGTGGAACATTTTTTAATTGTTAAGAACCTCTTTCTTTAGATTTTTAAATATCTTTCCTTTTTCGTCGAAAATAATCTATTTTTCGAGAATATGAATATAAATGTTCTTAAATTTGGTACCTTCAAAATTTCCCCAAATTTTGAGAGAAGGCGATAAAGCCTCATCAAAAATGGAAAAGAAAATTGGAATATCTCATGGGATAGATGGCTTAAGAAATAAGCAATTTCATTATAAAAAAACATTTGGCTTTCTTTTCTACAAATAAAGCAAAATTTTGTGCACGCATTGAATGGATTCAGTCTTAAATCATTGTTATAGTATTAGAATACTTTAGAGATAGAAATGCCTGTGAATTTCTGATGAGTTTTTTTTAGTTAATCTCTTGTAGTTAAAAAATTAACAAGGATAAAGAATACATAACAAAATTAAGGTATTTAGGATTTAGAAAATGAGAGGAACAAAAAAGGAAAGGAAATCATATGGTATAAATTAAATAATTCTTTTTAATATGCAAATTTTCTTGCTTCTAATAAAAAATTACAAATTACCTGTAATCCCTAAATAAAGCTTGAATAAAATAAAAAATATTATTTTCTAAGGCTGCAATAATATTTAAGAATTATTTTAGGACTGTGAAAATATTTTATGGATAAAACATTGTGGCATTGTAAAATAAATAAAACTGATCTATGAATTGGATTACTTAATGTCACATATTTTTGATAAAAAATGAAAGATTTTTTCCAGATTTATCTACACAGAAAGATAACATTATTTTACTTGGTATAATGACTTTAGTCTTACAAATTTTTTTTTTTAATGTTATAAATCTGATGAACCTTACGACTACCGAAATTTATTCACATTTTTCAGAAAGGTTCAATTGAATTCTTTCTTTACTTCTTTTTTATACCATTCTCAATTTTTTATCATTTTAGGAATTGAAATTGTATTATCAGTAATTTCTTATGGAAGGTATATTTTTTTTTGAAATAAGTTTAAAACTCTTGAAAATCATTCATTTTAAACATATTTTTTGTAATTGATGTTTTTCTCACTGCCGTTTCTCAAAAGTTATTTTTAAACATTTAATTTGAATACATTATGTCTCATTTTTCGAGGAAAACATTTGCTACTGTTTCCATTTTTTTAAATTGGTCTAACGATTCCAGCTATCGAAAATTTACTTTTTATATTGAAAATAATAGAATTCTAATAAATGCCTTCCCCTAAAAAATAATTGATCAAAAAAAGGTTTATTAGAATTGATTTGCAAATAACATTGCTACTGAAAAGTTTCGAAAAATAAAATTGCCGAACATAAAAACTGCGAGAACAACTAACAAAATCACGAAAAATAACATTCCCGAGACTGAAATATTCCCGAAAAATAAGATTACCGAATAATAAAATTCCCGAAGAGTTAAAAATACTACCCAATTTGAAAATTCCCAAATAATGAATTTTCCGATTGTTTATAATATTACTGAATTTTAAAAATCCCAAATAATAAAATTCCCGACCAAAAATTGCTGATTTATAAAATATCTGAACTAGAAAATTCCGGAATTTGAACAATTCAATTTTATCATAAATATTTATTATTTATTAAAAATACAAATATCAAGTATTTTTGCAACATTTTTTTTATTTATGAAGTTTCTAAAACTATTGTTTTAATTTAAAATAAAATTAATTGAAAAAAATCTATTCATGGATAAACTTTTTCTCAGTAATTATTTTTAATTCGAAAAAAATTGTAGAGACTTTAAACATGCCATTTTTTATTGAAATGTGTCATTATTGTGTTTTTAATGAATTTTAAAAGTCAAAAATGTCAAAAATTGTATTACTCTGGAATTTCCAATTTGGGTATCTTATTATTCGGGAATTTTATAATCCTCCAATTTTATTATTTGACCATTTTCTAGTTAGGGATTCTTAAAGTTTCGGGAATTTTATTAATAAATAAAAAATAAAAACATAAAATATTTTTATTAAAAGAAAATTATTTTTAATTTTAAAGCGCCTAAAATTATTTTTTTAATTTAAAAATAGAATGATCGAAGAAATGTTCATTTAGAGAAATATTTTTTGCAATTATTTTGATTTTGAATTCAAATAATAAATTTAGAAACTTAAAAAATTTTAAATATTTTTTTAATAAAAACATTTGATACTTTCATTTTTAATTAATAAATAATTTTTACAAAACCTTTTTTTTCAAACATAGGAATGTAATAATTACGAAATTTTCTAGTTAGTATATTTTATAATTTGCAAGTTTTCTGCCAGGAATTTAATTATTCAGGAATTTTCGAATTCAGAAATATTATAAACTGTTCGGGAATTTTATTATTTGGTTCTTTTTCCTTGTCGGGAATTTTATTTTTTGGGATTTTTCAGTTGTCACAAAATTCCCGGCAGAAAATGCCAAATTTTAAAATATCCGAACTAGAATATTTCCGAATTGAAAACATTAAACGATTTAAAAAAAATAAATTTTATTAATAAATTAAAAATGCTATGATCAAATATTTGTATTAAAAGAAATTTATTTGATGTTCGGAGTGCCTTAAATTATTGTTTTAATTACGAAAAATAATGATTGAATAAAATTTTCTTTCAGGAATATATTTTTTAAATTTTGATTTCACACAATAATTGTAGAAACTTTAAATATTAAAAAAATTCCATTACAATACTTGATAACTGTATTTGTATTGAATAAATAATATTTATGAACACATTTGTTTGTTCCATTTCAGGAATCTTATAACTCAGGAATTTTCTAGTTCGGATATTTTATAATTTGCCAGTTTTCTGTGGGGGATTTTATTATTCAGGAATTTTCCAATTCGCTAATATTATAAACTGTTCCGGAATTTTATTATTCGGGATTTTTTCAATTCGGGATTTGTACACTGTCAATAATTTTATTTTTTGGTTTTTTTTTTTGCAGTCGTGCCGTTGTTATTAAAAAAAGTTATTTGTATTTAAAATGAAATTATAAGGATTATTATCTTGATGCTTAAAATCATAGAAAAACTGTTTTTTCAGGGATTCTATATTTAGTACGACACTACCTTAACTCAATCGATTTTAAAACTATAATTCCGTATAAGATTGGATTATTTCTTCCGTGAATTACTTAATTTGTTTCCTATAACTCTGAAATTTAAAAAGGTTATGTTATTTAGTGTTTTTTTTTTTTTAATAAATACTTGAAGGTTAAAAGTGTTGAATTTAAATTATATCGTTCTCGACGAGTAAGTCGAATCTCGATAGTCGAGAGTTTCGATACAATATGGCAGTTATGCAGGCATGCATGCATGCAATTGTATTGCAGTTGTGGCAGATGGCAGTTGTTTTGATCTTCTCTTAAACGAAGAATGAACCTCTGGATGTGATATTTGCGTAAATTTGGCTTATAATTGTCTGTCAGTGTTGAGAAATATGAACAGTGAACTTAATAATTTTAGTTTTCGTTGTGTGTATGTGTCGAAAGGACAAATATACAATTAATCAGGATGTTATTGGCCTTGGTTCAACCTTGCGTCAAATATAGGTTAGGAATCTGAACTACGATAACACGTGAGGCCGGCTCGGTAAGTTGTATAATTAAAAAAAAAATTCATTCTACATTGTTCAGGTTTAGAAATATAGTACTTATAATCAAACATTGTTTATAAATATAACTGATTTCGAAAGAAAGACACTTTAAATGTGTACTTTTGCGAGTGAAGATAACGTGTGACAGTTGCCCGATAAAATTGTTTTTTTTTTTATAGTGAAGCAACAGTTTATTGTTTTTTTTTTTTGGGAAGTCTAGGTGATTTTCATTTATTAAATTTAAACAGTTTTAAATAATCGGTTTTTTTACAATTTTAAAGAATTCATTTCGTAACAGTTATTGTTAATAGGTTACATGGTTATTTCTAAAACGGAGTGGATAAACTCTAACCGGAAGCGATATCATAAAATAATACACACGCGAAGTGGAAATTTGTTTACGAAGTTTATTGGCACTGCTAGCAGCACAGTCAAACCTATATTTTAGTATATGTTACGTTTTTTCTTTAGTTTTCAAGTTTTTAGAAAACTAAATAAATTTGTATTGTTCATTTCAGATTCAACACTGTTTTCCTCTCCCTTTTTCCATTTCCCCCACTTTTTTTCTCTTAAATGCGAATTGAATTAACAGAACCGAATAAGAAAATTCAACGATTTTTGGTTTAAAGTTCTTTATGTTTAATTTAAAAGTCTATGATTACATTCTTGGTTCAAAATTGAATTCTCTCTTTTCTTTAAATTTAATTGTTTCATTACAAATTCAATTACTTTGCTGAAAATTCATATTTTTTATTCAATAATTAAACCGTTTTTTTCAAGATTCGTCTTTTTGGATAGGATATTTTTACTTTTGGAGTTTAAATTCATCTTTTGGTAGAAAAGTCATCTTTTTTGGTTGTAAATTGATTATTTTTGATTGAAAAATCTTCAATGTATTTCTAGTTCAAAATTAATATTTTTTTGTCTAAGATTTAATTATTTTGTTAAAAATTCCGCTATTTCGTGAAACAATTTTGTCGGAAAATTTTCGTTAATCATATAAAATTAACATACTTAAATAAATATATAAAATTAATGTAGATAAAAAAAAAACTGTAAAATTAATTATAAAATCCGTTTAATTTTTGTTTTGCTTTGTTTCCGCTTGACATTTTTAGAACAAAATATATATTTTGAGGGTAAAATAATATATTTATTAAATAATTATATTTATAAATATTAAGTTTAATTCTTTTATTGCAAATTTAACAATTTTGTTAAAAATTCATCTTTTTAAAAATAAAATTCAACTGTTTACGATTTAAAACTACAGTTCTTTTTTGCTTGAAATATCAACTATTACATTTTTCGCTCAGAATTTGATTTTTTTTTGTTGAAAATTCAACTACTTAGTTCAAACTTAAACTAAATTGTTAAAAATTATCTTGGTTGAAAATTCTCTTATTTGGATGAAAATCAGTTTTTTTCTTTCTTTGAAAATTATTCTTTTTCTACTGAGAATTAAACTTTCTCTCTCGGTTGAAATTTTATTTTGTTTAATTAAAATGTCAACTATTAGTTCAAGTTTTTAAAGTAGTTTTGTTTTTAAATTGAAAATTAAAAATTTGAAGCTTATATGTTTAAAAAGACTTATGGTTTTCTAGAAAAAGATAATATTTATTTATATTTTAATATTATTCCACGAACAAATAAAGTTGCATAATTTAAAAAAAAAATTCACTCGAGCACTCGTTTCGTTATAGTTGGATAGTCACACGAGTAAAAATTGGATTTAAAAAGTTTCTCGAGACAGGTTCCCTAATCTGGGTTTCGATTTCACCAGATTACAAGATAAGAAGATACACAATGAAGATACCAAGAAATACAGCGAAGATTACAAGATCTATGTCTTCTGAAGGCAGTTTCCTAATTTTACTTTTCAAATTTCACAGGCCTTTTAAATGATTATTTCTAATTATTTTGAATATGAATTGTGGTTTGAAAAAATCTTTTTTTATGATATAGGATTATAAAACAATATAATATTAATGATTTTGAATTCATTTTAAAGAATTTATTCCTTAGTTGTATTACTCACTCTTTGTCTTAAAGAATAATTATTTAGTGCAATTTGATTCAAATTTATTAGTGAACAAACATATTATTTTCTATATTATCCGAAGAATTAAAAATGAATTCAAAAAAATATGACCTGAAAAATCAACCATTTAAATTCTTCGCCTAAAAAAAAAACTTTTATTATTCACTGAAGATTAACAGCGCAACAACTTTTGCTTTTTGCATCAAACTTTGGAAATGTTTGCTTTTGTGAAACAGCAATAAACGCGAAAAAATAGAATATTTTATTGAAATCATCTTGGGTTTAATTTTACACAAGTTTTGCTTCCTTTTGTTGATAGTTATATTTTGGAGCGAGTATGCAGCCTTCCAGGAAGAAGTAGCTGTTCGACAAGCAGCCGACTTGAAGAAACCTGTCAGCAATATTCAGCAGCCTGGTGGTAACGTTTGCGAAAAATGCGGAAAAATTTATAAGCAAAAAAATGCCCTGTGGAGGCACTTTAAATACGAATGCGGAAAAGAACCGAAATTCGCGTGTCCATATTGTCCCTATAAATCTAAACAACGCTCCAATATGTACACGCATGTTAAGCATAGACATATTGGCCTAAGAATTTACGCTGTTGATTTAGAACCTAACTCTTAAAATCTCATTTCAATATTAACTTATGAATTATTATGATAGTTTTTTTTTTATTAAGAAAAGTAAACTTTTTTGCCAAATTAGAATAATAGCAGGGATCACAGTTTTCCCATTTCTGGAAAAATTCTCCTTTTTTCCCTAATATCGAAGTAGTTCCCCCCCCATTTTCTCTTTAAAATGTGCTTACTTTGAGAATACAATATTTGAATTACGCGGGAAATTTCGGACCAGAAAGAAGTCTCGCATTTAAATGGTAAAATTTTAACTTGAATTTGTTTTAAATTGATTAAAGAGAATTATCTATAAAATACCAATTGCTACTCAAATTTCATTTTTATATTGTACCAATAAAGAATTTATAAATGTGTATTTGACTAATTTCAGATTGAACTATTCAGGATTAAAATGCAACCTTCAAACTCAGATAATATTTCGGACGAAATAGTATCTCGATTTAATTATTAATTATGGTATTTTTTAAAAGAGAAAACATTTTTGATTATGAGAACGTCTTTAAATGTATAAAAATGGTTTATTTAACTAATTAATTTTTTCACTTTTTTATATGGCCGTGAATGGATTATTAAAGACTAAATGTTGGATGATTAATAATTTTCCAATAGCGACCCTTTTTCGAAAAAATCAAGTTTTATTGGAATTTTTTTAATAGGTATGTGTAATAAATTCCATTTTATTTCATTTCTAAAATTTAAATATTTAATTGTTGAAAATGGAAGAAAATTGAAGATTCAACTGTAGAAAATGAAATAAAAATGATAAATAAATTTGTAACTGTTGAAAATTGAACAAAATTGATCTTGTAAATTTTCAGCTATTGAAAATTGAAGAAAATTGATAATTGAATTATGAATAGTAAAAAATTCAATTTCTGAAAACTAAATTATTATCTGTTGAAAATGCAAGAAAATTGATCATTAATTATAATTATAATTGAATAATAATTATTAATTGATAATAATTAATGTAATTTTCAGACGTTAAAAATTGAAAAAAATAGTTACTTAATTTGAAACTATTAAAAATGGAAGGAAATTGATAATTGAATCATTAATAGTAAAAAATTCCACTGAGGGAAATTAAATTATTAACTTTTGACATTTGAAGAAAATAGATAATTGAATTTTTCAATTGTGAAAAATTGAAGAAAATTAATCATTCAATTTTCAAATCTCGAAGCTTGAAGAACGTTGATCATTGAATTTTTAACAGTTGAAAATGAAGAAAATTACATTTTCATCTGTTGAAGATTAAAGAAAATTTTTAATTAATTATCATTATTAATTAAATAATAATTATTATTAACTAATAATAATTAATATAATTTTCATGTATTAAAAATTCAGTTTTAAACTGTTGTAAATTGAAGAAAATTGATAAAAGAATTTTCATTTGTTGAAAATTGAAGAAAATTGATAATTGAACTATTAATAGTTAAACATTCAACTATTGGAAATTGAATGAATAACTTTTGAAATTTGAAGCAAATCGATAATCGAAAATTTGTATTATTGAAAATTAATGAATTTTGATAATGTAATTTAAAAAAGTTGAAAAGTGAAGAAAATTGATAATTGAATTATTAGTTGTAAAAAATTCAACTGCTGAAAATTTACTTATTACCTGTTTAAAATTCGAGAAAAATGTTAATTAATTATAATAATTAATTAAATAATAATAATTAATTAAATTTTTACCTATTAAAAATTAAAGAAAATTAATCATTGATTTTGAACTGCTGAAAATTGAAAAAAGTTGATAATTGAATTATTAATAGTAAAAAATTCACTGTCGCAAATTAAATTATTTGTTGTTAAAAATTGAAGAAAATTGACAATTGAATTTTCATTTGTTAAACATTGAGGAAAATTAATAATTGAATTCTCAACTTTGGAAATTGAAGAAAATTGTTCATTGAATTATTAATAGTAAAAAATTCAACAGTTTGAAACTTAATTGAAAACTTAAGAATTTTCATAATTGAATTTGCAACTCTCGAAACTTGAAGCAAGTCGATAATTGAATCTTCAACAGCTGAAAATTAAATAAAATAAAATTTCCAGCTGTTGAAGATTAAAGAAAATCGATAATTAAATATAATTATTAATTAAATAATAATGATTAATTAATAATAATTAATATAATTTTCATGTGTTCTAAATTGAAGAAAATTAATAATTCAATTTTTTAACTATTGAAAATTAATTAATTTTGGTAATGCAATTTAAAAACGATGAAACGTGAAGAAAATTGATAATTGAATTATTAATAGTAAAAAATTCAACTGCTGGAAATTTAATTATTTTCTGTTGAAAATGGAAGAAAATTGATAGTTAATTATAATTATTAATTAAATAATAACAAATTAAATTTTCATCTATTAAAAATTAAAGGAAATTAATAATTGAATTTTAAACTGTTGAAAATTGATGAAACTTGATCATTGAATTTTCAACAGCTGAAAATTGAAGCAAGTTAATTTTTCAGCTGTGCTGATTCAAGAAAATTGATCATTGAATTTGGAACAGTTGGATTTTCTCTAAGTTCCAGCTGATTTATGCAATATGAAATTTTAATAAATAAACATGTCAATTCATAAAAAATGTGTATTTTTTAAAAAAACTTCGCTACTGTTCGGGAATTTCTGAGATTAAAAAACATTCAACTTTTATCATCTTCTTGTAACTAAAACCAGTTTTTGAAAAAAATTAACATTTATAGTAATTAAAAAATCTTAAAAAATTATTTAAAAATACATTTCTTATAAAAAGATTGTTTCCTCTATTCTACATGTGAAAATTAATCTATAATTTTCCCCCTATTTCCCTCCTTTTTTTGTGAAAAAATTAACCAATTTCCCTGTTTTTAATCTCATTAGCACTGTGATCTCTGTAATAGATTTATAAGATTAGTAGATAGTGTAAACTTTTAATCTTTAGAGTAAGGCTTTCTCAATGAAAATTCGATATTGTCAATATTGAATCAATTTATGGCTAATACATCACAGTTACCAATTAATATTTAAGATTAGGTAGAATGCTAGTCAGAAGAAAGGAGAATTGTTATCACAATATTTTACGATAGACTGCATCATAATATTTACGACGGTGGGTCGAATACAATTGTCTTTTTGTATCAATTTTATCAATGTTTAAAACTGAATTTTTTATATAAAATATTTTTGAGAAATAATGTTTTAGATCGATTAAATCTTCAGTAAATAAATCGAACTCGAAATAATTTTTGTATTTTTGTAATTTCTTTAGTGATTGCAGAAATGCTTGTGATTTTTTCTGTAATGTATTTGGGGATTAATAGCAATGGTGTGAGATGAACGAAACCTTTTGTGAATACATTATAAATAATTAAGAGTCTACTTTAAGAGTCTAATTTAAAAGTTCTGCAAAATACTCCTAAAAGCTGATTCAAAATATGGAAGCGTATGTCAAAAAAGAATTTGTTTCGAAATGAATGTTGACTTGTGTACAAATGCTTTTAATAAAAAAGAAAGATATTTAAATTGTATTTTATTGTAACTTTTAATCGCATAGGTCACTAAATGTTTCAGGCTTTAACATATACTATTTTCAGTCAAATTCATATTGTATGACTCTCGCTAATGAAAAAAAAACAAGCTACTTACATATTCTATGGACCGGAAATTAATTCAAAGCTACCCTAATATTTATATTAATATAAAATAAACATTTTGTAGGTGAGAAGGTCTAAATTTCTACGAATTTGTTTCTAATAAAATTTTATGTTTTAGTTTTCAGATTCAACTCGATTGCAAACCGCAAATTTTCTTGTCTCAATTGTGGGGCTCTTTTCCGAAGGAAAGCCGGATTAAATCAGCACGTTGTCTACCAATGTCAAAAGCCGGCACAATTTCAGTGTCCATATTGCCCCAGACGCTCTAAACTTCGTTCAAATTTATATAAACATATACGAGGAAAACACCACGGAAGTAAAGTTTGGGTAATCGACATGATGAATTCTACAGCTGTGCAGGCCTAATTTTGAAGATGGATTTTTCATGAAATTTACATGCATGGCACCTGTACAAATAGTCTCAAAATATAGAATAAGAACCCAGCATGTAAAATGTGCTAGTTTATGTAAATTTAAATACAAAATACTCAACTCATGCTTTAAATTATCGTGCCGAAAACTTTAATATGTTTTTTTTTTTTTGAATAAATAAATTTGTTTCTTAAATGTGAAGAAATGGACTATTTTAATTTCAGTACTATTTTCGTCTTAATGTTAACTTTTCTAATATCTTTTAAATTCAAAAACACATTATTAATATAGAATTGTTTTTATTTTTCAGAGATACAGTTTACTTCGTTTCTACCTTTCGCAGCGAGAAGAGCTCGAGCGTATCGTCGTCGAGTTCCCACTCAAAGGCGTGACTATGAGGGACAGCTGTTTCCTTGCTCAGCTTGTCCAAGTACTTTTCGACACATATACAATTTAAGATATCACTTGAAACACGAGTGTGGAAAGTCGCCCCGTTATGCATGTCCTTATTGCATTTTTCATCGTACAAAGCATATCTCGAATGTACGAGCTCATGTCCGCAGAAAACATCCTGGACACGAGGTCTATGCTATTGATCTTTTCAACGACGAGTGATTGCATTTTTTCAGCAATTTTAATATTAACGATTCCTTTCATATTTTTGTTTTTTGTTTACAAAATTTGTTATAACAAAGCATATTTCAAATGTCCGTGGAAAACATTCTGGAAACGAGGTTTATGCAATTGATTCTTTAAATGAGTAATTTAAAATTTTCAGCAGTGTTCATATAAATCAATCTCTTATTTATGTTTTGTTGTTTATTTTCCGTTTTTATAAAAAAAATAAGTTTTGAATGTCTGCATAAACGTTCTGGAAGCGAAGTCAATGCAATTGATTGTTTAATTGAGTGATTTAAATTTTTCAACAGTCTTCATATAAATTAATCTCATATTTTTGTTCAGTTGTTCATTTTTCGTTTTTATAAAAAAAAATATATATATAAATCGAATGTCCGTTGAAAACATTCTGGATACGAGGTCTATGCAATTGATTTTTTAAATGAGTAATTTAAATTTTTCAGCAGTGTTCATATAAATTAATCATTTATGTTTTATTGTTTATTTTTCGTTTTTGTAAAAAAAAATAATTTTAGAATGTCCGTAGAAAACGTTCTGGAAACGAGGTCTATGCAA
>NC_046658.1:86223918-86235871 GCF_010883055.1 Belonocnema kinseyi | reverse complement strand
AATGTCCGTAGAAAACATTTTGGACACGAGGTCTATGCAACAGATTTTTTAAATGAGTAATTTAAATTTTTCAGCAGTGTTCATATAAATTAATCACTTATTTATGTTTTATTGTTTATCTTTCGTTTTTATAAAAAAAAATTTCAGAATGTCCGTAAAAAACGTTCTGGAAACGAGGTCTATGCAATTGATTTTTTAAATGAGTAATTTGAAATTTTCAGCAGTGTTCATATAAATTAATCTCTTATTTTTGTTTAGTTGTTCATTTTTGGTTTTTATTAAAAAAAATATATATAAATCGAATGTCCGCAGAAAACATTTTGGACACGAGGTCTATGCAACAGATTTTTTAAATGAGTAATTTAAATTTTTCAGCAGTGTTCATATAAATTAATCTCTCATTTTTGTTATTCATTTTTCACTTTTAAAACAAAAGATATTTCCAATTTACGAGCCTATGTCAAAAAAAATATCTGACAAGAGGTATATGCTATTGATGTTTATAACGAGTGATTGAAAATTTTCAGCAATGTCCGTAGAAAAAAACCTAGATACGAGGTCTATGCAATTGATATTTATAACAATTGATTGACATTTTTCAGCAATTTTAATATAGAATAATTCCTTATCCTTTTGGTTTTCTTCTCCAATATTTCGAATATCTGAGCTCTTGTCCATCGAAGACATTTTGGACACGTGGTTATGCTATTGATGTTAATACTGACGAGTGATTGAAAATGTTCAGCAATGTTAATATAAATTAATCCTCTTCATTTTTGTTTTGTTTAAAAAATGTTTATAACATTGATGCCATTGATTTTTATAACAATGAGTGATTGCATTTTTCATCAATAATAATATTAATTAACCCTTTATTATTTTTGTTTTGTTTAAAAAAATTTAATAACAAAGAACATTTCGAGTGTACGAACTTTTTTCCGTAGAAAATATCTTGGACGCAAGGTCTATGCAATTGACCTTTATAACGACGGATAATTGAAATTTTTCAGCAGTGTTATGATAACATTAGGGCGTATCAGAAAAAAGTTGTTTGCGCGAAGTTCTAATTGCAATGAAAACTTTCTTTTATGAGTCAAAAATACGCCCCTATAGTTCCATAAAAAAATCCTTCTGTCTCTACGTCATAGATATAGCTAAAAATCCCAAAAAACGAAGCACTTCTTCAAATTTAAACAGGAATTTTTTTTAGATTTTAATGATCAATGTTACAGTAAAATAATTTGTATTGATTTTGAATTACAGAAAAATATTTAAAAAGTGATATATTGCTCTGTATTCGACAATAAAATTAATTTTCGATATATAAATTTTTATAAAAAATAGTTCGAAGCAAGTGGATTTGTAACTACATTGCAAAAAATGATTCAAATATTTTGTAACGTAGCTTGACATTGAAATTTCAGTATGTAAAAAAATCGACTTTTTCGCTATTTTCAATTTTTTTCTCGATATTTTGAAATTTCAAGGCACATATTGTAGGTTTAAAATATTTGAATCATTTTTTGCTATATAGTTGCAAATTCACTTACTTCGAACTACTTACTCTAAAAATTCATATATCGCACTTTTAAATATTTTCTTCTTATTTTAAAGTCAATAAAAAAATAGCGAAAAATTCGAATTTTTCAAACATTAAACTCAATTAGAGAGAAAAACTATACTTTAATGGAATTATCGCTATACAATTTTTATTGATAATTCAAATATAAAAAAAAATTGCTGTTTAAATTTGAAGAAGTTCTTTGTTTTTTGTGACTTTTATATCTACGGTACGGAAAAAGAATGCATTTTTTAAATAAAACTTGAGAGGAGTGTTTTTGACTTCCAAACGAAAGTTTTTATTACTTTTAGAACTTCGCGCAAACAATTTCTTTATCGATACGCCCTATTATACATTATTCCCTTATCCTTTTTATTTTGTTGTCCAATATTTCGAATGTCTGAGCTCGTGTCCGTAAAAAAATTCTGGACATTAGGCCTATGCTATTGATGTTTATAACGACGAGTGATTGAAATTTTTCACCAATTTTAATATAAATTAATCCCCTTTTCTGTTGTTTTCCATAATACATTTTTATAACAATACCGATTTCAATTGTACGAAATCCTGTCCGTAGAAAACATCCTGGACACCAGATGTATGCAATTGATCTTTATAAAAAGTGAATTGATTTTTTCAGCAATGTTATTATACTTTCCTTTTTTGTCTTGTTGTTCAATATTTCGAATGTCTGAGCTCATGTCCGTAAAAAACATTCTGGACACGAGGTCTATGCTATTGATGTTTAGAACGACGAGTGATTGAAATTTTTCAGCAATGTTAATATGAATTAATCATTTTTGTTTTGTTTTCCGCTTTACATTTATAGAGCAAAATATATTTCGAATGTACGAACTCATGTCCGTAGAAAAAATCCTGGGCACGAGGTCTACGCAATTGATCTTGATACTGACGAGTGTTTGGAATTTCTTAGCAATGTTAATATAAATCAACACCTCTTATCATTTTTGTTTTGTGTCCTCATTACAATTTTTAAAACTAAACATATTTGGAATGTACGAGCTCTTGTCCGTAGAAACTATCCTGGACACGAGTTCTATGCAATTGATATTTATAACTACGAGTGATTCCAATTTTTCAGCAATCTTCATATATATATTAATCTGTTATTTTTGTTCTGTTTTGTTGATTACTCTGTAGTAGTATAGAATTATAGGAAATAAAGTATAAGAGTTTGTTTGAAAAAATTACGTAATGTAATCTTTTTTTAAATGTGGTTCATATTCAAAAATGGGATTAAAATTGTTACAATTATTGATACGTATTTCTTGTTTCAGGGTTTTCGCTCATCTAAAGTGAGCATTTCAGGAATTATGTTCTGGTCAAGAAATAAAATTGGGCGAACCAGCCCGCTAGTCACCTTTTTTAAAAAGCATATTTAAGTAACTTTTTAAAGTAAAAAATTTAAACTTTCTTAATAATTAATTCATAAGAATTGTACATATTTAAATTTATAACAGTTGAACATCCTTAAATTTAAAAGAGTTGAAATTGAACAATTTCAAATTAGAGGCCTAAATCGTATTGCTTCAACTTTCAATTGTTAAAAACTATACAATATCAAATTAAAGGCTTGTAAAGTTAAATCTAAACTAAATGGCAACTAAAGTTACAATTATAAACTTGCTTTTTAAATCTCATGATTGGAAATCAAAAGCAGTATTACCAGTAAATAATCTTGCATTAAAACATTTCTAAATTTCTTAATTTGGGATTAAAACTTTATAAAATGAACATCTGTCAATCATTTATAGTTCAAACTATTAACTTAAATTTGCCACTTTTCAATATTGTAAAGTATCAAATTTAAAACCGTTCTATATTGAGCGAAATGAATTGGAAATTCTAAAATTTCTAAAATTTTAATTTGAATTTATTCGATTTTGAATTGTCTTAATTTAAAAAAATTAATTTCAATTGCTCTCTATTTAAAATTTTATAGTTTTGATAAAAACTTATTCAAATTTCAAAATAGAAGAATATTAATTTCAAAGCTGTTCAATATTCAACTACTTAAATTTGAAATTGATCTTTTTATAATTTATTGTTTCGAATATTTTTAGTTTTCAATTGTAAAATACCAGACAATTCAGTTCCTTAGTATTATAATATTTAGAATTCAAATTTGTTAAAATCTTTCTTAAAAAATTAAAGCAATATCTATATTTTTTTAATCCTAATAAAAATGATTGTTGATAGTCTTATAATGTATTTATACTAATTATTTATGTGTTTTATTTTCAGGCTACGTCATCTGGATCATCATCTTCAATATTTTGTCAACTAGCCAGAGCCATGAATCTGAGAAACAAAAATTCAAGTGAATTTTTAATATTCTCAAAGGATAACTTCATTTGTAAATGAGTGAATAATCAATAAAAAATATTCATTTAGTTTCATTTACTTTTTTTTTTCTTTTGCAGTTAATACATTCTTTTTACTATCTAACGCATCTTTACATCATATCATCATCTTCAGATTTCATTTTTCACCAAACGAAGAAATAAAACGCCAATCAATGAAAACCCAAATCTCCTAAATCATTATCATTATTTCCTTTTGTTTAGTTTTTCGCATGAATCGCTTTTGTTTTGTTTCCGCAAATTGTTAAGAATGCTTTTTATTTTGGATGAATTTCAAAGATTTTCAATTCAATATTAAAAAATAGTTTCGTTTAAAGAATGACTGTTTTTTTAACTTTGAACTGAAGATTTTTGCAGTCAGCTGAATCTTTTTTATTGATTCCATTTAATTATTTTTCCATTTTTTTTGTTTAACTCTTTGAATAACATCGTGTCGAAAACAAATCTCTGTTCTAACAATTAACAAATCCTTTTCTTTTGTTTTATAGATGTCCATGTCGACGATAGCGAAGTCAACGTCGATCGTAAACCAAACCTAGTTCCAATCTCTGAAACCCCCAGGGTCGAAATAAAGGTTGAAGATGAAGGTATATCATCAAGAAGTCTACGGTCAGCTTCTGCTCAAAGTCCGACTGTAAACTACAAAATGACAAGAAGTCGAAGTCAAAAGGAAGCTCAGCAACTGGACCAGGGAAGCAAATCGAAGACTCAGACATCAAAAAATAGAAAGATTTCTCAACTTGCTACAAATCCATCCCCGGCATTGAATAATTCAGAGACAGAAGACATCAAACCCCAAATCTCTAGCATTAAAATGAGTCCCATAAGAAGGCGCGACAAGTTTGTTTGCCCGAAATGTAACAAATCCTTCAAATATATATACAACGCTAAATCTCACATAGATCTTGTCTGCGGATTGTCTCCCCGATACGCCTGTCCACATTGCGATAAAACTGGAAAATATTATTTTAATATCATCAGTCATTCAAAGTCCCATCATCCAGGATTAGATAGTTACGCCATCGATACTGTCACAAACCAGATTAAACGCTTACAAAAAGAAATGACAAAACCTCTCAGAGATTCGATTGTAGATACAAAGCCCGTTATATTGGAAAATCCGTCACAGGATTCTCCACAGCCTGGCACAAGACTCAGAAATTTACGAAGTCAAACTAACATCAAACTTAAGCAAGAAAAGGTTGATACAGAATCGCCAGATATTTCTAATGTTTCAGAGGAATCTTTGCGAAAATTGCAACCAAACACGTGCAATAGCTGTGGCAAATCCTTCCCATTGGAATATGGACTCTCCAGACATATTTTCGAAGGATGCGAACGATATCGCTACACATGTCCCTACTGTCAGTACCAAGATCAAAGATTATTTGTTGCCTTTTGCCACTTATCAAAGGAGCATGCAGGATCGAAGATTTACATGGTCGACAATGTGACTGGGAAAAATGTGGAACTAGGCTGTGCTACGAAAACGGAAATTCCCGATGCTGTTGAGTCCAATGATACGTTCAATAGTGAGATTGGTATCGAAGTCAAGAATCCTTTGAGCAAGACAGTAAAGCAATTCTCAGAAGATTCGAAGCAATTCCAGAAGGACTTGAACAAGGAGTACGAGTGTCCCAACAAGTGCGGAAGATACTTCGGAAACTTTCGCAGTATTAATCTGCATGTGAAGCAATCTTGCGTCAAAGTCAAAAGATTCAAGTGTCCCTTCTGCGAGGAATTGTCTCACGCCTTTAGATTCATAGCTACGCATATTAAGAAAAGTCATCCGAATCAGAAGCTTTATGCTATTGATCTGAAAAAGGGACAGCTCGTCTACAACAATCCACATGCTCAGTCGAACGCAAAGAATAAACCAAATCCGAGGAAGGAGAATCCAAAGAAAGAGATTCCGAAGAGAGGGAACCCGAAGAAAGATAATCCGAAAAAGGAGAATCCGAAGAAAGATGTTTCGAGAAAGAGCATTCGGAAGAAAGACTCAAATTTTCCAGAAGAGGCTCCAAAGGTTATGCTTCCAAAAGTCAAACACGAGAAGGTTTTTCCGTGTTCGAAGGGATGTGGCCGACTCTTTTCACATAGACATCACATGAGGACTCACGCGATGCGAGTCTGCAATTTACCAAAGCGTTACAAGTGTCCCTACTGTGAACATATCTGCAAAATTAGCTCGAGTGTGACTAACCACATAAATAATCGTCATCCCCATTTAAAGAATTATTTCATTGACATTCTGAAAGAGGAAAACCTCGATTCTCCAGACTGTGAGAATAAAATAAATGTTGAATCTGAACAATACCATGATGTCGGAAATATTAAGATAGAAGCCGAGAGTGTTCACTTGAATGATTCTATTGAAATTGATACAATCGATGACGAGCCAAACGAAGATGAAACAATTGGGAATCTGCAAACTGTAGACGATGTATTCACTTCAACACAAATTTTGGGCGAGTCAAACGATCGTAGTTACCTGGACATTTTACAAGCCAACGTTGCTCCTGAAAATGACACCGATAATTTCATGTATGAATACAGTCAAATTGAGGAATTGTCAGACGATGAGAAGTCCAGGAATGATTTATCCGAGGAGGAAATTCAAGAAGAGATTACAAAGTTTGTTGATATGGAGACTGAGGAAGTCAATAATGAGGCTATTGAAGCTCTAGATATGAGAAACATTGTGAATCCATTTTCGAAGAAGTTCACGTGTCCTAATAAGTGTGGCTCTACTTATGCCAGAGAATCGACATTGAAGAGTCATTTACGATTTCAGTGTAACTTTAGCAAGCAGACATCGAATGGTTACAGCCATGCGAGAAGAGTACTGACTGATCCGAAAACGTTTTTAGTTGACGTCACCACGAAGGACAAAATTGGTAATACAAGGCTCAGAAAAACAGTCGTCCACCAAGTTGTTAAGGAAGATAATGTAAAAGTTGTAGAGTTAAACAATGATTCAGCTGATGAAATTGATGAACCTGATGAGCCTATTGTTGAACTCGGAGATGATGTTAGTTCAACAATTTATAAGTGTCCTTTCTGCCGATTTTATACTGAGATTCCCGAGGAAGGATATGATCATATGAAACGAAAACATCCCAACGAAAAAGGTTTTATGATTGGTATAAAGTCTGAAAGTGAGGATGAAGTAGATTGACATCTAGATGATATCTAGTTTCATTTCTTCGAGGTATATGATAAGGGTTTAATTTTTTTTTTAATTTTGATGAGAGTTCTTATCTACTTGATTAAAAAAGACTTTAGTACAGTTCGATTTATATTTTTTTATATAAATACAAGAAGAACTGAACAATAATTTCTACAGGAAAATAAATATTATGTAAAAATAATTTCAAGTTATAACAAGAATTCTAACTGCCAAAATGGCTTAAAATATATGTTACGCACGTTCAAATTAAGGTCCAATTTTCGAAAATATTTTGTCTAAAGTGTATATAATTTATTCAATTGGTGTTTCAAATTTAAGATTGTTTTTCGAAATTATATTATTTTGAGCAATTTGAATTCCAAATTATTCAATTTTGAAACGTTTGATTTTCAAGTATAAAACTTTTTATCATGTAAAATTAAAAATTATGTAGTTGGAAAACTTTTTTTTAAATGGTTTCATTCTGTTTCCATTTAATCTAAAAAAGATCAATTTAAAGACTTAAATTTGAAGTGGTAAAAACTTCTTTAAATTGTTTAGTTTTATTTTGTTTCAATTATAAGATATTATTTTTTAAGACACATATTAAAATGTTACATAGAATAATTTTTCCATAGTTAAATTGTTTAATTGAGACTTTTCACGTATTGTACTTAAAAGAATAGTTAAAAATTGTCTTAAGGGTTGTTGATTCATTTTAGCTTTATATTGTTTCTTTCAATATTCAGAACTTAGGTTTCAAAAGAAAAGAATTCTGGGTGCATGAATTTCACTAATCCAATATAATAATACCTTTTTTTTTACAGATACCTCCAAAGTTTTCAATTGTATTATTTAGAATAAGTAAATTTTGTTTTCTATGATAATTTCCAAAGGAAGACAAATTTTCTGGTGATTACATCGGCCATGTTACCATTAGTTTAGGTTTAAATTCAATATTTGAAGTATTATAAATCTTGTTTGATCAACTATATGAGCATTGTTTTAAGCACGTTTGTAGTTTTCGACATTTACAGCACAAAGGAAATATGATTAAATGTAACTGTCATTCATTCTTGGTTTAAACCTGTTATATTGACGAATAAAAAGGTACTTTATAAAAAATGTATACCACCATTGGAATCAAGTAGTCTAAAATCGAGATATTCATCTGAAAAAAGGATTTTATTGATTTTTTATCTATGATTTCTGAATAAAACGGACTTTTTGTTATAAAGTTGATATACTTTTAAAATCATAAGGATTTATTGATTGTAAACAGTCAATTGAATTTTTAGAATATCCCTTTATTTAGAAGATCGACTCGGTTTTAGGCGTGTTGCCTATTTCAGTCTCTTCCGCTTATTACTGTTTTAGTTTCTATTTACTTTAATCGTTAATTCAACTGTAAGATTAGTTGCGACGAAGAATAATAGGTTTGGATAGAAATATTTTTTTCTTTAATTCAGAGTGTTTCAGGGATTGTGCTTGTTGCATTTGCAGATAATAATTAAAACAACTGTTAAGTTAAAAATTTTTTTAGATCAACTTTTGAGAACAAAATTCTCATTTTCGAAATTAAAAGAATGTAATAATCGTCTTCTATATTTCAGACACTTTCTCTACTTTGTTGATCTGCCAACAAACATTTATAGAGAATTCGGCACTGAATTACGAGAAGAAGTGTATAAAATATATTTAAAAAATATAGATAATTAGTCAATTAATTGCAATACAAGTGACAATTGTGAATCATCAGTTTTTTAAAATGAATGAGGAAACTGCTATAAATTAGTGAGCTCTTTGTTAGTGGCACGAAGTAAAATTTTTTTTCTTCTGACTTATTCAATGGCATCTTGTTGCAGAAATGTACCAACAATGGGATCAACATGCCGTTCAAGACCCGTACTACGGAGCTCGACAAAACCTAATTTTCCAGCAAGGTAGTGGACAGAACGAGGAACAAGCAAGACAAAATGTATTTCTCTGTCCCAACGAAGGGTGCCATAGATCTTTTTCTTGGAAAAACAACATGATGTGGCATGTTCGCAATTCTTGCGGCTTAAAACCTCGTTACAAGTGCCCGTTTTGCAATTATAAATGTAAAGTGAAAGGGGATGTTCGCAAGCATATTTTAAGAATTCATAAAGATAGTGAAATTTATGTAATTGATCTTTTCGAAGAGAGTCAAACCACATAAGAATAGGTCTTGAATATTTTTGAAAAGTTTAGTACAATATATTTAAATTAAGAAGCTCAGAAGTTTTGTTTTTCTTAAGCAACAATCGAATTCCTTAAACTCCTTTTTCTGAATCCAAATTCATGGGTTAATATACGGAATAGTTTCAAGAATTTGGCTAAAACGTCCAAAGTTTATGGTTATGGTTTTGTTGATGTGATCTATAATAACCATAGCGGACCTCGTAAAAGGAACGGTTATGCCCACTAAGGCATATTTTCATTTTTGCACATTTATTTAACTTTTTACATAGAACTGAACACACTCTTAAACTTTTTACTTAGTATATTACTTATTATTTATTAAATAAATAAATATAAAAATATAAATATAAAATATATAAATGAGTAGATTCTTTTTAAACGTTTAGTTCTATATGAAATTATGAATAAATGTGAAAAAGGTGAAAATATGCCCTAGCGGACAGTGTGAATGCAACAGTTATGCAATTGTGTGACCGAAAACTGAACATAAAGTGGTTGTCTTGTTCATTGGATCCGCTAGGGCCTATTTTCATATTTTTTCACATTTATTCACAATTTCACATAGAGCTCAACGCTCGTTTGGTCTTTTTTACTCATTATTTATTAAATAAATATAAATGTGTAAAAAGTTTCCAAAAAGTGTTGAGGTCGATGTGAAATTCTGAATAAATGTGAAAAAGGATGAAAATAGGCCCTGGCGGGCCGCGTCAACGTCTTACGCAAATGCGTGACCGTTCTGTTCACTCGGCGCGCTAGGCCACATTTTCATATTTTTCATATTTATTCATAATTTCGCACACAATTTAACACTCTTTGGTCTTTTTAGTTATTTTATTACTTTTTATGTATTAAATAAATAAATGTAAATAACTAAAAAAATAAAAAAAGTGTTGAGTTATATGGGAAATGTGAAAAAGGATGATAATGTGCCCTAGCGGATCACGTGAACGGAACAGTTTGGAAACCAGTTCACTAGACACGCTAGGGTATATTTTCAACTTTTGTCACCATTATTTACTATTTCATATAGAACTCAATACTCTTTTCATCTTTTTACTTCTTATTTATTAAATAAATAATTATAAATGAGTAGCAATATAAAAAGAGTGTTGAATTCTACATCAAAATTGTGAATATGTGTGAAAATGAAGAAAATATGCCCTAGCGGGTCACGTGAAGGAAACGGTCACGTAATTGCGTAAGTGTTCCGTTTACATGTTCCGCTAGGGAATATTGCACGGATTAATCTATACTCACACAGCTTTTCTTGGATAAAATTCTCCTAGTGATCTCTACAGCATAAGAATACGATAAGTTAAGAAGTAACTAATACAGAATATTAATTTATTCATTGTATTTTAAACATCTAATCAATTGTTTGTTCTCTTTTGTAGATGCAGAGGCTAAGTTTTACTTCGTGAACATGAAGACGCAGAAATCATTCCCTTGTCCAAACTGTGCGAGTTCTTTCCGTCAAAAGCAAAGTTTAACTAGACATTTAAAATACGAATGTGGACAAGAACCTCGATTTACCTGTCCCTATTGTATGTACCGAAGCAAAAAAACTTCAGATATTTACGCACATGTACGGAAAAAACATGTAAATCTTAAAGTGTATGCGATTGATGTTCATGGCGATATAAATCTGGGCACGTTTCACCACATGCCTTAGTAAAAATGTATACTTTTTCAAAGATTTTTATAAAAACAATTTTTTTCTTCAAATATGTAAATACATGGACGTTTACGTTAAAAAAGATTTAATTTCATATTGTCGATTGATAAGAAATATCAAGAACTTATCACTGAATTAGGAACTTTGTGATTTGCAAAATACACAAAGGACATTTTGATTTTACGTCGAAATGAATTGTTGAAAATTGATAAATAGATTTATAATCGATTGAGTCCTGTGTGCGACTACTCTTAAATATTTTTCGCTGTACATAAATTTGTATAAATTAAAAAAAAAAAATAAAATAAGATTATTGTGAATCTGTTAATTTGCTCATTATTTTTTACTGTGTCAGAAAAACAAAATTTACCTGAAGGGCAGTGGAAGTAAATCTTGACCTCAAAATTAAATTGCCTCATTTTACTCGGGTTAGAAATACATGTTTTTATATGAAAAATGGACTAATTTTAATAATTTTGAGTAAAAAGTTTGTTGTTTTTCGATTGCTCGAGATGAAATAAAAAAAACCGTTTTACACATAAAGTATAGGAATTAGTCAATTTTTCGCTTGAAATACAGATTTTTTTTGTTCAGTATCAATATCAATCAAACGATCTCTGATTCATTGGAGTTTGTATTGAAAAAGGGATTTTTGTACAAGTTTTTTATTCTTATAGCCGTTGTCCAAGCAGACAGAAGAAAGCGGTTCGTTGCATGTCCATATTAATTTGGGCATGTTACAAAACATACTCCAGAGATTTTAAAAATATTTTCTCATGGATCTTTTTGAAAAGAATTACTTGTCAAATACGCAAATACTTCAACGTTTATTACGAATTCAAAAAAAAATTCAACTCGATACTTTTTATTGGTAAGGAATATCAAGAAATTAATGACTGAATTAGGGTTGTTGATCCCTTGAGTGACACGCTAATGAAATG
>NC_046658.1:86194675-86223908 GCF_010883055.1 Belonocnema kinseyi | reverse complement strand
TTTCATCAACCCTAGTGTCCGAAGGTTTTTTAAGTCGCAGAATACGAATCTTTAGTCAACATTCCTAAATACAAGATGGCTGATCCAATATGGCGTCTTAAAATTAAACAAATCTAAAACTCGATAGATTTTTACGGAAGTTCAGATCTTGGAGTTCCTCTGGCTACGGAGGACGTCTTCCTGGTCTAAGTTTCACCAGATAATGCACGGGGTAGAAGCAAACCTATTTCCAAAAATTTTCTATTTATATTACATCAGATTAGATGCGTTCTTAAACTCATTACGGATTCATATTTTATGATCCCAAAACCCCGTAGAAATAATGTTTTACGAAAATGTGCTGAGTTTTGGGGATTTTTGGCATCTTCTAGTCGCCATATTCAATCAGACATTTTGAATAAAAAAATTTTGACCACCGATGCGCATTATATTCGCCATATGCATTTAAAGCAATGTCGCTCAAGGTGTTAATTGGAAAATTTAAAATGGAAGTTCCGATTCTTAGAGTCGAAATGGATTTCAGGCTAGAAAACTTAAATTAAAAAGTATTGAAAAATTGCATGCACCTGGTAAGAAGCATTGCATTAAAAGGTATTAAAAAGTTTGAATCCCTAAGAATTTTATTTCTGTGCTTCATTTTTTAATCCTCATAAGGCGGCGAAAATAAGATTTCCATCCCTTTTAAGGCCGATCGGAGCTGCCAGACGTAACCTCCAATAAATTAAAAACACAATTTTCGTTTGAAGCATTAGAACGCGCCACAAAAGCATGAAATTTTCAAAATGTAGTAGGATTGTATACAAGAATACTTTATCGTAAAATTTTCGCTTTGTTCAAATATGATCAATTACAAAAATATAAAATCATGATGAAAAATTCGAAAAATTATTTTTCATCAGAACCTTCTGTGTGGAAATTAATCATGACATCGTAAAATGATACATTTTTAATTTAAAAATGTTGACCACAGATTCGCATTATATTCTCCATATGCAATTTAAGCCATATGGCGTCAATGCTGCTCAAGGCGTTAATTGAAAAATTCACAAAGGACACAGGGGATAGCAGCAAGAGTTTACACGCAGACACAAGGCATTATCGACATATTCCTTAGTCTTTGGTCGTTAAGAAAACCATAAGCTGTAGTGATTACTGTGTATTTTTAGGTTATGGAACCCCACCTGTCAGCCTAAAAATACACAGGAATCATTCTGCGCATGTCAGAGATGTCTGCATCGTGACATTACTGGTCAGTAGCTGTCGCCTCATTTTATCTAGTAAATGAAAGAAGATTCAAAAGTATTTAAAATTAATAGGGTGACAGGATTAAAATCCGGTTTGTAGAACTTTTCGGATTTGTGAGTGATTTGGTAGGTCGGAATTACATCGAATCTCGAATGTAATGACTAGACGAAATGCTTGATTTATTCCGTCATAATCCTTCGCGTCTTTCTTCAAGGTTATCGTTGGTAAGATTTTTTAGGTTATGCTTGAAAGAATTCCCTAATTGGAATTCAAGGTAACCTATGAAAAAGACAGCTATTCCGTCAAATATCATTGTGGAATAATTTTAAAGATGTTAACATCTTTTTGGAATTCTCAGTTAGAATAAAAAAAAATCGTTTTATATAAGACGTATTGAAATTAGCAAATTTTCCACTGCGAATACATCCTGAATTCAGAACAATAGTAGGCCCTAAGTATCTTAACGAATTTTTGATTTTAGTATTTATGGAGTAAAATGATAGACAATTTAATTTTGAAGTTAGAGGCGGGTTCCAATGCTCTTAAGGCCACGGGACGAGTAGGTCACGTGACAATATTACTACCTTACCGACAATTTTTTTTATTTCATAAATTATTTTCACACGAAGCGCCACGTCGAGTGAAAAATTTAAGACAATAAATAAGAAGCACTAAGAAAGGTGGGTTTTGTCCTAAATTTTAATAATTATGAAAATAGCAAATGAAAATTATTTACAAAAAACTTTCCATAATTATAAAAATTGAGGATATGACTAACCTTTCCTAGTGCTTCTTATTTATTATCCCAAATTTTCAACTGGATGTGGCGCTTGGTGTGAAAATAAGTTAGGAAATAAAAAAGTTTGGTAAGGTAGAAATCTGGTCACGTGACCTACTCATCACATGGCCTTAATGCATATGGCATTCTATTAATTTCCATGGATTTCATTTATTCTTTTATTCGTGAACTGAATATAAAATATCACATAGGTGGAAAATGAGAAAAAATCAGTTCACCGCTCTCTGTTTCATTGGAGTTTGTATCAAGAGCGATGAGCCAGGACCTAACTTCAAAATTTAAATGCTCCATTTTACTCCATAAATACTGGAATTACATTTTTTTAGATAACTAGGGCCTACTTCAGTTTTTATTCAAATCTGTATTCAGAGTAAGAAGTTAGCTAATTTCAATAGTTTTTGTCTAAATTATGTTTTTTATTCTAACCCGAACAATAAAAATTACACTTTTTTACACAAAAACTATTGAAATTATCTCATTTTTTACTACGAAAACAGATTTGATTAAAAAAGGGATAGGCCCTTGTTATCTAAAAAATATTTAATTACAGTATTTATGGTGTAAAATGTGGCAATTCTATTTTGAGGTTAGGTCCTGTTTTCGACGTCCTTAAGGCCATCTGACGAGTGGGTCACGTGACCAGATTCCTACCTTACAAATACTTTTTTTTAATTCCTAACTTATTTTCACACGAAGCGTCACATCGGGTTGAAATTTTGGTATAAAATAAGAAGCACTACGAAAGCCGTCTCTGGTCCTAAATGTTTATAATGATAAAAAAAGCAATAAAAATTCATTTACCAAAAAAAGTCTTTTTTCATAATTATAATTAGTTAGGACCAGCTCCACTTTTCTTAGTGCTTCTTATTTATTATCCAACATTTTCAATTTGATGTGGTGCTTCGTGTGAAAATAAGTTTGGAAATAACAAAAGTGTCGTTAAGGTAGGAACTTGGTCACGTGACCCACTCATCACATGGTCTTAAGAAGAAGCAGCTTCGTAAAAGTTTATTATTTCCAACCCACAGCCTCCATCCAAGCCGATAGAAGCGCCATATGTTTTTTTCTTCCATTTAACAAAATTGAAACCCATTCTTTTATTTATTTAAAAAATAAGAAGTTGCATGAAAAACGCGACAATTTAAACATCTATAGCAGCATGGAATACCTCCATATCCCTTCCTTCTTTTTTCTTTCGTATTTAAAATTTTATTTTTTACATTCTTCAAATTTTTTATTTTTAGGAGGTTGCTTTTATTTGCTATATTTTTATTTCAATAGTGAGTAGAAAATAGAAGTTAAATTTTAATGTTGGACGTTAAACAGGAATTTAAATTTTGATTTATTATGGATTTAATTCATTAAATTTTATAAGAATATTTGTGTTTAAGCCTGCGAATGATTAAGCTAGTATTTAAGAACTTGTAAACTGTATATTTATTAATTAGAAGTTTGCCAGCTAACAAAATCGGCTACACCTGACTTAACTGGTAAAAGAAACTAAGAATAAGAAATGGGAATTTTCTTTAAGAGGTGCACTATTTTGCATGAACGACTCTATATAGTATGATAATGAAATTATAGAACGGCTTGATCTAAATTAATAAATATAAAATATTTTATAGCTTTTCTGACACGATATAAACTTTTTCCAGGTAAAAAACGCAGTGGATCTCATCTGGGGAGTTTTGAAGCATTGTGGAAGACGAAGATGGACGACAGTTATTTCAACTCGAATACTGGAAAGTTTCACTGTCCCAATTGCAATAGTGGTTATGGAAGGCGGGACACTATGTTGGGACATTATCGTTACGAATGTATGCGTCCTCCGAGATACAAATGTCCCTATTGTTCCCTGAAATCTAAGAAATCTTCAAACGTCTACCAGCATGTCAGGGCTGTGCATCCGACTGAGACAGTAACACTTGAAAAACTTTATTAGGGTGGAAGAGTACCATAACTTCCAATTTTAAGATAATTTGTTTCAAATAATTGCACAATTTGAAACTTGAGAATTTTAATTATAACTTTAATTTCTGTCGAGAAATTTTTTAATACGTAGAGAAAACCCCTACTTTACTTTAAATTTCAGTTGAGATTACGTGAAATTTAATGAGGTCGATTGAATGGAAAATTCTTAGTTTTTAATTATTCAGTTTGCTGTTTGAGTTACAAGAAAAAATAAATCGTACTTTTTAATTTTTCATGAAAACCTTGATTAGTTTTTGATTCTTGCAAAAAAATTTTCAGGTTTGATGACTTGAATTTGACTTTGGCAAGCATACCGTTTTTATTTCTCAATTTTAAATCTATTTTTTACGTTTCGACGGGCTTGAATTTAATTTTCCAAGTTGGAAAGTTGGAAAACTTTTACTTTACCAGTTTTAATGTTCGCATTTTTTTAAACGTCTGGAATACTACAATTTCTAGATTTTAATTTCTATTTTATTTTTCATTCTTTTTAATACTTCAAATTTATAATGTAGGGTTTTTAAGGCATGCAAATGTACATTTTAATGACCTAGAAGTTTTTGAGATTTTAGTGAACACCTTCTGAAAGAAGCAGTTTTAAAAATTGCGCCACTTTAAAATTCAAGTCTTAAAGAATCCCAATTTAGAATTTGGCGGTTCTAAATTAAACAACCAAGCACCCGAATCAAAGAACTGATCATAACTTTCTGGCGCCTAGTTTGCGCTTAAATTCAAGCGCTGAATGGTCTGAGCGCCAGAAAATTATAACCGATTCTTCAATCCGAACCCTCAATTTTAAGGCCAAAAACTGATCAATAAGGCATTTAAAATAATTTTTTTTAAATTAATCAATACTGAGTCCCATTTTTTTACTCAATGCAAAATTTTTTTAATCCTTAATTTTTATTATTTTGATTCAATTTTGTTTACATTTCTATTCAATAGATATTTTACAATAGCAGAGACTTTTATTTAAATCCGGTGCAGATTTAAGTACATTTTTCGCTGGCTGTCCAAAATATATTTTAGAAAATTGTCATTATATTTCGGAGTGTTTGATGGAATTTCGAGACGAATCTTGATTCATTTTTAAAATGATAGTGAGATTTAATTTCATCAAGAGTTCATTTTATTTAAGATTTTATAGTTAGCTTTCACCTATTCTAAAATTAGGTAATTATTTCAATCCATTCCGTTTATAAATACGTAAAAACAATTTTCATCTTTAGTTACATATGTTTAATGTAAATATGTATAAGTGAATTAGTGTTTCACAAATGTACAAAATATAAAAGATGAAAAATGTAATTAGATTGTACACAATTTCTGCGCAAATTTAAGTATAGATAAGTAAACAATGTTTACTTTAGATAGGTGTGTAATTTATCAATTTGAATACGTAATTGAGAAAACATTTTTAATGAATATAGAAAATACATAAGAAATATTGTAACTAAAGATTTTCTTCACTTGCCTACAACATATTTATGCCTATTGAGTAGAAAGTAGCCGATTTGAGTTATCCTTAAATTTGTGAAATGAAAAATGGTTTAGCTCTAATAGAATTACTTCCAATCTTCAATTTTTTGGTTTCTTACTCGCCGTTCCCAATGCAATTCATATAGGACTTTGAAGCTTCAAAAGGTCATCACGCGAGATAGCACCTTTTTAATTGGCTTCTTCGAGATGGAGCCTTTTTATTTTGGCACATCGGTATCTGAGTCGATTGGATTAACAAGGAGGCCACAAGATGTGCGTCGCTGATTCGACTGAGGCTTCATAGGGTGATAGTACATGAAAATCCATTAGGCGCGCATTGTTTCTTTCGAACCCATGGGGTCTTAGTATCCGAGATATCGAGGATTGAACAAAAATACGCTCCTTATGCATTTTGGTGTACTTTTCACGCTCTAAATCCCCAGTCGAATCGGCGACGCACATCCCGCGACCTCTCCTTGTAAAGCAACGTTTAATTTGTTTCACTCGAAACTAATTTATACATATTGCATGGTACTCTATAGTTTTGAAAAAAAAAACCATTGCACGGCTTCTCTATTTTCTTTACAGGAAGAACATTACATGGAATTAATTAAAATTTGGAACAATAGTTCATTAAATTTTCTTTGTTTCAGAAACCAAACCACAAGATTGGGCAAATCGGCCGCCATTAGACAGCTACCTTTGTCCAGAATGCAACGCAGGATTTCGTAGAATGTTTGATCTTCTGCGACACAAATGTGGAGTAGCACTCAGATTCGCCTGTCCTTATTGTCACAAAAAGGACAAGAGTAGCTCTAATGTTTATAGACATGTGCGAAGATGGCACTCGCATATGCCACTTGTCATCAAGAAGATGTTTTAATTTTCGAAAACATCATCTAAATTTTACAAATTGTAATTTAATTAATTAGTTTAATTGTTGTGAGTGTAAGATTGTGCTATAAATGGTTTATTATTTTAATTTTTGATACATTTTACCCAAGGAAGAAAACAGGCCATTTTTTGTATCTTTGTAATATGAATTTTCGTTTTATTCGTTGTTTTTTTTTCAATGGAAATTTTTAATACAGAGATGATAATCTAACGAAATGTTCTTATAAATGTTCTTTTGATTCATATCCTTTCCTCAAGTGAGTTCTCTAGTTTCAAAATTTTATATTCGCTTCTGTAGAAAATATAAATGAAATTACTGTTCCTAATACTAATACATTCTTACTTTTATTTACAGATTTCTGGTCAAAACATTTTCGTCGCCCGAGAAACCACATTTGTGTTGAATGTGGGAAGGCATATGTTAATGACAAGGATTTGCGAAAACATCAAAAATACGTTTGTGGCAGAGATCCTAGATTTCGATGTCCTTATTGTCAAACGAAAGCCAAATACAGATCAAATATCTATGCCCATGTGCGATCAATACATCCAGAAATGAATGTTGCTGTTGTGGATCTTGAACAATAAAAAAGTCGATGTATTGGAACGAAAATGTGATCATTAACCTGAAGAAACTGCAATTTCCAGGGATATTGAGTGATTTTAATAAATGCGAAGGCTTTGATTTTTCTTCAGATTTTTATTTGACCCAATCTTCATTTAGCTTTAATTGCATTTAATTTCCAGCATGGTCATTTGACTTTATATTCATCTGCAAGAACTAAATTTGACCTAATTTTCATTTTTCCTAGGAACATCCAAAGTATACACTACACAATTTTTTACGTATATGTTTGTAATCTTGGGAAATAATAAATTATATAAAGGGGCAAACCTGCCCGATAGAGGAGAAATATTTTATTTTGGTAACTAAAACCAAATTGATAACTTATCATTATTTCCAAGGTGGGCTTGAATCCTAATACTCATGATATGACTTTGGATTTCTATATGTCCCAAGGGTTTAAAATTAATTTGATAGTTTTCAATTTGAAAAAAATGTTAACAAATAATAAATTTGAAGGTGTCGGGCTCAGAATTTGAAAATTTGCAATGTCATTACAATTAATGGTCTGAAAGTACTCCTGAAAAATTTTTTCTTTCGAATAATATACACAGAATTTTTTCTATAATATAAAGAGCATATTTTCCATTTATATGGGGTGACAGCTTTTTTCTAAATTTTGCATCATGAGCGCATGTCTTTTTCAGGGAAGCGATAGGTAAAAACACATTTAAAAGTGCCATAGAAATCTTTAAACTTTAAAAAATATGTATTTTCTTGTGTATTTTGATATTAAAGTTTTGTTTCTATCACTTTATATTAATAGTTTAAATGTCTTTCTTATAAAAATTATTCTCTTTATATTGCAGAAGAAATCCTGAGCATATTATTTCAGGGGAAAAATGTTAAAGGGCAATTTCGCACTATTAATTGGAATTCAATTACAAAAATTATTGTATTCTAGGCCCCACAATACCTCCAAAAAAGTTTTTATAGGAAATTTAGGACTTATTCCATAATAAATAAATTCTATGTATGTACAAAAGAAAAAATCTCTAAGGGAATGTTGGTAAATAAAAGAAAATTTGTAGCAGTATTTTTTCATCACAAAGAAGAAATTGAGGGGTAGAATTAGCAAGATTAAAAAAAACATGTCATATTCTGAAATGTTAAAATCTGAAAAGTTAAACTCTGAATAAAACAATAAGGTGTAATTAAGGTGTAAAAGTATAAACTTTCATCTCAATATCGATCATTTTTGTCAATGAAAATAGAAAAAAATGAATAAAAAACTATAACAATATTTCTCTAATTATTTTTTATTCATTCAGTGATTTCGGATTACTTTAAGGCAATTAAATTATCTTCATTCGCAAAAATACTCCCTAAGACCAATTCAAATAAGAATTGCAAAAATGAGCACTTTTGTGAATACTTTACTTTTTGTGTAAACTTTATTCGATCCTTTTGTGGTTTTAAAGTGTGATCTAGTTTTTTTAGTTATTTGAGAGTTGTATGATTTGAATTACTGCACTTTTGTTTAGAAAAATTTAAATTACATTTTTTTGTTTATTTTAAGCAATTGATTTAAAAATGAATTTTTTCGTGAGAAATTTTAATCTGAAGATTCATTATTGATCATTGTTCGCAGAATGGCGCGGATTTTTGGAATATTCGGATTATCAACCCCGCAGAAGAAACAGAAATCCGGATATATCTGAATTAAAATTCGGATGCCCTCACTGTGGATTCAGGAATAAACGCAAAGATCACATTTACCGTCATATTCGAAGAAAACATCCAGGCGATGTTGTTTGCTACGTTGATTTAACAACAGCATTACTTCCGGATTTTTGAATTAGAAAAGGGCGACAAAAACTCAATGAAAAATAGTACAAAGCTGAAGTGTTTTGCAAAACAATCTCGTTAGTCTAAAAAAGGAATTGATACTTTTGAGATGATTTGAATTTAATTATGTCATTGTCTTGAATACTTTAGATATCTTTTGCAATTTTTCATTCAGTAAAACCAGAATTAATTTGCTCAATTTAGAATTTATAAGTTTCTTTTGTACGACGTTTTCTAATATATTTTTTTTCAATTTTATAAAAAATGCAGGTGTTGAGAATAGTACACGATATACTACTTATTTTTCTTTTATAAATTGCATACAACTTATTGGAACTCTTTAATTAATTACCAAGAGTCTAACTATTTTTGCAAACAGGCTAGACGTAATGCCGATTTTTTATCAATTTTATGTAAATTAATTATTTCAGACTGAAATCAAAATTATTTTTTTTTACAGAAGATTTAAGGGTTTCATTTTGAAAGATATGAGTATAAACAATTTGTTTTTGCAATCAGAAGGTTTGCAAATCTTTGAACATACCAGAATGTGCTGCAATTTATATTCATAAATTGTTTATTCTGCCTTTCTATTTTATAACACTCGGAAGTTAAGTTCAATATGGTTTTCTACAATTGCGATTTATAAGTTAGATTCTAAGAAAATGAAAAGTTGTACTTCAATGTCATTAAATTTTTTATTTAACGATTAATTCCTAGTGTCTTTTGTAACCCATTTTGGTATTATCAGTCTAAGTTTGGGTATCAGTTGCATGCAATTTTGTACAGTATAATATTATTAATAAACGTGGCAATTAATTTTTCTTGTTTTTAATTAAAAAAACTAACATTTTTGTATTATAATACTGAAACATATGTGATAAAATATATATATTTTTTTAATTTCAGGTAACGAGTCTATGAGAGGTTTACTAGTAACTAAATTAGAAGCTTCAAACCAACCAATTCAGTGGTACCAGTGTCCAGAGTGTTCCAAGTTATACAAATGGAAAAAATCGTTGATTACACATATTCGATATCAGTGCAAAAAACCACCACGCTTTATTTGTCTGCACTGTGGACACAGAAAGTATCAGAAGATTCACATATTGAGACACTTGCGAACAATCCACCCTGATTTGCCGGAATTGTTTCAGGATAATGCAACCATCAATGTAATACAAAAATTAATTATATTACCGCATGTAATCAGGCAGATATATATTTGTCATGATTTTGTCTCTTGATTTATTCCTTTGCACCAATATCCAAATCTTAATTTAATAATTGATAAAATTGAATTTAATTCGAGAAAATCTTTAGTTCGGTACAAAACCAAAATTATGCGAGTTGAGTCGAGGCCTGTGAGCGACGCTTTAAATTCAAACAGTTGGAAAAAGTTACGCTTGTAAAAATAATTTGAATATGCACTTTTTTCAGCATTTGAATTTGAAAAAAAAAAACATTTTCCAAGTTTTCATCTAAAATTATTCAGTTTCAATAGCTTCTAATTTAGAATTGTACAATTTTATAAATTATTGTTTGAGATTTTCGACTTCTAGGTTTAAAAGAAATTGCAGAATGATGAAGAATTTAATTAGATTTTAGAAATTTCGAATTTTAAAAGTTATTAATTAGAGAACCTTTAACATTGAAACCGGTGAATACTGACAAATTTTAAATTATTTAATATGAATTAACTCTTTTTATACTTACAGCAATGCTTAATTATAAATTGTTTCATTTTTTGTTTAAGTTTTGAATCGATTAATTTTAAGCTTTTTTATTTTTAAAATCTCCCATTTTGAAAATAAATTGAAATTTTTAAATTTTAAAATAGTTCAGCTGTTAATGTTTTAATTTGAAGTTGTAAAATTTAGAGATTCTATAGAATCTGTAATTATTTAATTTTGAATGTTTTAAACTTATAATCTAGCCAAAGTTAGGGTTTTCAGTCTGCAATCACTTTTGAACGATTTAAATTGTTCGATCCTTATATTTGCATTTAAAATATTTCAATTTAGACCGCTTTTTGATTGCAAATTTACCAATAAAACTTTTTAATTTGTAATAGTATATCGAAGAATTTTAAAATTGGTAAAATTGGTAAAATGTACAATTCCTAAGGTTTTGATGTGAATTGATTTAAGTTTGAAGGGTTTTAATTTAAATGATTTATGCAATTTTAAAATTTGGAGCATTTTATAAACCTCTTTAATAATCATCAATTCTAAAGATTTTAATTTAAATATCAATCATGTGGAATTATTTGCACCTCAGAATTACGTGTCCTTTTTTAATATCAATACAATTTAAACTAGTTCCAAAAATATATAATATGTTTGAGATGAAAACACGAGTTATATACAGTTTTTTATATTTATTGTACCCAAATCAGCTGCCAAATTACAGGTTTATTTAATAAAATTAAGTTTAGTTATTTTAAATCTCATGCTAACCCATTTTATTTGTTTTGTTTCAGACTATCGACACCGAACATACACCAGAACCATAATTAAAAAAGTTATTAAAAAGATGCATCGGTGCTCGAAATGTGGTAAATGCTTCCCTTTGCAAGAAACACTGATGCAACATGTCAGAGACTGTGGAAAAGTTCCTGGTGGCTTCCGGTGCCCGTATTGCGACACCAGTGGAATAAATACGTCACTAATTTATGCTCATATTCATAAAATGCATCCTGGCGAAGAAATCTACATTCTAGATGACTTTTAATTATCCATAGATTAAGATTTTTGATTTGCTTCCACTAAATTTAAGATTAAAAAGTTTAGGTGCGATTTTAGACTACCATAGACGGGTGGTAAGCGACGCATATGCGAAGGAAAGTGGCGCACCCTTAACCCTGCATTTAATAGGCGATTTTTCTTTTTGCATATTTTGGAATTTAAATTTTACAGTTGTTATTAGGCTCTATATCTTTTACCTGGAAGAAGAAAATTACGCATTCAACAATGCAAAACCAAGGAGGGGCCGTTTGCCCCCAATATGCGCTGCTTAGCCCCAGTTTACTGTACCGAGTTTATTTTTATCATGTGACGAGTTTCGCGGTTTAACGTTATTCGTTTACGAAAAACACAGTGTTTGATTTTTACAATGCAAATTCACGAATCTACCCTGTTTAATTATTTGAACAGAAAAATTATTCTGCGCCGGAAATTGATCGAATTCTGGTTCTTAACTTATTATTTCTCATTGTTGAAAATTGAAATTTATTTTCTTTAGAATTTGTATCGATAAGTGCAGCTTGTGAACTTAATGATTTCTAAAGTTCACAAAAATGGTAGGAATTTCCAAATCTTTAATATATTTCTTATCGTGATTTTGACTTAAAAATCCTATTTAAATTTCTTAAATCTAGTACTTATGATTTAAATGTTACAATCTCTGCAATGTAAACTTTATTCTAAAGTTTACATTTTCTACGTTAGAAAATGTTCCGGTTCAGACTTATTGTAGACCAGATTGCATTTGATTTACACTTAATAAAACAATGATATTTCAGGATTTTGTAGAGACTTTATTTTAATTCCGTGTAGTTCCATGATTGATATTTTGATAACTATTTTTATTCTTTTGAATTATGAAAAGAACTGTACTCCTGAAGGCAAAGAACTGAAAATTATATTCACAAGGAATCTATAGTATCATAGGAAAATTAACACTATCGATCTAAGTTAACTGGCCAAACAATAGAAATTCTTAACGTCTTTTCAAACTAGATGGAGCTATGAATTAATTTTTTTTTTAAATTGAAACTTTTCGGAAAAAATGTTTCCTTCACACCGCTGCGCTAGTACTCAAACCACAGGTCTTCCGATTGCTGGTCAAGTGCTTTTACCACTAAGCTACTACAGATATATCTAGTAGCTTAGTAGTAAAAGTAGTATAACATCTCTCTGGTCTTTCCAGAAAAATTTAAATTTGAAAAATTTTAAATTATATGGTGTCAGTTTCTAAATCACAGTATTTATTTTTCAGTATAAGAAAAAAGACCAAACAATACAAATATGAAAAGAAATGTGAAATTAAATACAGGACTTCGCACTATAATTATTTCCAGCTTAATTATCTAGCTCAGATTGTTATAGAAAATCGAGTGTTGCTTGCATTACAAATTTACGTGCGCCTTCTCTGCTTTCAAAACTAAATAAACAGCTATTAGTAAAGTATTTGACCTTCTTGTATGCCAAAAGTAAGAGTTATCTCTGGTCAATGGCGATGGTATCTCCTTTAAAGTACTTCCTTTCAAAGCCATAACCTTCTTTTATCGATTCAATGTGTGTTTGCAATTTCTGGTGTTTCGCCAGAAGTTGCTGAATAAGCTGCGAAGAATGGACTGGTGCGTTATCTTGCTGTTATCACTGATGCCGTTAACCCATGTTCATCCAGAAATCTTGGCTCAAAATTTCAGAAACAATAGTTTCTGGAATCCAGAGGCCTTCCTCTATTTACCTCACTATTAAACGACGATTTCTATTAAGAACAGTCAAGCTTTTTTTACATTTTTTGGTCTCAGCATTATACACTTTCCGAATCATAAAGATTGTTTCCGAACATGGATGGCCAAGTTTTGGGCAAATCTTAATACATATTTGTTTCTATGCGTTCCGTCATCCTGAAATGTGACACGTACGTGCTTACACATTCACGCAACTGTGTACATTAGTCCACTAAAGATTTGCAGGTCCGTGTGGCTCAGCAGGGGGCCTCATAGAGGTCCGCTCTAATTGGTCAACACCTGTTTTTGACAATAGCTCAACTAGGTACAATGTTAGAGCACTGGATGGGATACTTTCCGGGCAGTCTTCGTAAGCATTTAATTTCATTGCATATTAACTCGGTTTATACATAGGGAAGTAATTACAAGCATTCGATTTACATTAGTCCAAGTTGTTTATGATACTTTTATTTTCTTTGAAAATTATCTAATCAGATATAAAAATTCTATATTTTTATTTGTGGTTTTCAAAATGGTAAGAAAAAGGCTGTTTTTGTCATTCTTTTTGTTTTAATTTTCGAAACTTTAATAGTGGAGATGCAGGATTGCAATTTGTGAATAATGCATTATCGTGGCTTTACTCGTCGAATTTAAATTTTTTCAAACTATTTTGTTTTTATCAAAGTGGATTTTATGATTTATTATTAAAGATAAATTTTTTGTGTGGTTTTCATTAAGAAATACAAACGAATGAGTTTGGTTCTGAGTTAACAAA
The DNA here is from genome assembly GCF_010883055.1 of Belonocnema kinseyi. Lineage (NCBI taxonomy): Eukaryota > Metazoa > Arthropoda > Insecta > Hymenoptera > Cynipidae > Belonocnema > Belonocnema kinseyi. The sequence goes on along the minus strand of NC_046658.1, from coordinate 86,209,873 downwards.
ATAATGTTTCTTTTTTATTCAGTTATTTTATTTTTATTTTAAGTTGTGTCAAAGTTAACTGCATGATGCGTTTGTGATTGTCCAAAGTCCATTTTATTCATTCTGTAACAACTATGGTATGCATCGAGAAATAAAACCATAGCAATTGTAACGTCTGACTTATTGACATAATTTTAAATTGCGACATAATAATAAACACTTTTATTTTTTCAGATGAAAAAATTTATTTTACAACAAGACCGCAACCAATCCTGAAAAAAATTTACAAATGCGAGAAATGTAAGCTGCGTACATACAGTCATGTGCGCGAATTAAGGCGGCATCAACATTTTGAATGCGGCGTGGCTCCACAGTTTAAATGTAATTTTTGCGACAAAAGATTCAAGAGGAAATTTCACCTGAGTCGCCACGTAGAAAACATTCATTCATTATAACAGGCATACGAAGTAGTACATTATGCAACAAGGGGCGAAAGGAGCAGATTTTTCTTGCAAGTGCGTTTACTGCCCGATTTCGATGATTTTTCCCGAGGGCAGTAATCACCCGAGGGAAAAATCTTCTCTCGTCCTGTGTTGCATGTAGTATTTTATTCCACTCTCGACCGTGGCCACCGTTTGGCGCTGAAAAGCGGGTCCGACGCAGTTTCCTATAGTTTTGTTCGCGCCTCGACTTTTGATCGACTAATTTTTATTTTCGCCCTGCAAATTTCACTTTCGCCCGCAAATTCTAATTTCGCCTCACAAATTTTACTTTCGCCCCGCTGATTTTACTTACGCCCCGCTAATTTCACTTTCGCCCCGCATATGCGATTTGCGGGAAATATATGCTACTTTCGCCCCTATTTTCAGGGGCAAAAGATGGCTATTTCGCTCGAGTGTAAAATAAAAAAATAAAAGTCTTGTTCACCAGACGAGACAAACATTTCTATACATTTTTGAGGTCGCTGAATCTGAATGCGGGGTTGGCTTGTCTCGTTCAGATCGCATTTCTTTTCAGACTTCAAAAAAGAGCCAAATTGTTTGAAATGTACAAATGATGACTCATGAAACATGAAGAAATCATTTTTCGAAAGAATAAAAAAGAAAGATGAGATGAGCACGTTCTATTTAAAATTTGTATAAATTTAATTTTTTTTTAAAAAGAGTTTCTTTATTCCTCTGGGAATCTAACACAGAACTTCTGATTGCCGCTCGGGTGCTTTTCCCATGAGCTTCTAGAAGGATCGAAAGAAGAATCCTTTTTCAGAAACATAAATTCTTAACTTCTTTTCAGGCTCGATGGTGCTATGAATTAAACATTTTTTACATTTAATTTTAAGAATTTTTAATTCATAGCTCCATCTAGTCTGAAAAGAAGTTAAGAATTTATATTATTCTCCGATAATAATACAGATTCTGTGTAAAATTTGTGTATTATGAGCGGTCAAATTAAAAAAAAACTAGCCTTTAACTGGTTTACTTTTTCGAAAATATTGTGAATACCTACAGATTTTAACATTTTTGAAAACGTATAGTACTCCCGTGGCAAGAAGTACCGATTATACACGACTTATTATATAATTGTAGTGATCCAAAAAATTAATATATGCAAGGTCATACGTATCCCCATTATTATTTGTTAAGCGAATAAAACTTTATTTTAAATCTACCAAATATTAATAATATTAGGCTGGCGGAACCCACCTAATAAGATAATAGATTCAATATCATTTTCTGTACGATGATCTGGTGATTGTCCCTCTTCCTATTTTAGCAAGAACATCTAAAAATAAAACAACAAATCTAGGCCAGCGAATTATTGAAATACTTTCAAATTACAGCATAATAATGAACAGAATTATTTTTGGAGATAAACAAAATTTTTGGAATATAATATAAAAGCGGTTTGCCTCTCGGCTGTATTCAACATTCTTCGGGGGAAGAGGAAACTAAAAATACAGCTATAAAAATTGGACCGATGAAGTACAAATACGAAAAGTGTGGGTGAAGATATATACCGAAAAAAGCTTTGACTCGTCATCAAAAATTCGAATATGAAAATTCCATCTAGTACATATAAAAATAAAGCTACAGACCCTTATGTAATAATTGTTAAAAGTTTTATTTTTGCAGACCAAGAAAGTTTTTAAGAATCAAATACGAGGCGGAAACAAAATAAAAACGTGTGAAAAAAACTTATGTTGGTTCATATTCTTGTCAAACTATTGATACTTCTTCTGAAAATGATTCTTTTATCAAGACCTTAATTGAATACGAAAATGATGAAACTTTGGAAATCAAGCAAGAAATCAAGGGAGAAACCACCGAAGGTTTGACTAGATTCAAAATAAAAATATTCTAAGTAAGGCTTTGAAACAAAAAATTTCAAATAATATTTTGTTAAATTTCCAGACCAAGAATCAGTTACTTGCGACGTTATTCCATGAATCCAAAAATTGAAACAGGAACAGGAAAAGGAATACAAGTGCGAAAAGTGTGTCCGAACCTTCATTCAGAAACAAATTTTGTGCAGTCATAAAAAATATGACTGCGGTGTCATGCCACAATACAGTTGTCAAACCTGCGGCAGAATATTTAAATAGAAAAGTAATTTGAATCGCCACACGAGTGTTGTACTTTTAAAAGAAATCTACAGACATCGAAACTAAAGTATAATTGCGACAAGTGTTCTATAAGTTACAGTTTGATAAGTACTTTACATAAACATCAATGCTTAGAACTCGCAGCAGTCACCCCACAATTTACTTTTGATAATTGTGGCCATACAACGAAAGAAAAGTTTAGATTGGCAGAATACATTTCTTTGTTCCACCTCAAGAAATAATTTAATAAATGAAGCTTTAAATCATACTCGCTGAATGAGTGAGTGAAAATTGATTCATTTTTGCATTACATTATATACTTGCATATCCAAAAATCCTTTTTTTCAAATCACTCCATATTATACTGAATTGTTCAATCATTTTTATTTTCGGACGGTTCCGGAAGAGTAAATTTACCGTGCATCGATATCAGCACTTTTATTTAAATGTTGAATTTTGCTTAATAGGTATTTTGTCTATTTTTTTCTAATGTAAAAAGACCACATTCCTGTACAACTACTGAAAACAGAAAGTTCTCGAAGTTACGCTTGGCTAGGCAATTTTATTCGGCATAATTACCTAATTAGTATTACTTTTTTAAGGTTCTGAAGGAGCAGATTTATATTCCTCGTCGCTATGAACACTCTTGTAAAATTTCGAATTGCTCAATAGATATTTAGTTTATTTTGTGAAAAATTTACTGTTTATTCTATATAAACTTCGTGCTTAGACGTATACATTAAGATATCCAGATTATTGCAATGCCGTAATCAATTAACGTAACGGCTTTTTATTATTTATTATTTGTTATACCAAATTGTTACGTTGTCCACTAATGTATGTTAACGAATATATACCGTACTGAATTGATTAAATACATTTTTTCTGAGAATTTATTAATATCTCGTAATTTATTATTTAGTCAACATTTACTGCATGATTATCTTGTGAATGTCCATGGGTACATCGAAAAATAAAACTGTAGAAACGTGTCAATTTCTTCGATAATTTTAAATTGTTACGCGATAGCTTATAACTTTATTTTTCCAGATCTAGAAGGATTTTCAGAAACAACTACGAGACCGAAACTTAATCGAAAATATTTGTTAGAAGCAGATGTTGGGCCATATTCCTGTCCAAATACTGATATTTCTTTTGACAATAATTTTGGTACCAAGATTTTGATTAAACAAGATAATGTCGACCCTTTGAAAACCAAAGAAGAAATAACCCAAGGTATGGCTATGTTTTATATCAAATTAAAAATTTCTTCAATACAACTATAAAATACAAAATTTTAAATGATGTTTTCTTATATTTTCAGACCAAGGCTCAGTTAAAGGCAAGAAACGACCGAGCCAAAAGAAAAAGAAAGTTCAGGATTCAAAATTGGAAAAGAATTATACATGCGAAAACTCTACGCAAAGTTATGAGTGGAAAGAAAATTTGTATAATTATAAACAATTTGAATCTAACGTCAATCCAAAAATCCGGGAATCAAAACCGGAGCTGAAAAAGGAATACAAGTGTGAAAAGTGTGCCCGAATCTATATTCAGAAAACCAGTTTGACAAGTCATCAAAAATATGACTGTGGCGTCATGCCACAGTTCAGTTGTAAAATCTGCGACAGACTATTCAAATGGAAAAGTCACATGAATACCCATATAGTTCGTGTTCATCATAAAATAAACTCAAATAAACCGCGAATGAGGCATTATTGCGACGAGTGTCCTCGAAATTATAGTTCCTTAGCTACCCTAAATCGACATAAACGTTCAGAACATGCAGCAGTCAAACTACAATTCACCTGCGATATTTGCTACTATAAAACTTGTCGGAAAGATCACTTGTTTCAGCATATCATTTCACTTCATACTGTCTAATTAAATATGCTAGACTGAATGTCGCATGCGTTATGAAAAATTGATTACGTTCTCCATTAATGCACATTAACGAATGTATGCTGTTCTGAGTTAATTAAATAAAGATTTGTCCTGGAACTTTCGTACTATCTTGTATTTTAATATTGATTCAATATTTACTGCAAAATTTATTGTTTTTCGTCCATGGGTATATCGAAAAATAAAAATATAGAAGCGCTTGAATTATTTCAATAATCTAAACTGCAACAGAATGGTTTACAATTATTTTCCAGATGAACAAGGCTTTTTAGAAATAACTACGAGACCGAAACTAAATCCAAAATTTGGGACAAAATCAGCTGATGGCCCATATTTTTACGCAACTACTGATATTTCTTTTGAGAATAATTCTCGTACTCAGGTTTTTATTGAGTACGACAATGACGAAACTTTGGAAATCAAAGAAGAAATTGCTCCAGGTATCACCAAGTTTTAATATAAAATATATGAACTAAAAACATGTAATGCAAATGTTTAATTTACGTTTCTTTTAAATTTTCAGAACAAAAATTAGTTATACAAGGCGATAATTTTTGTTCTGTTCCCAACAAACTACAGAGCCAAAAGGAGCAGAAAGTTCAGGATTCAAAATGGGAACAGAGGGACACATGCGAAAACTCTACGAAAAGCTATAAATGGAACGAAAATTTGTATCATCGTAAACAATTTGAACTGGACGTCATTCCTGAAATTCGGAAATCAAAACTAGAACGGGAAAAGAAATACAAATGCGAAAAGTGTGCGCGAAGCTATGTCTGGAAAAGAAGTTTGTATAATCATAAAAAATATGAATGCGAAGTCATACCACAGTGGAAATGCGAATTTTGTGAAAAACCGTTTAAATTTAAAAGTCACATGAATAAACATATAGTTTGCGTGCATCAGAAAACAAACTCAAATACATCGCCAACCAGGCATTATTGCGATAAATGTTCTCGAAGTTACATTTGGCCATCCGATTTAGCACGACACAAACGATTAGAACACGTAGCAGTCAAACCACAATTTACTTGCCACGTTTGTAATCATAAAACTAGTCGGAAAGATCACTTGTTTCAGCACATTGTTGCACTTCATACTAATGAATTAAATATACGTAAGTGAAAACCGCTAGTCTTCAATAATTATTATATCGAAAATCAGTTAAAAACAAATTTAAGTATTTTCTCTTAAAGTTAAATACGATTTTTGTAATTTTTTTTCAATATTGATCCTGATATGATTCATGAAGAGGCGGGTAGCATGGATTTAAAAAAGATGTCCGTAATAAAAAAGTGTCGCTTATTCCGAAAATAAATCACCTTCAGACTATCTCTAAAAAAATTGTTTTTATATAACTGTAAGATTAAATCTCATCCATTGTTTGAAGACGAATGATGTGTAAATTTTCTTTTTAGGAATCATACAAATGTTCCTAGATAACAATCCTGCTACGCACATCGCCCGCATTGTGTGATTCTCATGTTGTGCGTGCGAGAGAGTTTATATTTTGCAATCATGATATGATGCAAGATGCGACGCGCGTATGCCGCTCGTGTGACGGTGTCATGAAGGCAAATAGTTGTGAAAAATCTCGAAAAAATAATATTAATAATATATCATTTACTTCTTAAATTTATAAAGACTAAATTTATAAAAGCTACATTTTTAACCAAAATGAAAACAAATCTCCTTAATATTATAAATTGATATGTTAATTGTTAAATATAAATATTATATATATTTGATATTTTATTATTAAAGTGAAACATCTTAGGGCGCGGTACGGCATTTTTGATCGGGAAATGAACGAAATGAAATGTAGAATTCGTGGAATTGATGAAATTCGTGGAATTTGTGAAATTTTTCGGAATAAAAGATATTTATGGTATTTGAAGTATTCATGGAATTCATGAATTGATGGAATGTATAGAATTTATGAAATTCATAGAATTAATGGAAGTCAAGAAATTCATGGGATTCAATGAATTCAAGGAATTGGTGGAACTCATGGAATTCCGAGAATTCCATCGCAATGCATGTATTAAGTGGCGGCTAGATTACTAATTAAATACCGAAAATGTTAATATATAAATATAGACATGCTACATACTGTTTTTTAAGTAAAATTTGCAACCAAATAATTACTTTTCTTTCTTTTGGTAATAATTGTATTAATAAAAATATAAATTTATAAAATTGCTGTTAAAACCCACAATGTGCGAGCGATAACAATGTCTACTTTCTACTTTCTTACACTCTGTAAGTTGTGGAAGTATGCTTCAATTTTTGCACATTAGATTTAAGAAACAATCAAAACAAATTTCTTGAAAATTATGAGAAATTTCGGAAAGTTTCGGTAAATTTATAAATCATCGGAAGAAATCCAAACATTTTCAGAAATTTAAGGATAATTGTAAAATGACAGATATTTTTTCTCAGAATAATGCTGGAACCAAGATTTTCATTGAATATGACCATAAAGAATCTTTGGATATCGAAGAAGAAATAACTACAGGTATGACTAGATTTTAAACTGAAATATCTAAAATAAAACTATAAAATACAATATTTTAAATTACGTTTCGTTAAATTTTCAGATGAAGAATCAGTTATAAAAGATGATTTTTTTTTCTATTCGTAACAAACTACAGAGCCAAAAGGAGCAGAAAATTCATGATTCAAAATGGGAACAGAATTACACATACAAAAACTATACGCAAAGCTATAAATGGACATAAGATTTTCATCATCTTAAACAATTTGAATCCAACGTCATTCCAAAAATTCGGGAATCAAAACCGGAACAGAAAAAGGAATACAAGAGCGAGAAGTGTGCTCGAATTTATATTCATCAAAACAGTTTGCAAAATCATAAAAAATATGGCTGCGGTATCAGGCATCATACTATGTAAATAAATATGTTGAACTGAAGATAACATATTTATTAATTTTTATTTATTAATTATTAAATAAAAAATATTTTTTTCCAAAAAAGTGTTACTTATTCCGAACATAAATAAGTTCTTGATTATTACTAAAAAATTTGTTTTTAATAATAATTATCTAGTAGATTTACTCAATTTAACTACATATTTATCAATGGCTGTACATATACTACGTGGTTACACATAACAATTTAAGGTATCCAGATTATTGCAGTACCGACAATCATTTAATTTAAGGCTCCTTATTACTGATTGCTTAATATAAAAAATTGTTTCGTTCTCCACAAATGCGCAGTAACCAATGTATGATGTTCTTTTTTAATTAAATAAATATTGTTCTGAGACTTTAGTGCTATCTCGTAATTTAATATTGATTGAATATTTACTGCATGATTAATTTGTTATTGTTCATGGGCACATGGAAAAAGGAATTTATAGAAGCGTGCGAATTATTTTAATAATTTCAAACTGTATCGCAATTTTTTCAAAATATTACTTTTTTAGGTACAGAAAATTTTGTAAAAAGAACACAGGGACCTAAAGGAAATCTAAAATTTAGAACAAGAAGAGCTTGAATCATTGAAATTATAAAAATTGCAATAAAGTTATTAACAAATTTATTTTTACAAATCAAGATTTTTCTTCGAAAGCAACCAGAAGAGCAACTTAGTAGTTAAACAATGTTTAACTATTGGAATTTCTTCTGATAAAAATTCAGATACCATGACTTCAATTAAATGCAAGAATGTCGAAACTTCGGAAATCATAAATGAAGTCAACCGAGGAATGATTAGATTTACAATTAAACTGTTCTAGCTAATACTGGGAAATAAACACATTAACGAATTTATGTTGTTCTGTGTTGATAAAAAAAAATTTTCTGGGTCCTTAGTACTAAGTCGTAATTTAATATTGATTCATCATTTACTGCATGATTCATTTGTTATTGTCCATGGGTACATCGAAAAATGAAACTATGGAAGCGTATGAATTATTTTAATAGTTTCAAGCTGCAACCAAATTGTTTAAAATCTTACTTTTCCAGATAAAGAAAATTTTGTAGAAAGAATACAGGGTCTTGAAGGAAATTCAAAATATGGAATAAGAAGAGAAGGTGGGCTGCATTCTTATTTTACCTGCGCGGACCGTTTCGAATATAAAAATAATTTTTTGCGATATCAGGGGGAAGAACATCATCTTCTTTCTGATAGTAATTCTGGTACGACAATTTTTAATGAATTCGACCATGACGAAACTTTAGACATCAAGGAAGAAATCCTTGAAGGTATGACTTTTTACTGGATTTGTAATTAAAATATCTTAAACAAAACTATAAAACAAAAGATTGCAAATGAAATTTGGGAAAATTTTTAGATAAAGAGACTGCAGGACAAAAAAGAGCTAAAACTTACAAGTCAAACTCGAAACAGGATCCGAAGATGTACAAGTGCGAAAAGTGTATGCGAAACTACAGACAAAAAAGATATTTGAGTTATCATCAAAAATACGAATGCGACGTCACACCACAGTTCAGATGTGAACTTTGCGTAAAACGATTTAAACACAAATATAGTTTGAGTCGTCACGTGGATCGTTTACATCTTAAAAAACCTTAGACACGGCAAACTAGGCACAAATGTAACAAATAGCACACACAGCAGTCAAACCAAATTTTGTTTCTATTACTATTCTTATAAAACGAATTTTAAAGCTAAATTGTTCAGGAATATTCCTTTATGTGATATCAGATAATTCAATATGCGAATCTTCGTCTATTCTTATTAAACTTCTATTAATAATTAACAAAGATTTATGATAATTTCTTGATAAGGTCTATCTAACAATAAAAACTAATACTCCGAATTCGTATCCAAGCGTGCTTTTATCTTTGGATGCTTAATATAATTTTTTGTGTGTTTTCAGTGATAAAATTAAATGTATTCTATTGTCAGTTAATAAAATCTTCATTTTCCTGAGATTTAGGTAATTTCGCAATTTTATATTGATTTAAATTTTACTGCATGATGCACGTGCGATTGTCCGTCTTCTGAATTTAGAGAGAATATCTCAAAACAGAAGCGCAGAAATGTAGGCGTGTGAATCATTCAAATAATTTCAAATGGCAATCTAGTAATTCAAAATTTTATTTCTCTAGGTCAAGATGGTTCTCTGAAAATATCTAGCAGACCAAATTGTAATCTGACACGTAGAAAGAAATTGCATATTAATGATTGGAAACACCAAAGAGAAGAGCACAATCTTATTTCTGAAATAAATCAATTGGATGGAAGACGTATAACTACGGATATTTCTTCTGAAAATTATTCTGTTACCAAAACTTCAATTGAATATGACATTGATGCAACTTTGGAAATCAAGGAGGAAGTCATAAAAGGTATTAACTATTGCAATAGAAATATATTACTGAAACTATGAAATGAAAAATTGCAAATAAAATTTTGATAAATTTGTAGATCCAGAGACTTCTTCCGACAAAATTACGAGTCAAAATCACCATATAAAATATGAGTTAAAATTATGCACTGTAGATATAAGAGGGGATGATATTTTGTCTGCTAGCAAACCGCAGGGGCAAACGAAGCGGAAAATTCAGGAATCAAAACAGGAACCGGAAAAGAATTACGCATGTGATAAGTGTGCTCGAACCTATAAAAAGAAACGTTATTTGTCTGATCATAAAAAATACGTTTGTAACGCCATCGCACAGTTCGAATGTAAATTCTGTAAGCAACGATTTAAACGAAAAATTCACATGTGTAGGCACGTCGATCGCAAGCATCTTAAACTGAGCTCACGAACGTGCTCGCGAACATAGAAACCGAGGCATAATTGTAACTAATGTTCTCGAAGTGACATTTGGCTAGTAGATTTATATCAGCATAAACGCTTAGTGCAATTGTGGCAAATTTTTGATTGCTTGGTATATATTTGGTTTATTATTTAAGCAACATAGTATGAGAGAATTTAGGATGAAGACAAACAGAAGTAAAACTTATACATAAACTTATATTTTGTACGCTTGGAACAACTTTCGGTGAAATCTATAGTTTAATAATCTTAATCAACACTGACAAAATGTATTGTTATACTTTTAATCTTTATAAGTTGCACCGTTAATTTCAACCAATATTCCAAGTGAGTTGTTCCTTTGAAATTTCAAGTTAGATAATATACGTTTGCTTTTCTTAGAAAGTTCTTTTGAGATACCACTTATGCACATTTAATAATCTTAATCCTTTCGCACTCAACACTGAAAGATCCAGAAATTATAAACGGATTCTTCTGGAAAATGAATTATATTTTGTACGTAAACGATCTTTATGATTTATTAGTTACCATGAAAATGTATTACCTTTTCTACTCAACTACATTGACAATTGTACTCTGTTCTACATTAATAGAATAATGCCTTGTCTGACATTTAGATGTTATCTGGTAATTAAACACTGATTCACTATTGATTTTATGATTTATTTGTGATGGTCCATATGTATATCGAAAAATAAAACTATAAGCCTTCAAGCATGTGAATAATTTCAATATTTTCAAACGGAAACCTAATTGTTTATATTTCTTTTATTGTTTAAGCAGGCTTTTCAAAAACAACTACGAGATCGAAACGAAATACAAAATGAACTGAAACAATCAAATAAAAATTGCATACCACATGCTGGTAAACTTTCAGATCAAGAGAGGAAGGAATTTAAGGGTCAAAAACATAATAAAAAATATAATTCAAAAATAAACAGAAGACCATAAATACGCAAACAATACAAGATTCAAAATCGGAAATTAAGCACACATGCGAAAAGTGTCTGCGAAATTATGAGTGGAAAGGGAATTTAAAAGATCATCAAAAATTCGAATGCGACCTCAAGCCACAGTTTAGATTTAAATTCTGCGACAAAAGATTTAAACGAAAGGGTCATTTAAATAACCGCGTAGTTCTTATGTACGAGAAAAAAAGCCTGCAGACATCAAAAACTAGGCATAAATGCGACAAATGTTCCCAAGGTTACAGTTGGCATAGAGATTTACGTCGACATAAACTTTTACAACACGCATCAGTTAAGCGGCAATTTGTTTGCGAAATTTGTGTTCATACAGCGAAAGAGAAAGTTAACTTGTCAAGACATATTAATGCACATCATCTTAAGTAATGTAATACATGATGCTTCAATATTTAGAAAATTTCTAATGCTAATTAAATAAGTCATTGGCGAAGACTGCTGATTTTGAATATTTCCTAATAGTAATAACAGTCCAATAAATTTTTATATTTTTAATGCTCGAAATATAACTTTATTCTCAATTGAAAACAACAGGAATCATATTTCAAATATAAAGTTAATTAAAATACATTTTGTTTGTTTAGAAAGAAGTTAATAGTTTAATTTTTTTCTGATTTTGTAAAGTGTTATTTTCCAGGGCATTTAAAATTGACTTGTTGGTATTTACGCATATTCTGTTCTAACAGTAAAAATAATGATACTCTGGATTCTTATCTAAATTTCCTTTATTCTTTGGTATTTAAAATAATTTTTTTTGTATCATTTTAGTGATAAAATAAAATGTAATTTTTTTTAGTTAATACAATATTTATTTTCTTAAGATTAGGATAATATAGTAAAACTTAATATTGATTTAAGCTCTGTAGCATGATGCATGTGCGATTTTATATTTTAAAGAATTTGTTGTTGCGTGCTTTTAGTAATAAAATGATATGTAATTTATTTTCAGTTAATACAATATCTATTTTACTAAATTTAAGATAATACAGTAAAAATTCATATTCGTTCAAGCTCTGAAGCATGATGCATGTTCGATTCTTCTTCCTAATTTAAGGAGAATACCTAAAAACATAATAAGAGACTTTAGGCCTGCACATTATTGAAAAAATTTCAAATCGCAATATAGTAAATAACAATTTAATTTTTTTAGTTCAAAATAGATCTGGGAAAACAACTGCAAGGCCCAAATGTAAATCAAAATGTGAGGCGAAATCGTCTACCAATGTTTCGAAAAACCAGAGTGAAGAGCACAATCGTATTTCTGAAGTAAATCAATTGAAAGAGAGATGTGCCTGTATAACTACTGACATATCTTCTAGAAATTATTCCGATGACAAGCCTTTAATTGAATACAACAATGACGAAACTTGGAAAATCAAGGATGAAGGCATCCAAGGTATGACTATTGCAGTTAAAATATATGAACTATAACTATAAAATATAAAATTGCGAATTATATTTTGTTAAATTTTCAGATCGAGGGACCTCCTCGGAAAAAGTTATGAATGAAAGTAATGACAAGAAATTTGAGTTCATTTTATGTACTGCAGACGTAAGACTAGATGATAATTTGGCTAATATAAAACCACAGAGGCAAAGGAAGCCGAAAATTCCGGAAGCAAAACAGGAACTGCAAAAGAAGTACACATGTGAAAAATGTGCGCGAAGCTATGCACAGAAACATAATTTGACTGCTCATGAAAAATACGAGTGTAACGTCATCCCACGGTTCAAGTGCAAATTCTGCCAAAAACGATTCAAACGGAAAAATCACTTGTGTAGCCATGTGGATAGCGTTCATCTTAAAACGGATTTGCAGACATCAAAAACGAGGCATAATTGCGATAAATGTTCTCGAAGTTACTCTTGGCTAAAAGATTTAAATCGACATAAACGTTCAGTACACGAAGAAAACGAACTAAAGGTAGTTTGCGATTATTGTGGCTATAAAACTTCCCGGAAAGGTGTCCTGACAGAACATATTTCTTCACTTCATCTGAAGGAATGGACGAAACGAAACATCAAACGTTAGCAAATTTTTACTAATTAATATTATATTTTTTCACACTTAGACACATATAAGATTATATTTCGTATGTTTGAAACTACTTTCTGCGAAATTTTTCTTTTAATAATCGTAATCAACAATGAAAAAATATATTGGTCTACTTTGAAGATATACAAGTAGCAATTTTAATTTTGATCAATAATGAAAGTAAGTTGCTCTTTTGGAATTTCGAACTAATAATATACATTTCTCTTTTTTTAGAATGTTCTTTGGTTATATTACTTATATATATTTAAACGTTTTAAACCTTTTGCACCCAACACTAAATGATCCAGAAATTATAAACGGACTCTTGTCGAAAAAGTAAAGAAATTTCATTCATTATGTAAACGCTCTTTATAAATTATTATTTGCGATAAAATCTATTACGTTTTCAACTAATCTATATTGACGAATAAATTCGTTTCTACATTAATAAAATGGATTTTCCTGTCATTTAGATGTTATCTAATAATTAATAACTTTGTTTCGATTGTTTCAAGCAGGCTTTTCAGAAAGAACTAGGAGATCGAAACGATATCAAAAATGCAGGACTACACGAGATGATGGGCCATATTCTTGTGCATCTACTGATATTTCTTCTGCCAATTATTCTAGTACCAAGACTAAAATTGAATATGACAATGACGAAACTTTACAAATTAAGGAAGAAACCATCCAAGGTATTACTAGATTTTTAATCCAAATATCTTAACACAAATTATTAAGTGAAAAATTGAAAATTACATGTTGTTTAACTTTCTGGTCAAGATACGAAAGACGTTCCAATCCAAAAACATAATAAGTAATGTGATCCAAAAGTATGCACCGCATATATGAGAGTATCTTCTCTTTTTGTGATTAACAAACTGCATGCCATAAAGAAGTAAAAAATACAGGATTTAAAACCGGAAATGAATCACACATGCAGAAAGTGCGAGGGAAGCTATACCCACGAAGGAAATTTGACTCGTCACCAATAATTCGAATGTGGCGCCATGCCACAGTTTAGATGTAAATTCTGCAACTAAAAGTTTAAACAAAAAAAAACATTAATAAACGTGTAGATATGGTTCATCAGAAGACAAGCAAAAATACATCGCAAACTAGGTTTAATTGCGACAAATTTTCTCGAAGTTGCAGTTGGAATAGAGATTTACGTCGACATAGACGTTTAGCACACGAATCACTCAAGCCACTATTTGTTTGCGAAATTTGTGGTCATTTAGCGAAAGAAAAATGTCTGTTGTCAAGTAACTTAATACGTGAAACTTTAATTTTTTGAAAATTACAAATTCTAATTGAATAATTCATTAGTTTAATATTGCGGTTTTTGAAAATTTCTTAATAGGAATCAACGGTTAAGCACAAGTTTGTATTTTTGATGTTTAGAAAAATAACTTGGTTCTGCATTGAAATCAGCACGAATCATATTTCAAATATTAAAATCGTTCAAATACATACTGTTTCTTTGGAAATAAATAGTTCAATTCCTTTTTCCAATGTTTGTAAAGTGCATTCGCACCTTATTCAGATCTTGAGTAAGTAAAATAATAATATTTTCGAGTTGGAGAAACTGTATTTTATTCACGAATCCATTTAATGTTGACTTTGCGTATTTTCTATCTTGACAGTAAATATTGATTCTACGAATTCATATCTGAATGTGGTTTATTCTTTAGTTTTTAATACAATTTTATTTGTGTACCTTCAATGATAAAATGAAATGTAATGAGTTAATAAAGTATTCATTTTCATGAGATGGAGACAATATAGTAGACCTAAATATTGATTCACGATATACTTCATGATGCATGCGCGATTATTCGTCTTATTAACTTGGAGAGAATTTTTGAAAACAATACAACAGATAGTTAGGGCTGTAGAATATTGAAATAATTTCAAATC
>NC_046658.1:86192575-86194575 GCF_010883055.1 Belonocnema kinseyi | reverse complement strand
ATGACGAAACTTTGGAAATCAAGGAAGAAATCATCCAAGGTGTGAACATAGCAGTCGAAATAAATGAACAAAAATGATAACATTTCAAATTAAATTACATTTAAGTAAATTTTCAGATCGAGAGTCTTCCTCAGAGAAAGCTACAAGAAAAAATCGTCATAAAAAATTTGAGTTAATTTTGTGTACTGCAGACATGCGAGAAGATGATATTGTGACTGTTAACAAATCGTATAGCCGAGCGATGCCAAGAATTCAGGAATCAAAACAGGAATCACAAAAGAAGTACACATGCGAAAAGTGCGCCCGAAGTTATGTACTGAAACATGGTTTGGTAGCTCATCAAAAATATGATTGCAACGTCATCCCTAGGTTCAAATGCAAATTCTGCAAAAAACGATTCAAAAGGAAATGTCATATGAGTAAACATGTGAATAGCGTTCATCTTAAAACGAACTTTCAGGCATCGAAAATCAGGCATCAATGCGACAAATGTTCCCGAAGTTACTCCTGGATACATGATTTAAATCGACATAAACGTTTAGTACACGAAGCAAAAGTATCAAAAGTAATATGCGAATATTGTGGTTTCAAAACTTATTATAAAAAAAACTTGGCATATCATATTACTACATTTCATCTCAAGAAATGCAGTACATAAAACTTTAAACCTAAGAAAATTTCTACTAAATAATACGCTATTTTATAACGCGTAGTTTTTCTCACTCAATCAGGAAATGAATCTCAAAATTCCTATTATACTGTCCCTCGATATAAACTTTAATTAATTATGGCGAATTTTTGATTGGTTGATAGTGTGGAAAAATACAAATATGAGATATTTTAGATTGAGGACACACGGAATTAATGAATACTTAAAAAGAAGCATATATTTGTCATGCTCACGTTCAAGATTTACAAGTTGCCATATTAATTTTTTGTTTTGGAATTGTCGAGCTTGTTAGTATCCTCTTTACTGATCTTAGAAAGTTTTTTGGAGGTATCACAGGTAAATCAGTAATAATATTATATTACATTTATTGTCAGTAAAATATTCATTTTCCTGAGATTCCGATAATATAAGAAAACTTGATATTGATTTAAGCTGTCCTGCATGATGCATGTGCGATTTTTGGTCTTACTAATTTAGAAAAATATTTAAAAACAAAACAGGCAGTTAGGGCTGTATATTATTATAATAATTTCAAATCGCAACATATCACTTAACCATTTTATTTTGCCAGGTCAGGATAGGTCTGCGAAAAGAACTAGAAAACCAAAATTCAATCCGAAATGTCGAGCGGAATCGTCTACTAATGTCTGTAGACAAAAAACAGAAGAGCACAATATTATTTCTGAAATAAATCAATTGGACGAAAGACGTACAATTACTGATATTTCTTCTGTCAATTATTTTGGCATCAAGACTTCAATTGAATAAGACCATGACGAAACTTTGGAAATCAAGTAAGAAATAATCCATGGTATGACTGTGCTAGTTAAAATTATATAATTTCAAATTAAATTAAATTTTATCACATTTTCAGATCGAGATACTTCCTCAGAGAAAGCTACAAGCGAAAACCGTCATAAAAATTGGAGTTAATTATGTGTACTGCAGATGTGAGAGAAAATGATATTATGACTGTTCACCAACCGTATAACCGAACGTTGCCAAGAATTCAGGAATCAAATCAGGAACCGCAAAAGAAGTACACATGCGAAAAGTGTGCCCGAAGCTATGCACAGAAACGTTCTTTGGCGTTTCATAAAAGATATGAGTGCAACGTCATCCCAAGGTTTAAATGCGAATTCTGCAAAAAACGATTCAAACAAAAAAAATATGTATCTAAGCACGTGGATAGCATACATCTTAAAACAAACTTGCCGTCACCGAAACCCAGATATTATTATTATTATTACACCATTAAGCCATTTCCCTTTCGGGGTAGGCGTGACTCACTCGGCAGGGGAAAGGAGTAGTGTGTGGATGGGATAGAGAT
>NC_046658.1:86186878-86192475 GCF_010883055.1 Belonocnema kinseyi | reverse complement strand
TACCGTCTACCCCGGCAGCCTTACCGTTTTTCATGTTCTTAATTATATCCCTAACCTCAGTGACACAGACTTTTTCAATTGAGTTTTCCAACGCATCGTGTGAATGCGACAAATGTTCTAAAAGTTACTCTTGGCTAAAAAACTCAACTCGACATATACGTTCAGTACACGAAGCAAACGAACCAAAAGTAGTTTGCGACTATTGTGGTCACAAAACTTACTACAAAAATCTCTTGGCAGAACATATTACTTCACTTCATCTCAAGGAATGCAGTACACGAAACTTCAAATCTAAATAAATTTCTACTGAATAATATAATATTCTTTAACGCGTATTTTTTCACACACAATTCAGCAATCCAGAATAAAGGGCCCCGAAAGTTCGGAGTTCCCAGAGATAGGTCAACGTCTGCCACAAAACGTGGATTAATTCCACGGTTCACTGTAATATGAAGTTCAGGATTCCGATAATACTCTCCCTCGATTTAAACTATAATTAATTTTAGCAAATGTTTTATTGGTTGATTTAGTAAAAAAAACATGAGATGATTTAGATTGATGATATAAAGCATTAATACTTACAGTATATATAAGCTTATATATTCTATGCTCGGAACTGCTTTCGGTGAAATTTTCCATTTAATAATCTCAATCTAAAACGCCGAAATGTATTATTCTACGTTCAAGCTTTACAAGTTGCTATGTTAATTTTGATCAATAACCAAAGCAAGTTGTTCTTTTTGAATATCGAGCTAGTTAGGATACTTCATGTTCGTCTTAGAAAGTTCTTTGGAGATATCACTTAAGTATATATAATCAATTTAAACCTTTTGCATCCAACACTGAAATTGATTTTTGAACTTGATTATTTGTATATGGAAAAATAAAACTTTAGACATAAAGGATATTAATTATTTTGATAATTTCAAAATGCAACCCACGGAATCCAAAAGTGGGACGAAACGAGATAGTGGGCTTTAATCTTGTATATCTACTGATAAAGACTGGTAAAGATCTTTTTCAGAGAAAATGTAATTAAAACTTTTTTTCATTCATAGCTGCATCTAGGCTGAAAAAGACGTTATGAATTTCTGTTCTTCTCTGGTGATAATACAGATTCCTGGAAGAATTCAACTTATTCAACTTTATAAATTACATTTTGCTTAACTTACAGATGAAGACTTGGAAGAAGTTCCGGGTTACAAACGTGATAAAAAATATGATTTAAAAGTATACACCGCTGATATGAGACGATCTTCTATTTTTGCAGTTAAAAAACTGCAAACCATAAATAAGCAAAAAGTACAGGATTCAAAACCGGAAATAAATTGCACATACAGAGAATGCGCGCGAAGCTGTACCCATGAAGGAAATTTCACTCGTAACCAAAAATAGGAATGTTACGTCATACCACAGTTCAGATGCCGATAGCCCAGATCAATTTCCGGTTCAAAGCCATGTTCTAAATTATGGGGTATTTTTAACTTAAAAAATAAATACATATAAAAAATAGGTTGAACGCCTTATAATTACGCTCACTCTTGAATTTACTGACGTGCACCTTTTCGTTTACCAGCCTAGTCTTTCGCGATAGCGAAAATTTTCCTATGTGGGAAAGCACTTCTCCTCCTTGACCGCAAACTTTGAGCAAGCGACAGTTGAAAATAAATAATGGGAATTCGATTTTCAACCAAAAATGAAAAGCTACATTTTCATATAAAACAATTTTTAACAAAAAATAGATTTCAACAAAATACAGAACTTTTCAAACAAATAGTTGAATTTCAAGCTGAATAAGATTGATGTTCGAATAAAAATATTTGAATTTGATGGTTCAGCTCACAAATTTGGAGTGAAGAAACCCCAGACTCATGACTTTCTTAAGATATTTGCAGGCCTCTGCTTATTCAACTTAACTACATTATTCTTTCTTCTAAATTAAAAACACTTATCAGTTTTTTTTAAGTTTCATAGAAAAAATGGTAAAAATAAGTAAACGTATATGTTAATTAGAGTATAAAAACAATTAATTTTAGAATCTCCCATAAATTAGAGGGAGATTAGTGGATATGTGCGCCATCTTTAACTTAGCACTGGGTGCGTCCGTAGTAAAGAAATGCCAGAAACAATTTACTAGTTCAAGATAATAATTTAGAAACTTTAAAATTTTTTTAATATTACCCAGCAACTTACTGCTTTCTACTTTTGGCATTTTAAAATATTAATTGCATTTATACAAAACATACCGATTGTTCCTGTCGGCAATAAATGTTCCAAATAACTGCACCTTCATTCGTAATTTACTTGAACACCTACTAGTTGGCGTTGCAATAGGAAACCTGGCCAACCCGGTCTTACAGTACTTTCGGCCATAGAAATTAGCCCTACTCGGGGCCAGATCATAACAGCCAGATTTGGGCCTGATCGTTAATCGGTCAAAGATCTGACGATTTATGCACAGGCTGTATAGAGATTTACTTCGACGTAAACGTTTACAATAAGCATTAGTCAAACCGCAATTAATTTGCGATATGTGTGGTCGTATAGCGAAAGAAAAATATGTCTTGTCAAGGCATATGAATTCACTTCATCTCAAGTAATTTAATAAGTGAAACATTACTATTTTGAAAATTACTAATACTAATTAAATAATTAATTTGCCTGAGATTGCTGCATTGACAGTGAATATTGATGCTCCGAATTTGTATCTAAATGCACTTTATCCTTTGGTTTTTAATATAACGTTTTGTGTGTGCTATCAGTGATCAAATGAAATTAAATTTATTGTCAGTTAATACGATATTCATTTTCCTGAGAATTAGATAATATTGTAAAACTTGATATTGATTCAAGCTATACTGCATGATGCATGTGTAATCATTCCTCTTCTTAATTTAAAAAGAATATTCAAAAACAAAACTACAGGTAGTTAGGCCTGTATATTATTGAAATAATTTCAAATCGCAATATAGTAATTAACCATTTTCTTTTACCAGGTCAAGATATGTCTGCAAAAACAACTACAAGACGAAACTTTAATCCGAAATGTCGAACGACTGATATTTCTTCTGTGAATTATTCTGGTACTAGGACTTCAATTGAATACGACAATGACGGAACTTTGGAAATCAAGGAAGAAATCATCGAAGGTATGCTTATAGCAGTCAAAATATGTTAGCTATAATTATAAAATCAAAAATTGCAAATTACATTTTGGTCAATTTTTAGATCGAGAGACATCCGCAGAAAGTATTTTGAAAACTATTTTGACTGATAATAAACCGTATAGCGAAACAGAGCCAAGAATTCAGAAATCAAAAAACGAACCGGAAAAAAGGTACGCATGCGAAAAGTGTGCGCGAAGATATACAATGAAATATAATCTGACAGCTCATCAAAAATACGATTGCAACGTCTTCCCAATGTTCAAATGCAAATTCTGCAAAAAGCGATTTAAACGGAAAGGTCCAATGAATAAGCACGTGGAAAGCGTACATCTTAAAACGAACTTGCACAGATCAAAAATCAGGCATAAATGTGACAAATGTCCTCGAAGTTACTCTTGGCGAAGAAATTTAACACGACATAAACGATCAGTACACGAAGCAAACGAACCAAAATTAGTTTGCGACCATTGCGGCCACAAAACTACTAGGAAAAATCTCTTGTTAGAACATATTATGTCACTTCATCTCAAGTAATGCATTACACGGAAAGTTTAAACCTCAGGACATTTCTACTGAATAATATACTATTTTTTAACGCGTATTCTTTTGCACTTAATACAGTGAACCATGGGAAAAAGGCCCCGAGTCTTAGTTCTTCCGAGAATGGACGCGGTGCAGTGGGGATGTAAGAGAGGAGCCGTCCGGGTATGTGCGGTGTGCACTGAGGCTTGGCAAAACAAAGAGAAAAACAGGAAAGAGTCCCCAAATATAGGTTACTATCAGCCCCGAAACCGGCACTAATTCCAGGGTTTATTGTGATATGCATTTCAAGATTTCCATAATATTCTCCATCGATATAAACTTCAATTAATGCTGGTATATTTTTGATTGGTTGATTGTGTAAGAAAATACACATATTAGATGATATTGGTTCATGACACAGCATTAATACTTATATTATATATAAGCTTATATTTTTTATGTATGCTCGGAACAAGTTTCGGTGTTTGTAGTTTAATAATATTAATAAATAACGCCGAATTGTATTATTCTACGTTCAAGATTTACAAGTTGCAAAGTTAATTTTGATCAATAATGAAAGTGATTTCTTTTGCGTTGTCGAACTAGTTAGTATACGTTTTGCTCACCATAGAAAGTTCTTTGGAGGTTTTATTTATGTACATTTAATAATTTTAAATATTTGGCATCCAACACTGAAAGATCCAAAAATCAGAAGTAGGTTCTTGTCGAAAATGGAAATAAATTTAATTCATTATCTAAACGCTGTTTATGATTTATTATTTGCCATAATAATCTATTACGTTTTTAACTAATCTATATTAATAAATGTATTATTAATTATTCACTTTATCACTCATGTATAATTGTCTGTGTGTATATCGAAAAATAAAACAACATACATTTAAGCATATGAATTATTTCAATAATTTCAAATTGCAAACCAATTGTGTATAATTTTGTTTTGATCTTACATGCAGACTTTTCAGAAACAAGTGGGACATTGAAAGGAAATTCAAAATGTAGAACGAAACGAGGTGGTGGGCAATATTCTTATTCTTTGATGATAATAAAGATTCCTTGAAAAATTCGACATTGATGAAACTTTACAAATCAAGAAAGAAATCATCCAAGGTATTACTAAACCCGTAATAAAAATGTTTCAAGTAAAATATGAAATAAAAGATTGCAAATTACATTTTGGCTGAGTTTCAGATCGAAATAGGAAGAAGTTCATGGGCAAAAACATGATAAAAAATATAGTTCAAAAGTAGGCACCGCGAATTGAAGAGGATCTTCTATTTTGGCGGTTAACAAACTGCATACCATAGAGAAGCAAAAAATGAAGGAAATTTGACTCGTAATCAAAAATTCGAATGTGACGTCATGCCACTGTTCAGATGTATATTCTGCAACCGACAGTTCAAACAAAATCTAACACGAATAAACATATATAGATCTAGTTCACCGGAAGACAAGCTCAAAGACATAGTAAAATATGCTTAATTGCGACCAATGATCTCGACGTTACAGTTGGCATAGAGATGTACTTCGACATAAACGTTTACAACAAGCGACAATTTGTTTGTGATATTTGTGGTCCTGCAGTAAAAGAAAAATGTCTTTCTTCAATACATATGAATTCACATCATCTCAAGTATTTTAATACGCCTTTTGGGTTTTATTATAACTTTCTGTGTGTGATTTTAGTAATAGAATAAAATTATATTTGTTGTCAGTTAATAAAATATTCATTTTCCTGAGATTCAGATAATATTGTGAAAACTGATATTGATTCAAGCTATACTGCATGATGCATGCGCGATTATTCGTCTTATTAACTTGGAGAGAATTTTTGAAAACAATACAACAGATAGTTAGGGCTGTAGAATATTGAAATAATTTCAAATC
>NC_046658.1:86176421-86186778 GCF_010883055.1 Belonocnema kinseyi | reverse complement strand
ATGACGAAACTTTGGAAATCAAGGAAGAAATCATCCAAGGTGTGAACATAGCAGTCGAAATAAATGAACAAAAATGATAACATTTCAAATTAAATTACATTTTAGTAAATTTTCAGATCGAGAGTCTTCCTCAGAGAAAGCTACAAGAAAAAATCGTCATAAAAGATTTGAGTTAATTTTGTGTACTGCAGACATGCGAGAAGATGATATTGTGACTGTTAACAAATCGTATAGCCGAGCGATGCCAAGAATTCAGGAATCAAATCAGGAACCGGAAAAGAAGTACACATGCGAAATGTGCGCCCGAAGCTATGTACAGAAACATAATTTGATGGCTCATCAAAAATATGATTGCAACGTCAGCCCACGGTTCAAATGCAAATTCTGCAAAAAACGATTCAAACGGAAAAGTCATATGTGTAACCATGTGAATAGCGTTCACCTTAAAACGAACTTTCAGGCTTCGAAAATCCGGCATAAATGCGACAAATGTTCTCGAAGTTACAGTTGGCATAGAGATTTACGTCGACATAAACGTTTACAACACGCATCAGTCAAACCACAATTTGTTTGCGATATTTGTGGCCATACTGTGAAAGAAAAATTTCTCTTGTCAAGACATATGAATTCACGGCATCTCAAGTACTTTAATACGTGAAACTTCAATGTTTTGAACATTTCTAATAGTAATTGAATAATTAATTGCCTAAAATTGCTCCCTTTGGACATTAGTTAATAGAAATAAACGGCTTAGCACGTGTTTATATTTTTGGTGATTAGAAAAATAACTTGGTTTTCTATCCAAATCAACAAGAATCGTATTTCAAATATTGAATTCATTAAGATATGTATTGCTTCTTTATAAATAAATAGTTAGTTTAATTCTTTTTTTCAATTTTTATAAAGAGCAGTTGAACATTATTTTGGTCTCAAGTAAGTAAAATAATAGTATTTCTGGTTTGGTGAAATCGTGTTTTATTTACTAATTCGTTTAAAGTTGGCTTGATGTATTTTTCTGTCTTGACAGTAAATATTGATGCAACGAATTTGTCTAAATTTTTTTTTTATCATTTGATTTTTAATATAATTTTGTTGTGTACTTTCAGGGATAAAATAAAATGTAATTTATTTTCACTAATAAAATATTTATTTTCCTGAGATTCAGATAATATTGTAAAATTGAATATTGGTTCAAGAGGTACTGCATGGTGCATGTGCGATTATTCGTCTTATTAATTCAGGGAGAATATCCAAAAACAAAACAACAGACAGTTAGGGCTGTAAATTATTCAAATAATTTCAAAATGCATAATAGTAATCAACCATTCTTTTTGCCAGGTCAAGCTAGGTATGTGAAAACAACTAATGTTTTGAGAAACCAGAGAGAAGAGCGCAATCTTATTTCTGAAATAAATCAATTGGATGAAATACGTATAACTACTCATATTTCTTCTGCAAAATATTCTGGCACCAAGACTTCAATTGAATACGACAATGACGAAACTTTGGAAATTAAGGAAGAAATCATCCAAGGTATGACTATAGTAGTCAAAATATGTTAGCTAAAATTATAAAATAAAAAATAACATTTCGGAAAATTTTTAGATCGAGAGACTTCCTCAGAAAGTATTTTGAAAAATATCTTGACTGCTAACAAACCGTATGGCGGAACGAAGCTAAGAATTCAGGAATCGAAACAGGAACCGCAAAAAAAGTACGCATGCGAAAAGTGTGCCCGAAGCTATACAACCAAATATAATTTGACTGCTCATCAAAAATACGATTGCAACGTCTTCCCACGGTTCAAATGCAAATTCTGCAAAAAACGATTCAAACGAAAAGGTCCAATGAGTAAGCACGTGGAAAGCGTACATCTGAAAACGAATTTACAGACGTCGAAAACAAGGCATAAATGCGATAAATGTTCTCGAAGCTACTCTTGGCTAAAAGATTTAAAGCGACATAAGCGTTCAATACACGAAGCACAGGAACAAAGAGTAGTATGCGACTATTGTGGTCACAAGACATTCTATAAAAATCTCTTGGTAGAACATATTGCTTCCCTTCATCTCAAGGAATTCAGTACACGAAACTCTAAACTTAAGGAAATTTTTATTGAATAATATACTATTTCTATGCGTTTTTTCCATTCAATGAGTAAATTAATTTTATGGTACCGATAATACTCTCCATCAATATCAACTTTAATGAATTCTTTAAATTTTGATTGATTCGTTGTGTACAAAAATACACGTATTGCACATTATTAATACTTATATATAAGCTTATATTTTGTGTGCGCGGAACTGAATTTGGTGAAATGTGTAGTTTAATAATCTTGATCGACAATAACGAAATGCATTGTTCTACAATCTACTTTCATGATTTACAAGTTGCAATAATAATTTTAATCAATAATCAAAGTGAGTTCTTATGAAATGTAGAACTAGAAAATATACAATTTTTTCATCTCAGAAACTTCTTTACAGGTACCAGTTAAGTACATTTAATAATTTTTACATCTTTTGCTCCCAACACTGAAAGATCCTGAAATTATAAACGGGTCCTTGACGAAAATGAAAAAGGAATTTAAATCTTTTACGTAAACGATCTTTATGATTTATTATTTGCTATAAATTGAAAATCATCTAAACTGACGAATGTATTCTATTGTATTCTATTCTACGTTAAAAAAAGATGATTTTGTAAAATATTGAAATGCTATCTATTAATTTAATATTTATTGATTATTCACTGTTTCGTTCATGTGTAATTTTCTATGTGTATATCGAAAAATAAAGCTATAGACATTTAAGCATTTGAATTATTTTACTTTTTTTTAAAATTGCAACCCAATAGTTTATAATTTTATGTTGCTTGTCCAAGCAGGCTTTTCAGAAACAACTGCGAGATCGAAACTAAATCCAAAATGTGGGACCAAGCAGATTGTGGGCCACATTCTTGTATTTCAATGCGACGTCATGCCATAGTTCAGGTGCAAAATCTGCGGTACGAACAATTTAAACGAGGAATTGACATGAAGAACCATGTAGTTTGCATGCCTCAGAAAAAACTCGAAGGCATCGTAAGCGTAGCTTACTTGCGACAACTGTTTTTAAATTCACACTAGACTAGGGGATTTAAATCGATAGTTTTGTAATTTTGTATTTGATTCAAACTCTACTGCATGATGCACGTTCGATTTTCCGTCTTCTAAATTAAGGTAGAATATCCAAAAATAAAGTAACAACAATTTAGGCCTGTAAATCTTGAAAATAATTCTTCATGGCAGCATAATAATAGACAATTTTATTCTTCCAGGTCAAGATAGTTCTCTGAAATCAACTTCAAGACCAAATTGTAATTTAAAATATGAAACGGAATCGTGTACTTATATTTGGAGACACCAGAAAGAAGAGCACAGTCTTATTTCCAAAAGAAATAAATTGGACGAAAGATGTATAATTACTGATATGTCTTCTAGGAATTATTTGAATGATAAAGCTTTAACTGAATACAAAAATGACGAAACTTTGGGAATCAAAAATGAAATCATCAAAGGTTTGACGATTGCGTTAAAAATATATTAGCTAAAGTTATAAAATGTTAAATATAAAATTCAAAATTATATTTTGGTAAATTTTTAGATCAAGAGACTTCCTCGGAAAAAGTTATGAGCGAAAATCTTCACAAGAAATTTGAGTCAATGTTGTGCTCTGCACATTTAAGGAAAGATGATATTTTGTCAGATAACAAACCGCAGAGCCAAACGAAGCCCAAAATTCAGGAATCAAAACAGAAATCGCAAAAGAAGCACACATGTGAAAAGTGTGCGCGAAGTTATTCGCAGAAACATAATTTGACTGCTCATCAAAAATACGATTGTCACGTCACTCCACAGTTCAAATGTAAATTGTGTGACAAAAGATTCAAACGGAATCCTCACGTGCTGAGGCATGTTGCTCGCGTGCACCTTAAAACGACCGTACAGATATCGAAAACCAGACATAATTGCGATAAATGTTCGCGAAGTTACAATTGGGTTAAAGATTTAAATCGGCATAAACGTTCAGTACACGAAGAAATCGAACCAAAAGTAGTTTGTGACTATTGTGGCCACAAAACTTACCGGAAAAATCTCTTGGCAGATCATATCACTTCATTCCATCTCAAGGAATGCAGTACACGAAACTTTAAAAATTAGGAAATATCTATTGAATAATATACTATTTATTAAGGCGTATTCTTTTTTACTTTATGCGTGAATGTATTTTGAGATTCCAATAGCCCTGTTCATCGATATCATTTTAAATGACTTCTGGCATATTTTGTGGTGGTTGATATACCTTTGTTTTGTTATGTTGATGATGTACGTATGAAAGGTTTTAAGTCCGGGAAATTTAGTAGTAAAACTACATATTTCGATTTTTCATCAAGTAAAAAGCATAGCTCAGTTATTCAAACACATCCTTTCACTTGTTCATATCATTTTAGGTTAAAATATTCTTCGGTTTTAATCAATTAAAACCTTTCGTCCTCATCACTTGAAGATCCAGAAATTATAAACTAGTCGATGTCGACATTGGAAAGAAATTTATTTCTTCACGTAAAAGCGAATTATGATTTTTTATTTATTATACTAATTTATTCAATTTTCAACTAAACTATATTGACGATGTATCCTGTTTTACTTTAATAAAATAATTATTTTTCTGGCATTTAGATGCCATCGATTAATTTAATATTGTTTCAATATTGACTGCATGATTGATTAAATACTGAGGTTATTATATCGAAAAATAAAACAGTAGACTCAGTATTTAATTAATCATTATTTAATATATGCTCATCAAGCATGTGAATTATTTCAATAATTTCAAATTGCAGTGCAATTTTGTGAAATTTTATTTCTCTCCAAAAAGGCTTTTCAGAAAAAATTAGGAGATCGAAAAAAAATCGAAAATGTAGGACAAAATCAGATGATGGGAAAAAACGACGGACCCAGTTGAATCAGAAAATTCAGAAATCAAACGCGCAAATGCAATACACATGCAAAAATCGTGCACAAAGCTTTAAAACCAAAAATTGCTTATATAGATATTAAAAATGTACTTGTGACGTTATTCCCTAGTTCAGAAATAAATTCTGCGAAAAACGGTTTAAAAGGAAAAGTCACATAAGCCGCTACGTGGATCTTGTACATCGTAAAATAAAAGTACACCCATCGAAAACGAGGAATTATTGCATCAAATGTTTTCGACGTTGCAGTTGTCATAGAAATTTATGTCGACATAAACGTTTACAACACGCAGCAGGTAAGCTACAATTTGTTTGTGATATTTGTGGTTTTATAACGAAAGAGAAAGTCATTTTTCAAAACATATTACTTCACGACATGTCAAGTCATTTAACTAATTTAATTTTTATAAAGTTCATTCGTACCTTATTTTGATCCCAAGTAAGTAAAATAATAATATTTCTGCGTTCTGAGAAATCGTCTTTTATTTTACAATTCATTCATAATTAACCCGTTAATTTTTATTTATTACATGAAATTCCTGCGCGTGATATGCGGTAAAGAGCTGATTAACAAGGTGAGTAATGAGATAATCCTAAAAAAATGTGGTGTAGACGAGACACTAGTTGGTATATGTGAAATATTTCTTCTAGAGAGTTTAGATACGTTGAGAGAATGAAAGTTGAACGACTAATGAAACAAGGGTATCAAGTTAAAATATATGATATTGTGTTGAGAGGCAGACCGAGAAAATAATGGTTCAAATGTGTACAGGAAACCCTAATCCGAAGAGACGTAAGAATCCATAGAAACTTAGGAGCTCGCATACATGTATAACTATTAATATTTCTTTTGTCAATTATTCTGGTACCAGGACCTCTCTTGAATACGATAATGACGAAACTTTGGAAATCAAGGAAGAAATCATCCAGGGTATGACTATATGAGTCACAATATAGTAACTAAAACTGTAAAATGTGAAATTGAAATTTATATTCTGGTAAATTTTTTGGAATGAGAGGCTTCCTCTAAAAAAATTCCAAGTGAAAAACGTAATAAAAAAATTGATTTAATATTCTGTACTTTAGATATAAAAGAAGATGATATTTTGGCTGCTTGCAAAACGCGGAGCCAAAGAAGCAGAAAATTTTGATGTCAAAACAGAAACTGGAAAGGAAGTACACATGCGAAAAATGTAATACCTCAAACGATTCAAACAGAAATTTCACATGTGTAAGCACATGGGTGGTGTACATCTCAAAATGAAGTTACAGGCATCGAAAATGAGGCATAATTGCGACGAATGTTTTCGAAGTTACTCTTGGTTAAATGGTTTAAATCTACATAAACGTTTTGTACACGAAGAAATTGAACACAAACTTATTTGCGACTATTGTGGACACAAAATGACTAGGAAAAATCTCTTGTTTGAATATATTGCTTCACTTCATCTCAAGAAGTGCAGTACACGAAACTTAAAATTTTAGAAAACTTCTACTGAATAAATTACTATTTTTTATGGCGTAATCTTGTGAACGTTATGAATAAATGTATTTTAGGTTACCGATAGTACTTCCATAGAAATAAACTTAAATTACTTCTGGAAAATATTCTATTGGTTAATAATATATATTTTTTCAAATAAAGCGCAAAAATCAGTTGTTTCAGCACATCATTTCACCTCATCATATCATTTAGGCTTATATCTGGTATGATTAGAACCACTTTTTGTGAAATCTAAATTTGGATAATCTTAACAATGGATAAATGCATTGTCATACATTTAAGATTATCAAATTGCTATGATAATTTTAATTAATGATCAAAGTTAGTTTTTATTTTAAATTTCGAGCTAGTTCTCAGTCAATAAAATAATGCCTTTTCTGTTATTTTGATGATATCAAGTAATTTAATATTGTTTCAACATTTTCTGCATGATTTATTTAATACTGAGCATGTTTATTATCGAAAAATAAGATGATACATTTAAGTAAGTGAATTATATAAATAATTTCAACATACAACAAAATTGTTTGAAATTTTATTTTTTCAGGACAAAAAGGCTTTTCAGAAAGAACTAGGAGACTGAGACGAAATCCAAAATGTAGGACAAAACCAGATGTTGGGTCATATTCTTGTACATCTACTGAAATTTCTTCTGACAATTATCCTGGTACGACTTCAATTGCATACGAAAATGAAGAAACTATGGAAATTAAGCAAGAACTCCAGGATGAAATCACCGAAGGTATGCCTGTATTTGGAATTGAAATATCGCAACTAAAACTTTTAATCAAAAATTGCCAATTACATTTTGTTACACTTTCAGATCAAGATTATTCAAAAGTATGCGCCGTATATATAAGAGAAGCAGCTATTTCGGATTGCGACAAAGCGCGGACCAAAGTGAAGCAGAAAATTGAGGAATCAAACCCACAAAGGAAATACACATGCGAAAAGTGTGCGCGAAGCTATAGAACCAAAAATTGTTTGAATAATCATCAAAAATTCACATGCGACGTCAGGCCCCAGTTTGGATGTCCTTTCTGCGAGAAACGATTTAAACGGAACACTCACATGAATAACCATGTTGTTCGCATACATCAGAATACAAACCCGAAGACATCGCAAGCGAGGCTTAATTGCGACAAATGTTTTCGAAGCTACACGAGATTAGGAGATTTAAATCGTCATAAACGTTTAGAACACGCGGCAGTCAAGCCGCAATTTTTTTGCGATTATTGTTCTTTTAAATCCAAAGAAAAAGCTAACTTGTCGAGACATATTACTTCACGGCATCTTAAATAATTGTATAGGTGGAACTTCAAAATTTGGAAAATTTCTTATACTAATTAAGAAATTCATTATATAAAAAGTTTCTGAGCATTTCTTAATACGAATAAACGGTTTAGTATATTTTTATGTTTTTAATGTTCAAAGATATATATTTGTTCTCCATCGAAACTGATGTCATTTTTCATGATGTCATGAATCATTTTCAAGTATTGAATTCATGAAAATATATATTGTTGGTATTAGAACAAATGAATAGTTTAATTTCTTTATAACGTCTTTTGTAAAGTGCATTTGCACCTTATTTTAATCCCGAGTAAGTAAAATATTAATATTTTTATGTTGGAGAAATCGTCTTTTATCTGTTAACTCATTCCAAATTGATTCGTTGATGTATCCTATTGTCCGTAAATACATTAGCCCCTTTTCTGAGATATTGAAAATTTTCTTTAGCTTAATATTAATTCAGGCTTAGTTACATGAAACTTTCGTGATTTTAAGTCTTGTTAATTTAGTAAGAACATAATAAAATTAAAATAAAAAAATAATTTTACGCGTGTGAATCCTTTTAATAATTTCAATGGCAATATATCAATTAATAATTGCTTTCCAGATCACGATAATTCTCTGCAAGGAACTAAAAGACCGAAATGTAATATAAAATGTGGGGCAAAACCAGATGTTGGGCCATATTCTTGTACATCTACTGATATTTCTTCTGACAATTATTCTGGTACCAAGATTGGATGCGTAACTGACGAAACATTACAAATCAAGGAAGAAATCATCCAAGGTATGACTAGACTTTTAAAGAAAATATCTAAAATAAAACTATAAAATAAAAAATTGCATATCATATTTTAATAAACTTTCAGATGAAGAGACAAAGGAACTTACAGGTGAAAAATGTGATAAAAAATATAATTTAAAACTATGCACCGCAGATATAAGAGGATCTTCTATTTTGGCGGTTGATAAACTGCAGACCATAAAGAAGCAAAAAGTTCAGGATTCAAAGCCGGAAATGAAGCACACATGTGAAAAGTGTGCGCGAAGCTATACTCTGAAATCAAATTTGTGGAGTCATAAAAAATACGAATGCGACGTCAGGCCCCAGTTTAGATGTCCATTCTGCGACAAACGATTCAAGCGGAAAAATCACTTGAATACCCATGTAGTTCGCGTGCATCAGAAGCAAAGCTCGAAGACATCGCAAACTAGGTTTAACTGCGACAAATGTTCTCGAAGTTACAGTTGGGATAAAGATTTACGTCGGCATAAACGTTTAGAACACTCATCATTCAAGCCACAATTTGTTTGCGATTATTGCTCTTTCAAAGCGAAAGAAAAAGTTAACTTGTCGAGACATATTACTTCATGCCACCTCAAGTAATGTAATACGTGAAACTTCTGTCTTTGAAAAATTTATAATACTAGTTGAAAAACTCATTATCTCAGATTTCTCTTGTTTAACATTTCTGAATACGAATCAATGGTTTAATACATTTTTATATTTTTAATGTTCAGAAAAAACATTGCTTTCCATCTGAAGCAATATGCATCATTTTTAAAATATTAAATTCATAAAATACATTTTATTTGTATAAAACAATATGAATAGTTTAATTTCTCTTTAAGATTTGTGTATAGTACACTCTCACCTTACTTTGATCATGAGTAAGTAAAATAATAATATATTTCCGTTTCAGAAATTGTCTTTTATTTCCCAATTCATCCAAATTCAACTGATTGATGTTTTTTTATGTCTTTTTTTGAATTTGTATCTAAAACATGTGATTTATGTAACGCGAGTATGGTTTCATGTTTTTTTGGCGACTTTGGAACAAAAAGTAGGGTTTTATAAGTGGTGGGATACTTTACCGGACTAGGCAGAGAAAGTGCATTTTACGGCTCTGTGGTATGCGCGAATGCGCGTTTGTTATATCAACCAACTCACATTGTTTTGCGCGGTACTTTTTCTTTTTGCGATCTGTATTTTTTAGTGATCAAATTAAATTTATGATACTGCCAGTTGATGCATTAGCCATTTTTCTGAAATTTAGAACATTCTCTTTAACTTAATATTAATTAAAATTTTATTGCATGATAGTTTTTGATTGTCGCTCTTCTTGAAGTGAGAAGAACATCTAAAAATGATAACAAGAGACATTTAGAAGTTTGAATCAATGAAGTTATTTTAATATGCAAGCAAGTAATTAACAATTTTTTCCAGATCAAGGTAGTTCTTCGAAAGCAACTGCAACCCCGAAATTTTATCCGAAATGTGGGAGACAAACAGATGGTGGGCTATATTCTCGTATAGCTACTCATATGTCTTCTCCCAATTATTCTGATGTGCAGACTTCAATTGAATATGACAATGACGAAAGTTTAGAAATCAAGCAAGAAATTAAGGAAGAAATCACCGAAGGTATGTCTAAATTTAAAATTAAAATACCTTAATTAAAACTTTGCATCAGGGAACTTCAAATGACAGTTCGGTACATTTTCAGATCAAGAGATGAAGGAGGAATCGGACCAAGAACT
>NC_046658.1:86175012-86176321 GCF_010883055.1 Belonocnema kinseyi | reverse complement strand
AGTTCTTGGTCCGATTCCTCCTTCATCTCTTGATCTGAAAATGTACCGAACTGTCATTTGAAGTTCCCTGATGCAAAGTTTTAATTAAGGTATTTTAATTTTTAATTGAGACATACCTTCGGTGATTTCTTCCTTAATTTCTTGCTTGATTTCTAAACTTTCGTCATTGTCATTTTCAATTGCAGTCTGCACATCAGAATAATTGGGAGAAGACATATGAGTAGCTGTACGAGAATATAGCCCACCATCTGTTTGTCTCCCACATTTCGGATAAAATTTCGGGGTTGCAGTTGCTTTCGAAGAACTACCTTGATCTGGAAGAAATTGTTAATTACTTGCTTGCATATTAAAATAACTTCATTGATTCAAACTTCTAAATGTCTCTTGTTATCATTTTTAGATGTTTTCCTCACATTAAGAAGAGGGACAATCAAAAACTATCATGCAATAAAATTTTTAATTAATATTAAGTTAAAGAGAATGTTCTAAATCTCAGGAAAATGACTATTTTATTTACTGGCAAGTAACTACATTTAATTTTATTACTGAAAACACACATATTTGTATACTAAGATAGCAGGAATAAAGACACAATAAATTAAGATCAACCATTCCATTTTTTATTAATTGAAAAATGAAAGCTGATTTCACAAACGCTTAAATATTATTATTTTAGTTAGCTAAGATCCAACTAGGTACGAAAGTAATTTACAAACTTTTTAAAAAGAAAATAAACATCAAACATCGAACGAAAATTTGTCCATAACTTACAGTAAAACATTTGTCTAACGCGAGTATGGTTTCCTTATTTTCTCATCGTAATTTGGCACAGCGAAGTAGATCTTTAACGGTGGTGGGGTACTTTACCGACCTAGGCAGAAAAACTATATTGACCGTCGCAGTTTATGCGCACACATACGCATTCGTTACGCAGTACTTGTCCCTTTCAACTAACCTGTAACTCGAGACGTAATTTTATGATACAACTCAAAATCCATATTCTGGTTACGTAAATCATAAAATATCGTGTGCCAAGGCACCATAGTGTTTTTACGATCTCGCGTGTTTACAAAATGTCGCGCTCGACCGTAAAAAAAACTATTTTGCTGCTTGGGGCACAATATACTATTTGATAAACAAAAATTATGTATTTGAAAAAATTATATATTTCAAAAATGATTCATGTTGATTTTTGTGGAGAACCATATTATTTTTCTAAACATTCAAAATATATGACTGCACTAAACCGTTGATTTCTATAAAGAAATTTACACAAATAGTAATACAATGCAATTAGTTATATAGTTAT
>NC_046658.1:86130621-86174912 GCF_010883055.1 Belonocnema kinseyi | reverse complement strand
ATAACTATATAACTAATTGCATTGTATTACTATTTGTGTAAATTTCTTTATAGAAATCAACGGTTTAGTGCAGTCATATATTTTGAATGTTTAGAAAAATAACATGGTTCTCCACAGAAATCAACATGAAACATTTTTGAAATATATAATTTTTTCAAATACATAATTTTTGTTTATCAAATAGTATATTGTGCCCCAAGCAGCAAAATAGTTTTTTTACGGTCGAGCGCGACATTTTGTAAACACGCGAGATCGTAAAAACACTATGGTGCCTTGGCACACGATATTTTATGATTTACGTAACCAGAATATGGGTTTTGAGTTGTATCATAAAATTACGTCTCGAGTTACAGGTTAGTCGAAAGGGACAAGTACTGCGTAACGAATGCGTATGTGTGCGCATAAACTGCGACGGTCAATATAGTTTTTCTGCCTAGGTCGGTAAAGTACCCCATCACCGTTAAAGATCTACTTCGTTGTACCAAATTACGATGAGAAAATAAGGAAACCATACTCGCGTTAGACAAATGTTTTACTGTAAGTTATGGACAAATTTTCGTTCGATGTTTGACGTTTATTTTCTTTTTAAAAATTTTGTAAATTACTTTCGTACCTAGTTGGATCTTAGCTAACTAAAATAATAATATTTAAGCGTTTGTGAAATCAGCTTTCATTTTTCAATTAATAAAAAATGGAATAGTTGATCTTAATTTATTGTGTCTTTATTCCTGCTATCTTAGTATACAAATATGTGTGTTTTCAGTAATAAAAGTAAATGTAGTTACTTGCCAGTAAATAAAATAGTCATTTTCCTGAGATTTAGATTTTTTAAACCTAATATTAATTCAAACATTATTGCCTTTCTAAATTTGGTTAAACTATAAATATTTTTAACTACGAAATAAATATTTTAAAATTGAATTTTAGTAAAGTTGCAGATTGAGAGACTTGCGCGTAGTTTATATGCTACCTAGTTATTTATTATTGCTTCAATATTTAATGCATGCTTCATTAGTGATTGTTTATTGGTACGTATAAAAATAATGCCATACACGAAGAATATTTGCGTGTTAAATTTCACTTTCAGTCATGTAAAATGAAATAGGGTAATATTTGATATGAAAATATCAATGATTAATATAAATTCATTATAATTTAATTCGTAATTCAGTAAGAAATAATACAACTAGATAATAAAGATTACCTGACAGTTGGGTAAAATGAGATGTCAATTACATTACTTTACAGATTCGAACTATTAGTTACAGTTTCAAGCAAAGAAAAAAAATCTATCGCTCTAAATATGTGAATTTTATATCCCAGTCATGCAAAATTTCTTGCGTCAGCAAAAAAAAATATTCTTACTACAACCAGATTTTGTGGAAGGTCATCCACTACGAAACACATCCTTACACAAGTTGTCTTAAACAATTACATTTAATTACAATACATTACATTCAATATAGTCGCAAGCTTTTAACTTTATTAACGCTCTTAAACATCGAAAACGCTGTCCCGTTTCATCGAAATTTATTATTTTAATATTTTATTAATAAACGGGCTTATAAATTTAGATGAAGTAAATAAAAATATCGGATACTTTTTTTCCTAAAAATGTCGTAACCTTAAACTCTAAATTATTTTTTTTTCAATATTTTAAATTTGTGCAAAATTGAACATTAAAAACTTACAAAATAAAATTATATGAAATCTATTAAATTGAATTAGGTTAGAATTTGAGGAATAAAATCAAAAATGTTAAACTATTTTAAATATTTGAATATAGTCTGAAGTCCTACAATATTAACCGAAACTTAAAAATGTTAAGGTTTGTACGGGGGAATTGGCTTTAAACGTCAGCCCTGACAATGTTGACGTCCCTAGTGATTCTCATTTTACCTCACTGTTGTGTAAATACTCTCTTGGTAGAAATGATACATACTGCTTATTTTTTCAAGAGTTCTTATTTTACGTTACATACCATTTCTCGTTTGATTGACTAATAACTATTATTTATTAAATACAGAAGGCATTAACTGGGTGGTAAATCCCGACTCAGGAAGAGTCTAGATTTCAAAGAATCTGGAGCGATGAAAGCCCTAGGATATGTTTTCTGAAGTTTTCCTCTCCCCTGGCCAAATGTCAAGGTGATTACTTCTTATAAATTCTAATGCAGCCGCAAGTTATCACTGGTTGTGATCTGACGACTTGTATTAGCCGGAAAATGAGGAATTCAATGCTAATTTTTTTCAGTGTGGATATGAGTAAGTACGTCGTAGTTCTTGTTTTCATTTTCAATTTTTTTGAAAATTAATTGCATGCTCCTTTGTTATACCTACTTTTTTTAATCTGAAACAGGGTATTCTTTGAATATATAATACAATAAAAATTCTGTACAATTATCAGTAATGATTGTATGATGTATTATTCACCACAAAAATTATAGAATTTTTATACTAATGTTATACATTAACAAATATATGATGCTCTGGTAAAACACTTTGGTAACTTTTGTAACGAATGGAAAGTTATCGATTATTTAAATAATATGAAATTCTACTTGATAAGGATTCAAATCACCGGAAATTATTCATTGTAACTTCCACCTTATTATGTCCAAGATCAACAGCGATCCAAGAGCGAATGGAACTTATTATTGTGGAAATATTTACATTTCTTCTGCAATAATTCTTGTTGCAAGATATTATTTGCATTCGAATTTACTAAATTCGAAAATGTCTTTACTAAAAGTCTAAAATAAAAAATTGCGAGTTAAATTTGTTGAACTTTTAGATCGAGAGACTACAACAAACTAAAAACCTGTAATGAGTATAAAATTTCGGAATCAAAACAGAAACAGGGAAAAAGTATATCATACCACGTGGAATATAATCTGTTATAGGTAATCATTATTAATAATTTGGTGAAGGTTTTTTCCATGATTCCATGTTGCGAAAATTCGAATTTCCTGTATAAAGAAGAAACGAAAGATTTAAATTTATAAAATATACCCTCAACGCCATTGGGTGGGTATAATGTGATTTTGCATGGGATATTATTTAAATCTATATCTGCTTTAAAAGAAGGATTAAAATCAGCGGAAATCGCTATTTGTAACAATCATGTTATAATTTTATAGGTCTGCAGACTAGTAGTAAATTGAAGAAATCAACAGGAAGACAGGATGGTGGGCCAACTACCACTTACATTTCTCTTAGCAATAAGTCGGATGCTAAGACAATCCAATGCGAGATTGATGACCCTTTGGAAATCAAGCGAGAATTCATCGAAGGTATAACTATTATAATTAAAATATCCTTAATGGAACTTTAAAAACGTAATTACATATTACATTTTGTTAAATTTTCAGATCCGTCAAATTTTCGTTCCGTATATATAAATGAAAATGAAATTTTGGAAGTTAGACCGAAACCGCAGACCATTAATGAGCACAAAATTCAGAAAACAGAACTGGAAAGGAAGCACACATGCGAAAAGTGTGCCCGCAGCTATAAACAGAAAAGTCATTTGAATCAACATTTAAAATACGAATGCGACGTTCGGCTCCAGTTCAGATGCAATTTCTGCGCAAAACAATTTAAACGGAAAAGTGACATGCGTAGGCACGTGGGTCAAGTACATATTAAAACAAGCTTACAGACATCGCAATCAAGGTACATTTGCGATACATGTTTTCGAATTTATCGTTCTTTAGGTGGTTTAAATCGACATAAACAAATAGAACATGCAGCTGTGAAACCACAATTTATTTGTGATTTTTGCGGGCATAAAGCGAATAGGAAATGTAACTTGGCAGACCACATTACTTTTCGCCACTTACATAAATCGAAACGAAGTCATGATTGCGACAAATGTTCGCGCAGTTATACTTCCATAAGTTCTTTATATCGACATAAACGTTTAGACCATAAAAAAAAGTCACCAACATAATTCAATTTTCATAATTGCTGAATTTGGTATAATACTTATAGAATAATAAAGTAATTATATCTTAGAAGTGAAATAATAGCTCTGTGTAGTCCCTTTTCTTTATTTTGAAAATGTTTCAAAATTAATTTTATGCTCCTTTCTTTGTCCATACCATGTTAAATGTAAAAAGGGCTCTCTTATGAAAATATGATACAACACAAATTTTGTAGATAATTAGTAATGGCTGTATGATGTATTATTTATTACAGAAAATGGTATAATTTTATTATAATATTATATATTAACTAATAGGGATGTGTGGTACAGGTTGGGACACGGTACATGTTAAGACAGCACGTTTCACTCAATTTCTTTCCACTAATGACATCTGTTATTACTCTCACATATTAGTGTCCATAGTAATACTAATATAGTGAAACTCTGATGTAGAGCCCCCTGATATAGTTCTTCCGAGAATAGACGCCGCGCCGCAAGTCGGAGTAAAAGGAGCTGCGCGGGGTGTGAAGCGGTCGCTCAGCCGTGATCAAACAAAAGCGGAGCGGAACTCAATCGGGTTTGTTCCCCAACACCTCCAGCCCCCAAACCGGTCCAGTATCCGAGTATCACTGTATGTGAAAGAAATAACAGGTGGCACCATTGCAACTGAATAAAGAAAAACGCGCTGTCCCAATCTATACAGTGTCCGAATCTATACGACACTCCCCTATATGATGCTATATTATTTTTTCATCGTCTTTATCGTGTAACGAGTGCATCCATAAATAAAAGTGCAGAAATTAAAGCTTGTGAATTATTTAAATAATATGAAATTGCAGCATGCATTCTTTTAATCTGAATACTTCAATATTTTCTAATGATATAGATATTCAACTGGATAAGGAATCATAAAATCTAAAATTTCTCATTGTAACTTTCAACTTATTATTTTCTAGGTCAACAGCGTTCCAAGAGTGAATTGAAGAAATCAACAGGAAGAGAGAGTGGTGGGCCATATTCGTGTACAACTACTGGCAATAATTCTGGTGCCAAGACTTTAATTAAATACGACCATGATTGCAATTTGGAAATCAAGGAAGAATTGATCCAAGGTATGACTATTAAAATAAAAATATATGGAATTGAATTTTGAAAAAGCAATTGCGCATTACATTTTGTTAAATTTGCAGATCCAGAGACAATTACAGTCAGTAAAGGGACTACATTAAATGAGTCATCATTTTGTACCGTATATTTAAAAGAAGATGATGTTTTGGAAGTTAAGCCCAAACCAGAACAGGAAAAGAAGTACACTTGCGAAAAGTGTGCCCGTAGTTATAAACAGAAAGCTCATTTGAATCGACATTTAAAATACGAATGCGACGTTGGACTGCAGTTTAGATGTAAATTCTGCAATAAACAATTTAAACAGAAATGTAATTTAAGTAGGCACGTGGCTCTATTGCATATTAAAACACGCTCACAGACATCGGAAAAAAAGCTTATTTGCGAAAAGTGTTCTCGTAGTTATCGTTCATTAAGTGGTTTAAATCGACATAAACGAATAGAACATGCAGCAGTAAAACCGCAGTTTATTTGTGATATTTGCGGATTTAAAGTGAATGTGAAAGGTTACTTGGTAAAACATATAGCTGCACACCACTCACGGACATTGAGACAAAGTCATTATTGCGACAAATGTGCGCGCAGTTATACTTGCTCAAGTTCTTTGTATCGGCATAAACGTTTGGACCATGCAAAAAACAAACCACAATTTATTTGCGATTTTTGCGGATATAATACGAAGCAGAAGTCTCACTTGGTCTCACACATGACCAACACCATGCACTGGCGTTGAAATCGGTTACGCATGTTCTCGAAGTTACACAAGATTACGTGCTTTAGGTCGACGCAAACGGCCAGTACATGCAAAAATGAAAAAAAAAAAAAAATTAACGTGCAGTTTTTAAAAGCATATCGTCAATATAATACATAAAATATTATATCCTCATTAAGTTAACAAGGAAATTTTAAAGGAAGGCTACCCAATTTTCAGCCTTCGATCTGATTCATTATGAAGTATGTTTAAGAGCATTCAGAAATAAGGTGCACTTATTTTTTTTATACTTGCCCAAATTTATATTGTGGGGGTAAAAACACCCTTCAAAGTTTTCGAATAATTATTGGAAAAATATAACTTTCAGTTAAATTAATCTTTTAAAAGGCAGTGTGAACTTAGTTTAGACTGAAATTATGTTATTAGATTGCAATAAAATATTGATTCTTAAACCAACATCCCCTTAAACAAAGTTAAAATTTATTTTTGAATGGGTAATGAAGTGGTAAAAAAAATACAATATGCTAAATCCTTTTAAACTCATTTTCAGATTCAAAGAGGGTAAACTACCCTTAATGTAAATCTTAATAGTCTCGAACAATTATAACAATTACAGTTTAATGTTCGAAATGAAAAATTATTTTCAGGACAGGAAACATTGTTGAAATATAAATCATCGCAGTCTACCAGCATCAGGAACCCCTATTCTGATTCCACGGGGTTAAACCTCCCTCAAATCACGTTTCACATTGATGAAGCATTTTAAGCTTTGAAAACTTAAGATTAATTAATTTTTGTGGTTATTTAAATTTTTTAAATCGTTTTGAAACTATTTTAAGTCTCAGAAAATTAGGGATTTTTTTATCAAATGGTGTGTGCGAGTGATTAATAAATAAAGAAATATAAAGTTTATTTCGAACAATCTAGTTTTCATCCATAAAAAAGTTTATTTTGAATACTCTAGTTTCCATCCGTAAAACGATTGTATTTTCTACAAAATATTATAGGAAATAAATCAAATACATTTTTGTAAAATATTGTATACCACAATAATTAATTAGCAACAC
This sequence comes from Belonocnema kinseyi, assembly GCF_010883055.1. NCBI lineage: Eukaryota > Metazoa > Arthropoda > Insecta > Hymenoptera > Cynipidae > Belonocnema > Belonocnema kinseyi. Next base: position 86,168,081 of record NC_046658.1, on the reverse strand, counting down.
CTTAAATACTTCATAAATGTGAAACGAGCTTTGAGGATGGTTTAACCCCTGCAGAACCCTTTCTATTTTCAAAATGTTATAATTGTTGCAAATTGTTGCGATTGTCACACATTGTGCAACTGCTAAAATTTTTCAAAACAATACAAATTTACCTTAACGGCAGTTTACCTTCTTTAATCTGAAACTGAGAGTAATATGATATAACGTCTTTTATTTTTTATACCATTCCCAGGCGGAAATATTATGCATAGTTTATATATAGTGTGAAATACTATATAAATCCAAACAGAAAAATTATATATAGTTTATATATAATGTGAAGTTTTATATATAAACTATATATAATATTTCCGCCTGGGTAAAATTTATTTTTTTTTAATACATTTTTTGTAAAAAACAAATGAATATTATACATAAAACTTCACACTGCATATAAACTATATATGGGTCATTCCACGGGAGATTTACCCCCTAATTTTTTTTTGCTTAAAACATTTTTTTTCGTTCTTTGTTGAAAAATATTTGATACGTATTTTTATTTCAATATGATATTCGTCTTAAAAAAAGTGATCGTCTTAACTTTTTTATGACTGAAAAAGTACCTATTTATCAAAAAATTGTCAAACATTTGATCTAATATGCGCCTGATCTTGAGCTTCGAAATAAGCATACTGAAAAATTGCTCCATTGAATTTTCATAAATATATTAGGCATTTTTATAAACAAATAGTGATTGCTAAAAGAGGACCCAATTTTTTTCTTGTTTTTGTGGATTAATATTCCTAATACATTCCAAAATATACTGTAAAAATTTCAAAGTGGAGAAATGAATAGTTATTTAATGATAAATTTTTAGCTGAAGCCGTTAGAGGCTTCAAGCGCGCGTGCGTGTAACAGCAAAAATAAAATTTCACTTGGGTGAAAATCAGGAATTTTCGTGTATGCTAGCCACATGTAGTATTTAACCCCCGTTTAAGGGGATGGTGGTTAAAAAATAAATATTTTACTGCAATCTTATAACATAATTTCAGTCTAAAGTCTAACAAATTTACACTGTCTTTTGAATTATTAATTTGACTGCAAATTTTATTTCTCTAGTAATTATTTGAATTTCTGAAGATACTTCAGAAAGAATAAAATCGGAGAAGGACATTGGTATTACGTTATAATCTATTTTTATTTTACCTCTTTTAGATTACTGATGTAGCACTCGAACTCGATGTCAAACCGCAGAAAGCACTAAATTCATGTTTGCGATTTATCTACTACTTACCAAGTTACGCATCTATATCACCCTATACAAATGCGCTTAATTGGTCGAGTTAAAAATCGATCGAAATATTTTATGGCTATCAAAGTTTACTGTATTCATAACTCGAGCAATCTTCCGTTTTTTCGCATGTCATTTCAATATGCAGACAGTGTTTGGCGTTTTGATACTAGAAGAGACCGAAGCTTACGATAAATTCCTACATATAGAACTTCTGCTTATTCCAATTCTTTTTTGGTCTCTTTCGCTAACCTCTGTAATTTTTTGGCTAATAAAAGAAAATACGAGATAAGATCCGCTGTTTGTTTAGCCTCTGTCAAGTTAAGAGTTTTCCAAAATTTATTGTCGGAAAAAACGTCCTTATATAGATCTGTATAGGTTCCAATGTTGACACATCTTCTTTAAAGAATCTTCATTTTTTGTAATAATCTTATTTTTATTCGTTAATTCTTTCAGTAGTTCCTAAAATTTTTACGCTTGCCGCAATCCCTTATTTGATTTCATATATTCAATGTATTTTCATCATTGTACTTATATTTTTTGCCTTAGGGGAGACTTCCCAAGGCTTTAATAAACTCTGATATAATGTAATCTATGTTTGGAGGTACTATCTTATACTCTAAACATCTTATATTATACATCAATTTTTCTTCGTGTCGTTTAGTGCATTTTTATATTTTGAATGTTTCTGACATTTCGATGTCGATTTCTGTTTTATTTTTTTTTAGATTATTACAAACTGCAGCATGATATGCTGACGTAAAATAAAATCTTTTTTTCTAAGGTTGTTCCTAAGATGTAGTCCATCTTATTGATGTAGGGGAAACATCTATAAAAAGAAAATACCATAAAGTTAAACATGTGAATCATTTAAATAATTTAAAATTGCTATATAATAGTTAATTTTTGAAGACACCAGACCTAACAGCACAATCTTTTTGAAAAATCAATTAGTCTGACAATATTCCGGATGCCAGTAAGTAAATTAAATACGAGAATGACGAACATTTAAAAATTAAGGATGAAATAGTTCAAGGTATGACTAGGTTTTTACTTAAAACATCTCAATGAAAATTATGAAATAAAAAATTGCAGATCACATTATTGTACACTTTTAGAGCAAAAGACGATGGAAGTTATATGTCACAAAACTTACGAACAATACTATACAACATTTCATACCATAGATATAAGAGAAGATTCTATTTTTACGACTGACAAACTAGCGACAAAACAAGCAGAAAAGTCAGGATTCAAAACCGGAAATGAAGTATGAATGCGAAAAGCGTACGCGAGACTATGCCCTAAAAGGAATTTTGGAACGTCGTAAAAAATTTAAATGTGACATCATGCCACAGTTCGGATGTACATTATGTGGCAAATAATTTAAACGGAACAATTATGTGAATAACCGTGCATTAGAAAACAAAACTCAAATACGTCGCTATCAAGGCATTATTTCGATAAATGTGCTCGAAGTTATTCTAGACTAACAGATTCAAATCAACATAAATTTATAGAACATGCAGCGTTGAAACCACAATTTGTTAGTGACATTTGTGGTGAAACAACGAAAGAAAAAGTTGTCTTGTCAAGACATATGACTTTACGATATCTCAAGTAATTTAACAAGTAAAACTTTAATATTTAGAAAGTGTTTAATAATAATTGAAAATGCATAGTCCAAGATGTCTTTTTGTGAAAACTGCTTCATAGGAATCAACGCACAGAGAAAAATGGATGTTTACCCTTATCATCTGGATATTTGAAGTTAGTTTCTGTATATATTAAAGATATAAAATATAGAGCATTCTTATCTCGAAGAATTATTGTAAGAAGAAACAGAATTGGCATCAACCATTTTATTTTATCCCAACAATTTACAGCATTAGTATTAATATTTGGAAACAAAATATTGTTAATCATTTTTCCACAAGTTCTCATATGACAGGAAATGGCATCGAAAGACATTGACTGTAAGCTTCATCAAGCGGCCGACATACGTCTGGCGTGATTTCCTGTACGAGTTTAATAAAAAAATATATTTAAGCCCAATATTTTAACAAGATAGTAGATGTTACGTGTTAATGTATGTATGTTTTGTCGGTACTATTTTATATTTTAAATATTTACTTTTGAACATCCATTTTTCTCCGTGTGGTTTATTGCATTTTTGTGTTTTGAATCTTTTTAAAATTGAGATTAAAAAAAAATATTCACTTAAACCAAGTGCATACTTTTCCACTAACAATAATAAAAACAAGTTCAATGTGTACAATTCCAGTGAAAGAATTTTAATAAATATACAAAATTTCTACAATGTAGATATTTTCTTTTAATTTTTAGATAATTAAAAATAACAGCATGGTGCGCTGACGCAAAACATTCTTTTTTCCTAAAATTATTCCTAAGACATCCGTCTTCTTAATTTAGGCAGAACAGCCATGTCAATAAAATAGCGTAAACTTAGACGTGCAAAACATTGAAATCATTTTAAATTTCCATATAGTAACTGAAAATTTTATTTTTCCAGCTGCAGATTTTAATCCGAAATTTGGTACAAAATCGTTTATTAATTTTTGGAAACACAAGAGAGAAGAGTACAGTTGTCTTTCTCAAAGAAATCTATTGCTTGTAAATTGTTCAACCACTGAAATTGCGTCTGACAATAATCCTGATGCCACGAGTTCAGTTAAGTACGATAATGACGAAACTTTGGAAGTTAAGGCTGAAGTAGCCCAAGGTATGGCTAGTTTCTTATTAAAAAAATATTAATCAAAATTATGAAATACAAAATATCAAGTAACATTTTGCTAAACTTTCAGATCAAGAGGACAAAGAAATTGTATGCCAAAAACGTTATGAAACATACGACACGAAACTGTGTACCTTAGATATAAAAGAATCTTCTGGTTTAACTCTTAAGAAACTACCGACCAAGAAGAAGCAGAAAATTCAAGATACAAAACCGGAAATGAAATATAAATGCGAAAAGTGTGCGCGAAGCTATAGAACCAAATATTGTTTGAATTATCATCAAAGATTCGCATGCGACGCCACGCCCAAGTTCAAATGTACATTTTGCGACAGGCGATTCAAACGGAAAAGTCACGTGAGTCGCCACGTTGATTTTGTACATCTTAAAATAAATGAACTAACGTCGAAAACGAGGCATTTTTGTGACAAATGTTCTCGAAGTTATATTTGGCCAAATGATTTAACTCGACATAAACGTTTAGAACACGGAACAGTTAAACCACAATATGATTGCGATATTTGTGATTATAAAGCGAAAGAAAAAGCTAACTTGTCAAAACATATAACGTCACGTCATTTCAAGTTATTTAATACGTGAAGCTTTAATATTTGTAAAATTTATAATACTAATTGAAAAATAAAAAAGAAATTATTTTATTTCAATATTTAGGGAATTTCGAATACAAATTGAAAACTTTAGTTTTCAAGATTACTTTTCCTGAAAATGTCTTTATAGGAATTAATGGCTAAGTGCATTTTTATTTTTTAAATCTTCAGGAAAATAACTTTTATAATATATAATTACATAATTATATTGAATAATTAAATGCCTTTTAAATTAAAATTAAATTCACGGTAATACAGTTGTGTATGTTAACAAACTGCGGAGAAAATGGAAGCAGAAAATTGAAGAATCAGAAGAAGTAAGCATGCCACAAGTATGTATGATGTTATCCACAGAAAATTAATTTGAATTTTAATAAAAAATACCGTTTCGGCTTCAGGCCACAATTAATATTTAAATTCTGCGAAAACCCAACTGTAATTATATCTTATATCTTGCTTTAAATATTGAAGTTTTGTGAACTGAATCGTAACTAGTAATAAAAAGAAATAAATGCATTCGATTAAAAATTAGTAATTCATTTATATCATTGCATTGTACTAATATTACTGCTTTTTCGACCATTTAGTTTAAGCGCTTGGTAAGTATTAAACTTTCAAAAAAACCCATTTCCTTGGAACCATGTAGAACGAAGTTTTGCAGAATGCTCTTCAAATTTTAATCAGTGAATTTTTACTGAGAATCAGTAACTGGCACATTTTTAGTAAACTTCTACAGAATAGGATGAAGAGAAATCAGAATAAGATTTATCTAACCGTTGAAAAGCTGTAACTGGAATTTTTCTGATATTTTCAGCTCAGCAGAATCCAAAGAAATTAAAGAGAAATTTCAAGAGAGCAAGAGGAAGGCCAAAAGGTGGACCATATTTTTGCTCTCTCTGTGGTGAAACATTTGAGTACAAAGTTGACTTTTCAAGACATCATAGAGTAGTTCACAATGCACAGCCCACAAGCAATAAAATAGAAGCTGATGGCAATTCTGATCATAAAAATATTACTTACACGATTGACTACGACCAGGGCGAAACGTTGGAAATTAAAGATGAAATTATCGAAGGTAAAGCTTTGTGCTTCTACTAAATCTTTTGTTGATAAAAGTGCATAAAAAACTTCACATTTTATTGAACTTTCAGTTCCAGGAAGTTCTTCAATAAAAAGCATAAAACCAGCCAATAATAAAGAATATCACTTGAAAGAATGCACTGTTGATATAAGAAAGAACGAAAAGCTGATTGCTTCCAGGATGCGTCAGCTGAAATACCAGCAAAATATTAAAAAATCTGAAAAGCAAGTGAAAAAGAAATACGAATGCAGCAAATGTGGCCGATGTTATAGCTATATGCGAGGTCTGAAAAGCCATCAAAGATACGAGTGCGATGCAATACCACAATTTACGTGTTTGGTATGCAATAAAAAATTTAAACAAAAGAGTGTTCTACGTCGCCATGTGGGTCAAGTACATCTGAGTTTGAAAGAAGCCATTGGGACATCGAAAACAAGGCATAATTGTCACGAGTGTAATCGGAGTTATATTTCTGTAGATTCCTTAAATCAACATAAACATTTAGAATACATATCACTGAAAGATGAATTTGTTTTTGGCAATTGTGATTATATACCGAATAGCAAAGAAACATTGTCAAATCCTTTTACGTCACCCTTAACTGTTTATTCTGATCTTCAAAGGCCTAACATCTAGTTAAACTCGAATGTAAAGTTTTCATCAGAATTCGTATTCTCTAATCTAAAGAAGGTTTAGTTATATGTCAAGAAATGTTTGTGCTTCAAGAAGCACTGATCTTACTTCTTGTTAATAAACTAATATTTATGCGTTCCATATATACATCAATTGTAGATTTTTTTAGATAATCCTTATAAAAAAGGTTGAGACCCGTAGAAGTTCCATACATTTATTTTAACAACAGTTTTTTTTATTTAAAGGCAAAAGGCCTTACGGGGTAAAGTGATTTCTAGGTTTAATAATTAAATTATATTTAATTTAATTTCACACAATTTTCTTTAATTGGAACTTTAAGGTTTGCAGGATAATGAGAAAAATATCTAACCTACTATCCTCCGATTTGCAGATTATCATAGTTACATGCTTCAATATAATTCTGGGATTTCGAAGAACCAAGGGACAAAAGATAATCGTTTAAAAAAGGATAAAATAGACACCAAAATAAGTTCGAATGAAAAGGATTTGACGTTTACACTAAAATACCGCAAAGAAGGAAGTTCGGAAATCAAGGAGAAAGTCATCAAAGGTGAAGCTTGGAATTCTTAGTTAATATATTCAAAAAAGTGTAAAATGAAAGACTTCAAATAACTATTTATTCAAATTTCAGGTGAAGGAAGTTGTTCAAATAGAGACATGGAACCAAGTGACAATCTGAAATATTTGTCTCGTATAAAAAGGGATGATACCTCAGCTGTTTACAAGATTGCACCAAAAAAGATGCAGAAAATACGAGATTCTAAAGCTGAAGCGAAACAGCAGTATAAATGCGAAAAATGCGCTAGAAGTTATAGCCAACAAAAAAATTTGAATCGTCATAAAAAATACGAATGCGGCGGAATTAGAATGTTCGTGTGTGAATTTTGCTTTAATCGCTTTAAATACAAAGATTACCTTCGTCGACATATAGATCGGATGCATCTGAAAACAGACACAAATATATCGGAAAGAAATTATAATTGTGACCAATGTAGTCGAAGTTATCGTGTCTTAAGTAGTTTAAATCGACATAAACGATTAGATCACGTAGAATTTAAACAGCAAGTTCAATGTAATGATTGCGGCTTTGCATCAAGCCATAAACAAAACTTGTTGAGGCATATCCGTTTACGCCATCTGTAATTATATATGCCAAGTAACATCAGACTTTTGTAGGATTTATTGCAGTTTCAGTTTAAAGTTTTTATCCGATTTTTTGATCGACACGCGTTTCTGTTCTCAATAAGAAAAACAAGTTCAATGTGTGCAATTCAAGTTAAATGTTTGCGATTTAAAAAATAATTATAAGTCGTGTTTCATTTCATGTTAACAAATAATGTCACCTGTTAATAAATATATACGATTTCTGCAATCCGGGTATATTCTTTTAATTTTTATATGATTAAAAAGAACAGCATGAATAGGTTAGCAAACATGTACAAGCTAAACTGTAGTCTTGAATTTATTGTCTAGATAATTAATACTGAACATTGGAGTAAACTGCAACGAGAAAACAAGAAGTTTCGGGGTATCTTATGTTAGATCATGACAGACAGCCAATGTTAAATTCATATAACAAATTGTGGATACCAAAAACGTATTGAAAAGTAGTACATTTTTTTATCAAGACTTAAGACCGATCAAACTGTTTCAGCAGGGATACATTTTGCTATAAGTTGTTTAATATTATAGCTTATTGGGTCAAGGTTTACTGCATGATGTTTGTGCTCGACTGTATTTTTTTTGTGAAAAGTCGAATCACTTTAGAAATAGAAAAACAAAGATTTATATTATATTTTTCATACGCCATCAAGTAATGTGAAGCGATTGTCTATTGCTTATACTTTCAGAAATGATTTATGTGCCTTTAATTCCATGTGATTTTTATAGGAGTGTTTTTTTAGTAAATCGGACTCAAAATGCTAAAAAGTAACCTTGTTATTACTTGCGCGCCTTAGCCGCTAGTATTTGTAATGTATGCTACAAAAAAAATCCTCTAAGAATCACCTGGAATTGTTTAAAGAACAGAAAAACTGCCTGGCTGTTATTATTTAAACGTGTCCGCTAAGGATTAAAATAATCGAAAATTACTCATTGTAACTATCACCTTATAACTTTCTAGATAAACAAAAGTCCAAGAGGAAATCAAAAAAGTCAACAGGAAGAGGGGATGGTGGACCATATTCTTGTACAACTACGAACATTTCTTCTGACAAAAAGTCTGGTACCAAGACTTTAATTGAATACGACATTGACGAAACTTTGGAAATCAAGGAAGAAATTATTGATGGTATAAACAGCTCTTAAATCAAAATTTCTTAACTAAAAGTATGAGATAAAAACTTAAAAAGGACACATTTGTTCAATTTTTCAGATTATGAATCTGCGGAAAGCCAGAAACCTATTCAAAAGTACGAATCAAAATTGTTTGCCGTAGGTATCAGAGAACATCGTGATGTTTTAGCATATAAGTGCGATAAGTGTGCGCGAAGTTATGCCCGCAGAACAAGCTTGTTTAATCATAAAAAATTCGAATGCGACAACACGCCACAGTTTAAATGTGAACTTTGCGACAAACGATTTAAACGGAAAAGTAATGTGAGTCGCCACGTGGGTGATGTGCATCTTAAAAAAAACTCACTGACATTAAAATCAAGGCATAAATGTGACAAATGTCCTCGAAGTTACATTTGGCAAGGGGATTTAAATAGACATAAACGCTTAGAACATGCGCCAATCAAACCACAATTTATTTGCGACTATTGTGGCCTAAAAACGAATCGGAAGTTTGTCTTGTTAGAACATATTACTATACAACATCTCAAGAAACGCAATACGCGAAACTCTAATCCTGAGAAAATTACTATTTCTAATTAAAAACATTCCTATTTTTTGTGATAACCTAAGAATACGTTTTGTGAAAATGTCTTCATAATATATAGTCAACGATTTAGTGTATTTATGTTTTAATCATATTCCGAAGGGATAAATCGACTCTGTACAGCAATCACCGTGAATCATTTTTCAATGTTAAATTTATTAAAATACATGCAGTTTATTTTTAGAAAATCATTTCCTATTTTTTGGCCATTTTCTATTTTATTTACTAATGAATATAATAATAATTAATACTCTCAACGATAAAATACAAGAAGTGTAGGTACATGAAATATTTAAAGAATTAAAGATAAGAAATAAAGGGAAATTTCCTCCTATCTAAACTTGCATGTCCTTCATTACTTAAAGTATCAAAATAACCCTTTTATTTACGGTCCCTTTGTCCATACACACTAATGAAATAGTAAGAAGCCCTTTATTAATAATTTCATCGCGCCTACTGTTTCTCCATTATGCTTTCATTCACTTTCGGCTCAAAATAGAACACCTTGAGACTTATTGTGCCTGTAATAAGGCTTATTAAGTCTAATTAGTAAGGCTTACTAAGCGAATTAGTACGTTTGGAAAAAAAATTCTTCATTCAATAAGATCGTCTATTTGATTAAATTTGGCAGATTTAGAATAAAATTTTAAGTGAGGAAAGTTTGTGTTACGGGAATGCAGCTCTTATCCAAATCCAACCTTAACTATATTTTTTTGTAGAGCCTATAGTCTCCACGAAATTTTGTTCTTCATTGTAATAAACGCATTCTATGACTGAACTAACAAAAATGTTGTTTATTCCACTAAATATTTTTTCGTCACTAAATATACTTTCTGTCAACTTGATATTAATTGAAACTTTAATGCATGATCTGTTTATGACTGCGAATCTTCTTAATTCATAAAAAATTGGTATACTTCTAAACATCAAGCAACACAATGAAGGGATCTGCATGGTTGAAATATTTTCAAATTGTAACATAGTAAGAATGTTATTTTTCCAGATCAACAAAATTTATGGAAAAACAACCAGAAGTCCGAAGTATATATAGTAGTAATCTTTAATTTTAAAAAGTAGACTATTCTTGAACATACAGAGAAATCTCTTATCTAAATGTGCTTTATGCTTCATTAATTAAGGTATAAAAAGAACCCTTTTATTTACGGTCCCTTGGGTATACAGACTAATGACATAGTAAGAAGTCCTTTATCAATAATTCCACAGACGACTGTAAAATCCATAGTTCAATAATGCTAATAATCAATGCCCATTACATTGTCTAATCTTTAAAAATTGAAAGCCTGCAATGTTAACTTAAATCACTACTGTAAATGTGTTATTTTTTTTAATTGTCACGAACTTAGAGTATAACGTCTACTTTTTCCCCATTATTTTTTGACTCACTTGTGGCTCAAAATTTAAGTGGGCAAAATTTGTGTTATGGATGCAGCTCTTATCAAAATCCAACCTTACCCACATTTTTTTCAGAGCTAATAGTCTTTACGAAATTTTGTTGTACATGTAATAAACACATTTTATGGCTGAACTAACAAAAATCTTGTTTATTCTACTAAATATTTTTCCAGGTGTGGTTTACTATGAACTCAGAGCGTAAGTGCTTACTCAAGCAAATGATAAGCGACTTCTTACTACTATAAATGTACGATGAGATAGATATTTTCTGTCAACTTAACATTCATTCAAACCTTAATGCACGATTTGCTTACGAACGTTAATGTTTTTAATTGCATAAACAATTGATATATTTCTAAACATTAAGCAACTTAATTTAGGCGTTTGCATCGTTCAAATAATTTCGTATTGTAACACAGTAAGTAAGGATTTTATTTTTCCAGATCAACAAGGTTTTTGGAAAAACAACCAGAAGTCCGAAGTATATATAGTAGTAATCCTTAATTTTGAATAGTATGGCTAAAAAGTGGATAATTCTCGAACGAGTAAAGGAGAAACTTCGGGACATATAATTATAAATTATGACAAAGAACAAATTTTAAATTGACGTATTTATATCCGTCTCTTAATCAGAATATTTCAATCTTCTATTATGCAAATAATGTCCAAAAATAATATCGTCTGCTTTGTATTGTTATTTATAATTGATTCAGGGTTTAATGCACGGTGTTCGTAGTCCTCTATCTTTGTTATGTGTGAAAATTCAAATATCCTTAGAAACAGAAAAATAAATGTTTCTAATGCCATTAAGTGATGAAATGTATTTATGTTTGGGTTATGATTTATATCTATACTGCTAGAGGATAAGGATTATGATCATGGAAAATCAATAATTGTGACTTTCACCCTATAATTTTTTAGACCAAAACAAAAATTAAGTCAAAGAGATCGACAGGAAGACATGATGGTTGGCTATATACATGTACAGCTACTGAAATTCCGTCTGTCAATAATTCTTGTCCCAATATTTTAATTCAATATGAAAATAATGAAAATATATAAATCAAGGAAGAAATCATTCAAGGTATGACTATATTTGAGTTCAAAACATCTTAATCAAAACCATTAAATACAAAATTAAATACTACATTGTGTACATTTCTATATCAAGGGACGAACGAAATTACAGACCATAAACTTAATAATATAAAAGAAGATAATAGTTTTTCTTTTAACAAACGGCGGACGAAGTTGAAAAAGAAAATTGAGGAATCAAACCCGGAGAAGAAATACAAATGCGAAAAGTGTGCTGGAATCTATAAACAGAAACAAACCTTGACTAATCATAAAAAATTCGAGTGCCATGTCATACCACAGTTCGGTTGTAAATTTTACAGCAAAAGATTTAAACATGAACATCACCTTATGCGACACATGCACCAAGTATTTTTAAAAACGTCTGCAAAAATTCCGAAAATGATGCATAAATGTGAAAAATGTTCTCAAAGTTACATGAGGGTTAGAGATTTAAATCGATATAAAAAACGTGCAAAACATGCTGCACTGAAAACAAAATTTATTTGCGACCATTGCGGCAACTCATGTTCACGGAGTTACGATTCACTAAGGTATTTGATTCGACATGAACGTTCAAAACATGCTGCAATTAAATGCCATTTATTTTCGATTATTTTGACTATAAAATTAATAAGAAAAGTAGCTTGGCAAGTCACATAACTTCACGTAACGTATAGACATCGAAATTAAGACATAAAAGTGAAAAATGTTATTAAAGTTAATTCTGTTATTTAGTTTATATCGACAGGAACGTTTATAATATATACCTTTTAAACAAAAATTTATTTGCGACCATTCTTTTAAAACGCATGAGTAATCTTAAAAACAAAACTAAAAGAAAATATTACATGTTGAAGCATATATTTTTATATCATACTATGAAATAAAAAAGAGTAAGCTGCAGTATTCAATAAATGTTATAGCTCTAATATTGGTTTCTGTATCACATCACTTTAGGTTTATATTCTGTAGTGACTATTTTATTAACTATTTAGATTTTGAACTTCTTTGTATGAAATCCGTAGCTTAAAAATCTTAATGATCAATGGCCACATACATTTCTTATTCTTTCAGGATTTACAAATTGCAATATTAAGAGTTGTCTCTTAAATTATTTTACGTATGCTAGACAAGCATCATCTACATATCGTAAAAATACATTTCGTGAGAAAAGTGTTATTCAGATCTTAAAAAATGTAATATCGTACTTTTCTCCGAAATTCTAGAAAGGCTTGCAGCACAAATGTAAATATGCAGTCAGAATACTTCTTCATCTAAGAGCACAAGTGTTTACCCAGAAATGAACGTTTAGGCTCGTAATTCTAGTAAGATGTTTAGATTAAAAAGTACTGGTAAATAATTGTGTTTAATACCATCTTAATAGAATGATAATAGTTTTGTGTTCTAAAAAACTTTCTTTCTTTTTCCAGTTGCTTTCACATTAACAGCATGCATGGTTCTTTTATGATTGTCCGTATTCTTAAATCTCAAAAATGGGATACTTCCAACCAGTGGGAGATTATAAGCATACCGGTACAACCAGCATATTCACAAATGCTTTTTAATTCAAAATGGCATATTTCATTTTGCTAGGTCACCTGAGGGAAGAGCTTAATCTTATTCCTGAAAGAAATCAATTCGAAGAAAAGTTTATAACTGCTGATATTTCTTCTGGCGATTATTCTGTTTCAAAGACTTTCATTAAATATGAAAGTAACGAAACTTTCGAAATCAAGGAAGAAATCCTCCAAGGTACGACTAATTTTGTAATCAAAATATCGTATTTGAAACCATGAATTAAACATTTTAAATTTACATTTAAGTAAAGTTTCAGATGAAGAATCTTCCTGGAAAGAAGTGACACACCAAGAAAGTATTAAAACATATGATTCAAAATTGTCTTCCCTAAATATGAGAGAAACTGATAATGTGACTTCGAAGAAGAAAGTTAGTTGCCAAAAAAGGCAGAAAACTAAGGATTCAAAACCGGAAAAGATGTACAAATGCGAAAAGTGTGCTCGAAGCTATACACAAAGACAAAATTTGTATCGTCATAAAAGGCTCGTTTGCTACGTCAATCCAAGAATTCAAGAAACAAAACAAAAATCGCAACAAAAGTTCAAGTGTGAAAAGTGTACTCGAATCTATAAATGGAAATTTAGTTTAAATTTTCATCAAAAGTACGAATGCGATGTCACCCCACAGTTTCATTGTGAACTCTGTGGCAAGAGCTTTAAACAAAAAGGTGCCTTGAATCGCCACTTGGGTATTGTGCATATTAACACAAATCCATACCTCAGTGTGGCCATTAAATCACAATTTATTTGCGATATTTGTGGCCACACAGCGACAGGAAAAGGTATCTTGTCGAGACATATAATTTCACGTCATCGCAAGTAATTTGACACGAGAAACTTCAAGCAATCATAGTCACTTTTGCTTTAATTGCTTTCAATACAAAGATTACATTGTTCATCGTATAGATGGATCAATTTGAAAAGAGATGCAAATATTATATCGAAAGGAACTTATTGTTGTAACCAATGTAGTCGAAGTAATTGTGCCTTAAATAGTTCAGATTGTGATTTTATATCGATCCTCAGAAAAAAGTTGAGACCTATCCGTTTACGTAATTTTTCATTATATAGCCCGAGTATCATCAAACATGTAGCATTTAGTACAATACTAACGTAATTTTTACTTTAATGCACTTTATTAATTTTTTAACCAGTTTGACATGTACTGCTGCAGTTAACCATTTTTTGCGGTCTTAAAAGTAATGATTATCATGCTAGATTCCGTGTTAAAATTAATGCAATTACTCTTCACGAAATCCCATCAGCGAAATGTAGCTAGTTACTAATTTATATTTATGCAAATCATGATTATATACATTGTAAACAAGTTAATAAATATAATATATCTTTGCGATCTAGATACCTTCTTTCCATTTCCACTTGATAACGAATAATATCATAATGTCTCGAAGTAAAATAAAATTTTCTCTGTTTTCTAAGCTTAGAAGAAATGAACAATTTAAGCTATAAGCTTACCTTTGCGTTTGTGTAGATTATTAATGCAAAAAGTGGAATATCCTTGTACGAGAAAACGAGATATTTCTGGACATGAAATATTCAAATATGGCGAATAAAATTTTTTAAGTTAATATATTTACAACTTGCTTTTAATCTGAATACCTCAATCTTGTATGGTGAAAATAATGTGCAAATTGAATGTAGTTTGCTTTGAATTACCGATTTCTCCCCTTAGAAATAGTAAACAAAAAAATATTTAAAATAAAATATTTCTGTAATGCTATTAAGGAACGAAATGGAGTTGTGTATGGTGTCGGTTTTAAATCTATATCTACTTCAGGATAAGGATTACGATCACGGAAAATTAATAGTTGTAATTTTCACTCTATAATTTTCTAGTTCAAAAAGCCAAGATTGAGTCGAGGAAATCACCAGGAATAATGGCTACTGGACCATATTCTTATCCAGCTACTGAAATTTGTTTGGGCAATAATTCTGGTGCCAAAACTTTAATTGAATATATAAATGATAAAAATTTGGAAATCAAGGAAGAAATCATCCAAGGTATGGATATGTTTGTAATAAAAACATCTTAATTAAAACCATAAAATAAAAAAATTTAAATTTCATTTTGATTAATTTTCATATCAAGACATGATATGTTAAATGTTAGAGGTAAAAAAGGCAATAAAAAATATGAGTCAAAATTTTGTAGCGTATATATATGAGACAATGATCTTTTGGTTTTAGATAAACTGCCGACCAAGAAAAAGCAAAACATTGAGGATTTAAAACAGGAACCAGAAAATAAATACAGATGCGAAAAGTGTGCGCGCAGATATAAGTGGAAAAAGCATTTGAATCACCATGTAAAATACGAATGCGACGTCATTCCACAGTTCACATGTAAATTCTGCGGCAAACAATTTAAACGTAAATTTAACTTAAATACCCACATGCATTACATGCATATTAAATCAAATTCACAGCAATAACGAAACATGATGGCGACCAGTGTTCTTCATTTAATTTAGTGTAATTAAGTACGCAAAATTTGTAATCTTATGAAAATTCTACCTTATACTATCTAGTATTATTTTTCCCGAGCCGCGCATTCCTTATTCTACAATAAGTAAAGGTGCGTCTGATATGTCGCTGCGTAAAAATCACTGCATTATACAGAAAATCGATTGTTAATGCATTTTTATTTTTTGAAAAATCGTAACATGTGAGTTTATACTCCATCAATATCAATGAATAACTTTTGTCAAATATTGAATTGGTTAACAGATATTTTGTTTCCTTGTAAAAATATGGGGATGAGAAGGTATATGTCGACATTTAATTATGCAAAGACTCCTAATCATTCATTATGTACTATGAGAAGTTATTACGTTTTCCATTATCGTAAATTAGCGAATGTTTTCTGTACTCAGTTAATAAAATACTATTTTCTTTCAATACTTAGATACCTCTTTCAACTTGACATTAATTTAACATTTACTGCTGCATAATCAAATAAAATTCAAAATATTAAATAAAATTTGAGAGTAATAATTCTGGCACAAAGATTCTTATTTAAATCGCCAAGGAAGAAGCCGTGAAAATAAAAGAAGAAATTATCGAGAGTATGACTTCAGTCGTATTAGAACAATTTCAAGCAAACCTATGAAATAAAAAGTTGAATATTTAGTTTTGTTAAATATTCGGATCAAGAGACGAAAGAAGTTACAGGTGAAAAATACAATAAAAAGTACGAATCCAAATTGTGTATTTTAAGTATGAGAGATGATGTTTTGGCTACTGAAAATAAACTGCAGAGTCAAAAGACGCAAAAAGTTTAGGATTGAAGACTGGAAATGAATTACACATGTAAAAAGTGTGCCCGAAGCTACTGATAGAAATGTTCTTTGCATAGTCATAACAAATTCGAGTTCGACGTCATGCCGTAGCTCAGATGTACATCTGTGGCAAATTATTTAAACAAAAATGCAAAATTGGTAGCCACATAAATCAAGTGTACCTTAAAACCAACTTAAAGACATCGTAAACGAGACATCATTGCGAAAAGTGTTTATTTATTTTTTGAAGATTCCGAAAGAGTACATTTATTCTTCATCGATATCAATAAATTATTTTATAAAATACTGAATTTGTTAACAGCAATTTTTACACCTCCTGATTGGACCTTAAGATTAAGGTGCCTTGATTATTGTTGTGCCGACATTCATCCACGTAGTCTTTTTAGGATTGATTATTGACTTAAAAAATTATTCTGTTTTCCGCTAATATAGCTTAGCGAAAATATTCTCTTCTCGGTTGACAAAATAACTATTTTTCAGAAATTTAGATACCTTTCTTTAACTTAATATTAATCTAATATTAAATACTGCATGATACATCTATGGGTACATTCAAAATACAAATGTAAACGTTTAAGCGTGTTAATTATTCCAAAAAACTTAAATTGCAAGATAATTATTAAAAATTTTATTTCTGTAGACCAAGAAACATTTGTCAAGGTGGAAGATGGACTACATTCATCGTTCCACTATACAACAATTGAAATTTCTTCTCACAATAATTCTGATGTCAACACTTCATTTGAGTACTGCAATGCCGACATTTTGGACATCAAGCACGTAATCATCCAAGGTATGTCTACATTCGCAATAAAAACATCGTAACTAAAATATGAAATAAAATATTTTTAATTAATTTTGGTAAATTTTTAGATCAAGAGCCGGAGGAATTTACGGACAAAAAAATTGCGAAATTAATACAGGAACCGGAAAATAAATACAAATGCGAAAAGTGTGCCCGCAGATATAAGTGGAAAAAGCATTTGAATCAACATCTAAAATATGAATGTGACGTCATGCCACAATTCGGATGTCAATTTTGCGGGGATCTATTTAAACGAAAGAGTATCTTGAATAGACACGTCAATCGTATACACCTTAATTCAAATTTACGAGAATCGAAATTAAATCATAAATGCGACAAATGCTCACTAATTTATAATCGGTTAGAAAATTTAAATCGACATAAACGTTTAAGACACTCTACTATAAAACCAAAATTTATTTGTGACTATTGTGGCCGCGAAAGTAAATGGAAAAATCACTTGTCAAGACATATTACTTCCTTTCATAGCAAAGAATTTAGGACACAATAGTTTTAGCATTAGGAAATGTATACTTAATAATATTAAATGCTTTTCTTCCTGACATTAAATAGCTGTGTACCTAAGATTTCTCTATTTGGGAATCACAATATTATTACTCTATTGTTAAATACATTTTTTTTTAAGATTCTGACTTACGAATCACTTTTGTCAAATGATGAATTTTCTGTTATGTACATTGTTAATTTGATGCATACATTTTGTATATTTCGTGAACAATATACGAATGAGAGGCCGCAGCTTGATGATATAAGGCAATCGAATAAAAGTTTTCGACACTTGTGATTAGAAAACAAAAGACAAATGTTAGTTGTTTGATTTTATGTTAATAAAATAAATTTCGAATTTTTTAAGATTCTGAAACAGATTCTCCATCAATATCAATAAATTTATTCCATAAAATGCTGAATTGGGTACCAGCTATTATCATTTTTTGGAAAAAAAATATGCCCATGAGGAATGTCAAACAATTTTGTACATACACTTCCTGGTTGGACCTTAAGATCAGGATGCCGTCATCATTGCTGTGTCAGCATTTATTTTCGTAATCTCTCTTTATGATGCATATTTACTATAAAAAATAATAATTTTTTTCACTAATGTAGATTAACGAAAATACCTCTTCTCAGTTAATAAAATAACTATTTATCAGAAATTTAGATATCTTTCTTTAACTTAATATTAATCTAACATAAACTACTGCATGATACATCCATAGGTACAGATAAAAATACAACTATAGAAACTTAAGCCTGTTAATTATCCCAGTAATTTTAAATTGCAACATAATTATTAAAAATTTTATTTTTACAGATAAAAAAACTTCTTTAAAAACAACTATACGAGGAAAAAGAAATGTAAAATATCGAAAAGGAACCGAAGGTGAGATGCATACTTCTTTTCAATGTGTTTATTTTTTGGAATATAAACCAACTAGTGAAAATTCTTCTGACAATTTTGGTGCCAAGACGTCAATTGAATACGACCATAATGAAACTTTAGATATCAAGGATGAAATCTTCCAAGGTATATTGATTATCTTCCCAATTAAAAGATCGCATCTAAAACTATGACATAAAATATTAAACATTGTATTTTGGTAAATTTTCAGATCGAGAGTCGAAAGAAGTTACGGGCCAAAATCTCGAGGAAAAATATGTTGTAAGACCGGAACTAGAAAAGAAATACAAGTGCGAAAAGTGTGCACGCAGATTTAAATGGAAAAAGCATTTGAATCACCATCTAAAATACGAATGCGGTATTATTCTACAGTTTACATGTAAATTCTGCGGCAAACAATTTACAAGGAAAAGAAACATGACTCGCCATGTGGCTCTTGCACATCTTAAAACAGAATTACAGCCATCGAAAATGAGGCATAATTGCGACCAATGTTCGCGAAGTTACATTTGGCTAACACATTTACATCGACATAAACGTTTAGAACACTCAGCCATAAAAAAACAATTTATTTGCGACTATTGTGGTCACAAAAGTAATTGGAAAAATCACTTGTCAAGACATATAACTTCATTACATTTCAAGTAATTAAGTAAACGACACTTTAAACATTAGGAAATTCGCACTAAATAATATTGGATTCGTAGGTCGTAGGTTGATGATAATCGGCAATGAAAGAAAAGTTTTCGACGCTTGGGATCGTAAAAGAAAATGCTAAGGTTAATTGTTTTGTTTCATGTTAATAAATTTATTTTTATTTTTTTAAGATTCTGAAAGAGTGCATTTATTCTCCATCAATAACAGTAAATTAATTTGGTAAAATTCTGAACTGGTTTACAGCTATTATGAGTGTTAAAAAAAAATATAAATGAGCTATAGGGATCAGTTTTATATACAAACTTCCTGGCTTGAAATTAAGATTAAGGTACCGTGATCACTGCTGTCTCAACATTTATTTTCATAATGTCTCTTTATGATTTATTATTTACTATAAAAAATTATTACTTTTTTCACTAACATAGATTAAGGAAATTTTTTCTTCTCAGTTAATGAAATAACTATTTTCGGAAATTTAGATACCTTCCTTTAATTTAATCTTAATCTAATATTAAATATTTCATGATACATCCATGGGCACATCTAAGAACAAAAAATAAATTAAAAAATTTTTTTAAAGACAACTTCGAGGTCGAAAGAAAATCCAAAATATGTGCTTCATACTTCTTTTCACGGTATAACTATTGAACTTTCTTCTTATCATAAGTCTGGTACCAAGACTTGAATACGATAATGGCGAAACATTAGTAATTAAGGAAGAAAACAGCCAAGGTATGATTAGATTTGGAATCAAATGATGTAATTTCAAACTTCCACAGAATACAGTAATGATAAAATTTGTTGCAGGAAATTTTTTAGATGGATTAGGTTTTACTCAGACAACTTCGTGTTTTTAAAGACACATGTGTTGTCATGGAAAAACAAAAGAAAGTTTAACCGATATTTCGTTAAAGTTCATCATGTGAAGTTAATTTTGGTTGCAGCGAATCTTTCGTCGGATATCGATGTAAAGTTTATCTTCTGTTTTTTCTATGTTGAAATAAAAAACTATAAATTGCACTTTCGTAAACTTTTAGATCTTGAGACAAAGGAAGTTACGGGCCAAAACGTCATTAAAAATATGATTGAAAAGTATGTACCGTAGATATAAGAGAAGCTGCTATTTTGGATGTGAATAAATTGAGGACAAAATTAAATCAGAAAATTAAGGAATCAAGACAGGAACCCGACAGGAAATACAAATGCGAAAAGTGTGATAAAACCTATAAGTGGAAAAATAATTTGATTGTTCAACAAAAATTCGATCGTGGCGTCATGCCACAGTTTAGATGTAAATTTTTCGGGAAAAGATTTACAACGAAAACAAGCATGAATAACCACGTCGATTTTATACACTATAAGGCAAAGTTACAGGCACCATAAATGAGGCACTATGACAAAAAAATTACCTTTCAAAACACGCAGCAGTCCAAACAAAATTGACTTGTGACTATTTTGGCCAAAAAAAGTATCGGAAATCAACCTTTTCGAAACATGTTATCTCACAAAATGTACACATATCAAATTTAAATTAAATGTATTTATAACATTCTTTTATTGTAGACTATTTTCAAATTAATATAGTTTGCTATGCGTTATTACTCTTAATTGAGTTAAGCTTCACCGTATGTTCTTTAGGTTCGTTTATGTTTCTTTTGGCAGAAATGTCGAATCTCCTTAGAAATAGAAAATTAAAGAATACAAAATAAAACATTTTATCGCGGTTGCATTACGTAATATGATTTTTTATGGACTTTTTATTATTCATTAAATCAATTTGCTACAGGACACGGATTAACATTATCGCAACTCACTAATTTCACCTTTCACATTATAATTTCGTATATCGACAGAATTCCAAGAGTGATTAAACGAAATTGAGAGCAACAATAATTCTTATGTGAAAATTACTGAATACTCAATGGTTAATTCATATCTTTCGAAAATTTCGAAAGAGTGAATAAATTACTTTTCTCAACTGCTGGAGTGGTTCACAGATATTTTGTTGGTTTGTAAAAATTTACACATGACAAGTTATAGATTAAAAGGACCATTTTCTGTAAGATTTAGTATTATAAAACGATTTTTTTTTAAATTTAAATACCTTCTTGACTTTATTTTGATAGTTGATACTGCATGAAACTTTTCTTATTGTCTATTGGTACATCTAAAAATACAACTATAGGAATTACAGCATGTAAGTTATTCCAATAATTTCAAATTTCAACCTAATTCATTAACATTTTATTTTTCTAGATCAAGGAATTTCTCTTAAGAAAATAACAAGACCGAAACGAAATCCAAAATATGAAACAGAAACAGAAGGTGGCCTACTTACTTCTTCACACTGTCGTTATTTATTCGAACATAAACCTGGTTTGTTGAAACGCCAGAGGGAAGATCACAATCTTATTTCTAACAAGGAGAAATTGGACGTAAAATGTACAACTAGTGAAACTTCCTCTGCGAATAAATCTGGTGCCAATACTTTAAGTGAATACGATAATGAAGGAGCTTTGGAAATCAAAGATGAAATACTCCAAGGTATGACTTTATTTGGAATCGAAATATCTTACCTAAAACTATGAAATAAAAAATTGCAAATGACATTTCCTTAAATCTTTAGATAAAAAAACAAAGGAAGTTACGGGCCAAAAACGTGATGAAAAATTTGAGTCAAAATTAACCATCGTAGATATAAAAGAACTTCGAACCCAACTTAATCGAAAAATTCAGGAATCAAGACCGGGAAATAGGTACATGTGTGAAAAGTGTGCGCGAAGCTATAGCCAGAAAAGTGTTTTGAATCGTCATAAAAAATTTGACTGTGGCGTCACGCCACAGTTCAGATGTAACTTCTGTGGCAAAGAATTTAAACGGAACGATCACCTGGGTCGCCACGTGGATCTTGTACATCTTAAAATAAACTCACAGATATCGCAAACGAGGCATAATTGCGACAAATGTTCCCGAAGTTACTCTAGACTAACAAGTTTAAATCAACATAAATATTTAAAACACGCGGATGTCATACCACAATTTACTTGTGATTGTTGTGGTCAAAAGATGCATCGCAAATCAATCTTGTCGGCACATATTACTTTAAAACATGTCAAGTAATAATTACGATCACGAAATTCCAGTATTGAGAAAATTTCTAATGCTAATTGAAAAAAAATGTATATTTTGATAATATAGAGCAGCGGAACCAATTACAGAAGAGATTACAGAAGAAGGCCATCAATCCAGAAAACAGTGGATTTTTACTAAACTAAAACTTCATTATGTTATCTTTTTAATAGAACTCATTAAATCAGTTTTACTTAATCTTTTCGGTCATAAATATTGAGTTCACGTTAAAAAGCAGTGAAGGTATGAAGAATTTTTTTTCTTCATCGGAGAATAGGCTTCCTCACAGTAATTGGTGCCTTGACTTTATCAAAGATTACTTTTCGATCAAATCTCTTTATAATAATCAGCGATTTATTAGTATACCTTATTTTCGTTTTTGTTTTTATGTTTTCATCATATTCAGAAGCTATTCGTTTTTTTGTGAAAGCTGAAAATCGTGGATTCCACAAAATCTCCGTGTTTAAAGACTCCTGAATCCGAAAAAACAGGTTTTATGTTCGGGTTTCTGTATCTGTCATCGTCGTGATCGTGATTGTCGTTGACAATCACGCTGATATATTTATAATATTCTTTTAATGTAAATAATGTCAAAATAAATATAGTTTGCTATGGGTTGTTACTCTTAATTGTGTCCAGGTTTACTGATTAATCTTGGTGTTCCTTTATGTTTCATTTTCCAAAAGTCGAATCTCCTTAGAAATAAAAATTGAATGAATCAAAAAAATATATTTTATCGCCTTTGCGTTACATATTGTCATTTTGTTTCGGTTTTAATTACTAATGAAATCTGTGTGCTACAGGACAAAAATTACAGTTATCGAGTTAACGAAATTCACAGGAAGACATGATGATGGGCCATATTTTCTATTAAATATACCACTAAACATTTTTTCTGGATAATTAGATATCTTTTGTTAATTCAACATTAGTCTAGTATTGGTTACTGCATGAGTTTTTCTGATTGTCCAGGGGTACATTTAAAAATTAAACTATATGAATTTCAGCATGTTAGTTATCCCGATAATTTCAAATTGCAACATAATTCTTTAAAATTGTATTTTTGTAGATAAAGAAACTTCTTTAAATACAATTACGAGACGGAAAGGAAATCCAAAATATGGAACACAAACAGAAAGTGGGCTACATACTTCTTTCCACTGTGGTTATTTTATTGAGTGTAAACCTAATTTGTTGAGTTATCAGAGGGAAGAGGACAGTTTTATTTCTGACAAAAATAAATTGGACGAAAAATATACAACTAGTGAAACCTCTGCTGATGATAAATCTGGTGTCTGGAGCTCAATTCAACAGGACAATGATGAAGCTTTGAAATTCAAGGAAGAGTCCAGACAAGGTTTGTCTAGATTTGCAGTAAAAATATCTTAACTAAAACTATCAAATAAAAGTTTGCAAATCACTATTTGGTAAATTTTCAGATCAAGAGAAAAAGAAAGTAGCGGGCCAAAAACTTAATGAAAAAATTAAGTCAAAAATAACAGTTGTAGATATAAGACAGCTGCGAAACCAAAACAAGCAGAAAATTCAAGAATCAAAAACGGAAAATAGGTATACTTGTGAAAAATGTGCGCGAAGCTATAGACAGAAAAGTGTTTTGAATCGTCATAAAAAATTTGACTGTGGCGTCACACCACAGTTCAGCTGTCCTTTATGTGACAAACGATTCAAGCGGAAAGCTCACGTGAATATCCATGTAGTTCACGTGCATCAGAAAGTCAACTTGAATGCATCACGAACGAGGTATAATTGCGACAAATGTTCTCGAAGTTACATTACGCTTCAAAATTTAAATCAACATAAACGTTTAGAACATGCAGGAGTCAAACCACAATTTACTTGTGACTATTGTGGCCAAAAAACGCATCGAAAAACTATCTTGTCGGATCATATTACTTTAAAACATCTAAAGCAAAAGTCACGATGTTCAAACTCTAATATTTAGGACATTTTTGCACTAATTGATAAAAAACCAATTGCATATGGAACCAGTTACAGAGGGAGTTTTTGAATCATAAAAAATAAGTGAACGCGAAAAAATAGTGAAATTGGAAAGAATTGTATCTTCTTCCTCGGACAGTATACTGTACTGTAGATTTCCCCTCAATAATTAACGTCTTTACCTTATCAAAGATTGCTTTTTGTATTCGTTAATAATCGAAGAAACTCTTGTTGCTTTGTGAGAATACGTATACCTAAGGTTGCTTTTTGATCAAATTTCTTCACCTTAATCAAGAGTTTAGTGCATTCTAATTTTTTGGATGCTCAGAAAAAATAAATGTAGTCTTCAGCGAAATGAATGTGAATCATTTTTTCAAAATTGAAATTCACTAAAAATATTAAAATACATACTTTTTGCTCACAACAAAATACGTATTGTACGTTACAGGCATAGTTTCATTTGATTTACTGAAAAGTGATACTACTCAATCATCAATGGAAGCATGTATAGTTCAATTTCTTTTAAAAAATTTGTACATTGTATTCGTACCTACTTTCATCCCGAGTAACAGCAATAAAATATTTCTGCTTTTGAAAACCCTTTTTTATTTTTCAATTGATTAAAAACTTATCGGATTATTCTTTTATCTTTTTTGTCTTAACTGCAAAAAATTATGCTTATAACATTATAGTTTTATAAATTTATGAAATTTTAAATAAATTTTAAATGCGTAGACGAAAAAAGCCTTACATTGGGCTTAAATTTCTGAAAAATATTATAAACTATTTTTAAAAAATCAACAATAAATTACCAATTTTTCGCAAAAATCCTTCGATATTTATAATCAGGTTTTTTGTCAAAAATATAAAGTTTCCAATTGATATATTTATAACTTGTTTTTCATGTAAATACAGTTAAACACTTTATTAGCCCTCCCTTCTATAGCCCTTCCAAGAATTGACGCTGCGCCGCAGATAGGTTTAACAGGAGCTGCGCGGGGTGCGCGGGATCTGCGGTTGTCACTCAGGCGAACACTCAGGCGTGAATAAACAACATATTTACTATTGCATAATACCCTTCTAATAATGTCCATCAGTACATTTAAAAGTACAACTATATGAATTTAAGCATGTCAATTATTCCATTAATTTCAAATTGTAACATAATTATTCAGAATTTTATTTTCCTAGATTATTTTATTTTTTGGAAAATAAGCCAACTAGTGAAAAATCTTCCGTCAATAATTTGGATGCCAAGATTTTAATTGCGTATGATAATGACGGAACGTTAGGCATCAAGGAAGAGATGGTGTAAGGTATGACTAGATTTGGAATTAAAATATCTGAACTAAAAGCATGAAATAAAAAAATTCAAATTAAATTGTGGTAAATTTTCAGATAAATAAACAAAGGAAGATAAGGGCCAAAAATCTGATGAACAATTTGAATCAAAAGTTTTCATCATACATAACAGAGAATATGATATTTTGGATGCTAAAGCAGGAACCGGAAAAGAGGTACAAGCGCGAAAAGTGTGCCCGAAGCTATTGACATAAAAGTGTTTTGGATCGTCATACAAAATTTGAATGCGACGTCATACCACAGTTCAGATGTAGATTCTGTGGGAAACTATTTAAACGAAAGTGTAACATGAATGCCCACATAAATCACTTGCACCTTAAAACAAACCTACAGACATCGCAAACGAGGCATAATTGCGACAAATGTTCTCGAAGTTACAATAGAATAAATTCTTTGACCAAACATGAACGCTTAGAACAAGCAGCTATCGAACCACAGTTTATCTGTGACTATTGTGGCTAAAAACGCATTGAAAATCAATCTTGTCGGATCATATTACTTCAAAACGTCTGAAGGAAAAATTACGTTAATGAAATAATCACAGAGTGTTTGAGAATTTGAGAAAAAACAGTTGAGCTTTTGAGTCATACAAAGTAATTGCACGCGGACAAAGATTAAAAATAGAAAGACTTTTACGTTCTTCAGCGGAAATAGGTTCTTCCTCAGTAGTTGCTGCTTTTCTTAATCGGAGATTGCTTTTCGTGAAAACTTCTCCCTAGTAATCAACGCGCTCTGTCAACGTTTTTTTGGTTTTAAAAAGAAAGGTCGAATTCGTTAAACAATCTTTTTTTTATCGAGGGTTCTGTTGTTATCTAATAAAGAAACTACTCATAAATAAAAAATATAATTGTTTGGTCAAATCATAAAAGATGGTTATTAACGTAATTTATTTTTTAATTCATTCGAAATTTACTTAATTATTGTTTTATGATGTCTGTTTGAACTGTAAGATTGATACTGTAACAAAATTAAATTATATCTTGCCACCAATATAAAAGTTTCTTAACAGAATTAGTATATGTATTTGCTTAATCTTTTATCATTTAAGATAAAAAGAGTTTGTATTTTTCAGCTTTAAAATTAAATAAGTGCATTCCATTTGTATTTAATCAATCATTTATGTATTTGCATGTTACTAATATTTTTGGTTCTTAGAGAATTTTCTTTATGTGTCTGTTCAACTTTTTAAAAAATTGTCAAAAGTGGAGTTTAATCAGAAGATAGCGCCACTCTTTACTTTATATATAATTTCTCTGAATGAGAATAATAATGTCTAACTGTTCGCAAATTGTAACTGCCATTATTCTGACATTTTTAGATCAGCTGAAGAAATCCCAAAAATATTTTGGTTCATACTATTGCTTTCTCTGTGTTAAAACTTTCGAGTATAAAGCTGACTTTATAAGACATCGGAGGGAAGGTCACAATCCACTACCCACAAGTGATCAAATGGGAGCTGAAAGAAATTTTTATGATAATAATTTGACTTCCATGATTGAATACGATGAGGACCAGTCTTTGGAAATTAAAGAAGAAATCATACAAGGTGAAACTGTGTACTCCTGGTAAACTTGTTAATAAAAAAATGCTTCCAGGACTGCCCTTTATAATTTTTTAAACTTGCAGTTGCAGGGAGCTCATCGAAAAAAGACGTAGTACCAACAAATAATCAAAAATACCAGTTAAAAGAATGCAACGTTAATATGAGCATGAACAAACAGCTGCATGTTTACAATTTCGGTCAGATTCCAAATCAGGTGATAATTCAAGAACCAAAAAATCAATCTGCAAAAAAATACAAATGCGATAAATGTGTCCGAAGCTATACCTACCAAAGAAATTTGTATCGTCATAAAAAATATGAATGCAACGTCAGGCCACAATTCAGATGTAATTTTTGCGACAAAAAAAGTAGACATAAGCGTGATTTACGTCGTCACATAAATCAGGTACATCTTGCTCGGAAAAAAACCATAAATACTTGGAAAACGTTCAATTTTGGAGCAGTGAGTGAACAATTTGTTCCTGTTGATTCCAATTACATACATACCGACTAGAAAATAAACCTCGCTTAATCACATCCGTTGTCTTAATGTCTAGTATCTAGTTATGTCACTCGAATGTAAACTTTTAATTAAATTTGTTTTAACATCACGTTTCTGTTTAGGAAATTAAGTTTATATGGCCGATACTTTTAAATCAGCAAAACACTGATTTTGATTTATTTTTCATGTAAGCGTTATCTTTTATTTAATGTTAATAACAAATATATTCTTGAGTTTTATGTGCTCCTTTATTTTTCTGTTTATTACAAATTATTTGTATTCTCCTGTTACGATCATCCATCTTCTTGTGAAAATACTTGTAAGCCCTTTTTAATTGGATACATTTAATTTGAAAACAATTTCTTTTCATCTAATGGAATAAAATTTATACTTTAAGAAAATATAATTAAATGGATTTGACCTTTAAGCTTAAATGCTACCAAGAAAGAACTTCGAAAATTAAGGAAACAGTAATAAAAGGTCAAGCTTGACATGCATGCTTAAAATATTTAGAAAAGCGTAAAATACACGATTTCAAATAAAGTTTTTTAAAATTATTCTATGTAGGAGTTTGTTCGTAAGCAGGTGTGAAACTAAGTTATAAGTTATAGCCAAACAAAAAATGTGATTTTGAAAAATTTTAATTGATCTCAATACTTACATCTTTTATGATGCAAATAATTTCGAAATAAAATTTAGTCTCCTATGGGTTATTAGTGGTAATTGGGCCAAGGTTTACTCCATGATCTTTGTGTTCCGTCTTTTTGGTGAAAAATCGAATCTCATTAGAAATAAAAAAAAAATCAACATTATAAAAAACTCTCTAATGCCACTAACTTATAATGTATATATTTCTAGACCAACGGAGTGCTTCAGATAACCTCAAGAATTTCAAGAGTGCGTCACAGAAATCAACAAGAAGACCAGATGGTGGGTCATATTCTTCTATAACGACTGATATTTTTTCTGGAAAACATTTGGATGCCAAGACTTTATTTGAATACCAAATCGATGAAACTATGGAAATCAAGGAAGAAATTATCCTAGGTATGATTATTGTAATCACAATTTCTTTAATAAAATTATTTAGTGAAAAATGACAAATCACATTTTGTTAAATTTTCAGATCAAGTGATTGCTCAAAGAAAGGAGCATAAAATCCGGATACCAAACCCAGACCCGGAAAAAAAGTACAAGTGCGAAAAGTGTGCACGAACCTATAAATGGAGAGAAAGTTTGTGTCGTCATAAAAAATATGAATGCAACGTCATGCCACAATTCAGCTGTAAATTCTGCGGCAAGCGATTTAAACTGAAATCTAACATGGATAGCCATGTGGTTCTGGTACATCTTAAAAAAAATCTCCAGACAAATAAAATTAGGTATTTTTGCGACAAATGTTCTCGAAGTTACATTTGGCGCAATGATTTAACTCGACATAAACGTTTAGTACACGCAACAATCAAGCCACAGTTTTATTGTGACTATTGTGGGCACAAAACTATACGCAAAGCTGACATGATAAGGCATATTTCACTCCACACTAGATAATTAAATGTGCATTATGTATTAGAGTGGTCCAAAAAAAGGATCTTTCGGCAAAAGTAAAAATGTTTTTAGATTTTTTTAAATAAGTCAATTAATGAAATTTGACTTCTAGAAGAACTGGAACGGATTATTCTGTTGCATAGAAAATGAAAAACTGCTAAAAAGTCGAAACATGATAATATGTTTTTAATTAATTTTTCTATTCGTAGGAACGAATGAATAGAAATGTATTGAGGTCATCATATAGAAATGGTCTTAATAGGGAAAAAATATATAAATAATTTTATTTCAGGTTTTGACGTCGATAGGCAATTGAAAATTGTTTCCCTTCTGTTCACTAATTTTTATGCTCGCTTCAAATAAGTCAATGAAGCGTTTCTCGAATTAGAGCCATAATCTATTTTTCAGATCACTATGAACTATTAAAGCTAATACTTTTCAAATGCCCATCGACATTAAACATCGAAATGTATAAAATTCAACAATTCTTGTAATCTCAGAAATCGTTTTTTATCAAATAACATTCAACTGCGGTTTTACCCGAACTTAAATGTATTTAAGTGTCATTGAGAAATTTAAGTTTTCGACAATATTTGACATCGATTTGAAAAAATAATCGTTGCAAAAAGAGTTAACTCATTCCAAAAATAAATATACTTATGAAATACAGTAACGAATTTCTTTTCATTTAACCGTAAGATTAAGTATGATTCATTGTATATTTTACAACTAAAATTGTGTAACATTTCTTTTCAGGAATCAAACACAACTTTTTTTTTTATTGACACTACCATCGCAAATTATGAGGAGTGCCAGTGCACCCAATTCTGTAATAACTGCTGACTTTTAAAACCGATAACTTGGTCGAAAATGATGTTATATATTTTTTTAACTGGTAAGAATGTGGAAAAAATTCAATTTTTTCCTGACTTTTATACCTTAAACGTCAAAAATCTTCGCGGAGTCGCGATCATGGTGAGACTCAAACAATAATCTTTTTGTACTTTTTTTTAAAGAATGTAATCATTTTTGATACTGAGCGTTCTATGGTGGTGTAAATATCTTGTAAAATGTATATTTACTATTAGTACACCTTTATAAAATGACAGATATTCATTTACAATATTCTTCTATAAAACGTTTTCAACCCATTTTTTTCCATTTTTAAATTCTGAAAATAAATCCCAGTGAGTTGATTTTTGCTAAGAGAACCCAACAGATAATTTTATTTTGTGAAATTCATTGAATTTTACCTGCGATGTATAATAATTAAAATAGTCCAAGCGTGTTTCCGTTGAGTACCAGTCGGTAATCATCGCTTACTTTACGTATGGACGATTAAAAAAATTAGTACGATTAGTGGTCTTATAAGTTACTAATTGTTTCAATCATCTTTGAAATACTTTTCGCAAAAATATAGAAATTTTTATTTATATTTTTGTTGCAAAAAATTGAATCTCCTTACAAAAATACCATTTAAAATTCTGCGTTAAATTTTATAATATTTTTGTCTTTCTTACGTAATAATTTAATAACTACAAGGCCAACAGCTCAAGCATATAATAATGGACAATAATAATTGACAGTTGATGGCGTTTGGTACCCCAAGACCGAGGGAAACGATGCTCTGTGAAGTGGTATCATTCACACTACGTAGACTAATTTTTGTTGCAGGTACATGGTACCCTAAATTTGGCGTTACATTCACACTTTGTTTTTACTGTGCTGCACTATCAAATTTATGAAAAAAATTGTTCTAATAGTATGAAGTAATGTTATGCAATCGTTTATGTGTTATTAACTAGTTATATATTTATCCGACATAGGATAAGGCATATAATCTTTGAAAATCACTAAATGGAACTTTTACGTTCTCATTTTCTAGATCACAAGAAATCCAAGAGTCAGCCCAAGAAACGAACAAAAAGACGAGGTTGCGGGACATATTCTTCTACAAAAACTGATATATCTTCTGACAATAATTCTGATGCCAAGAACTTAGCTTGCCTAATTAAATACGAAGTTGAAGAAACCTTGGATATCAAGCAAGAAAACGTTGAAGGTGTCAATATATTTAAAACTAAAATATTTGAACTTAAATCATCAAATAAAAAATTGCAATTTACCTTCTGTTAAATTTTCAGATCCAGAGCCGAATGAAGTAAAAGGAAGAAAACGTAATAAACAATATGAGTTTAAATTTTGTGCGGTAGATGTAAAAGAAGATCATATGTTAGCTGTTAACAAGGAATTCTGGAGCCCAAAGAAGAACAAAATTCAGGATTTACTACCGGAGAAGAAGTACAAATGCGAAAAGTGTGCGCGATGTTATAGCAAAAAAGGCCATTTGACTCGTCATAAGAAATTCGAATGCGACGTCAAGCCACAGTTCACTTGTAAATTCTGCGGGAAAAGCTTTAGGCACAAAAGGAACATAATTCGCCACGTGGATGTCTTACATAATAGAAAAAACGTACAGACAACGCGAAAGAGCTATAATTGCGATGAATGTTCTCGAAGTTACAATTGGCCATCCGATTTATGTCGACATAAACGAGTAGAACACTCAGCGGTAAAACCACAATTTATTTGCGATTTTTGCGGTTATAAAGCGAGTCAGAAAATTACCTTGACAAGACACATTTATTCACGTCATTGCAAGTAATTCACTTCACAAAACTTAAAAATTAATAAAATTCTACATAATACTATATTTCGAACGCTCTTTATTAAATTGAATTAAAAACATTTAGTTTTCCTTCTTTAAAAAAAGATATACATGTGGGATGCCGTACACGATTACCGATCACTAACAACCTTTAAAAATTACCCTTGACTTTGTAAGGTGAAAAGCTATTTATTGCTATACGAATATAAAATTAATTTAAAAAGTAAAACCCTTTTTCGTCTTTTTTATAGTTTTTAACTGATACATTTTTGAGACAGAATTTCTGATCGATTTACTGCTTTTCATCAATCTTCATTATTTTGCTTATATTTTGACAAAACTGAAAAATGTGTGTACTTTTTAAAAGGCCTTTTTTGCACTACCTTCTCTGTTTTTTTACTGAAACGCAAATATATTCACCGGCCATTTAGTGATTTATATTTTAGGTAATATTGAGCCTGAATAAAGTAATAAATTTGGCATACAGACGTCGATTGGAAAAAATGGTCTTTGCAAAAAGAGTTTACTTATTCTGCAAATAAATACATTCATGACATTCGCTAAAAATTTGTTTTATTATACCTACAAGGCTTTAACGCCATTCTATAATGCTATCGTTCATGCATTACTAACTAAATATGTACCCGCCATAGGATAATCAAAAATAATCACCGAAAATTACTAATTGTAACTATCACCTTGTACTTTTCTAGATCAAAGGAATTTTAAAAGTGCTTCTGAGAAATCAACAGGAAGACCAGATGTTGGGCCATATTCTTGGACAACTGCTCATATATCTTGTGACAATAATTATTATGCCGAGAATTTTGCTTGCATAATTAAATACGAAAATGACGAAAGTTTGGAAATCAAGGAAGAAATCGGCCAAGGTATGTCTAGATTTGTAGTAAACATATCTTAAATGAAACTATGAAGTAAAAAAATACAAATTAAATTCGGTTAATTTTTCAGATCAAGTTTCGAAAGAAATAACAGGAAAAAAACTTAATAAAAAATTACCTGTTAAAAAAAAACTGCGAAGCCCAAAGAAGCACAAAATTCAGGATTTAAATCCGGACACGGAATACAAATGCGAAAAGTGTGCGCGAACCTATACGAGGAAAAGAAATTTGACTCGTCATAAAAAATTTGACTGTGGCGTCATGCCACAGTTCAGATGTAACTTTTGCGGCAAACAATTTAAACATAAAAGTCACATGAGTCGCCACGTGGATTTTGTACATCTTAAAACAAACTTAGAGACATCGCAAACGCGGCATTATTGCGACATATGTCTTCGAAGTTACTCCAGACGATCAAGTTTAAATCAACATAAACGTTTAGAACACGCAGCATTCAAGTCTCAATTTGTTTGCGACTTCTGCTCTATTATTAAGAAACAAAAACATCATTTGTCCAGACATATTGCTACAGCTCATGGCTACTTATTCAATTTGCAAAACTTCAATCATTAGCATAAAAAATTTATTTTTTCGAATCATAAACCTGATTCGATCATATTATTTTACATGATAGTATGTAAATAAATGTGCATTTCTGCAGCCGGTATTCAGTAATTATCTCAGAGATCGTTTTTCTCATAATACTTAACTGAAGTTTCACTCGAAGTCAAATATATTTACCGGCCATTTAGTAATTTATATTTTCGAAAATATTGAGACTAAAGAGAGTAATAAATATAACATAAAGAGATCGATTTGAAAAATATGATCTTTGTAAAAAGAGTTTACGTATTTCAACAATAAATATATTCATAAAATTCGGTAGAAATTTTTGTTTCATTATACCTACACTTATTTAACGTTATTAAATGAGGATATGCTACACCTAACTCTCGCTTTTAGTCACCCCGTTCTCAGCCTTCCTAGAACTGCTGACTCGCGCATTTTCTCAGGGGAGTAGGGCGAGAGAGGTCCAAGAATATTTGAAAACAACCCCCGACGCTTGACTGAAAGCGAGAGTTTGTCGTAAGTCAAATAAATCAACAAGAAAACAAAATATTCAGGCATATTCTTGTATAACTAGTGAAATTTCTTTTGGAAACAATTCGGATGCCAAGACTTTAGTCAAATACGACATTGTTGAAAATTTGGAAATCAAGGAAGAACTCATTCTAGGTAAGACTATTGTAATTCAAATATCTTAACTGAAACTATCAAATAAAAAATTGAAATTTACATTTTGTTAAATTTTTAGATCCACAGCGTAATGAATTAAAGCACGAAAACCTATTAAAAAATATAGGTTAACGTTGTCTATTGTAGATATAATAAAAGATATGCTACCTATTAAGAGGAATCTGCAGGACCCATACAAGCACAGAATTCAGGACTCAAATCCGAGCACACAGTAAAGATGCGATAAATGTGCGCGATTCTATAGAATTAAATATAATTTGAATCGTCATATAAAATTCGAACGCGGCATCATGCCACAGTTCTTAAACGATGCAAACGTTTAGATCATGCAGCAGTCAGATAATAATTTACTTGTGACTACTGTGGACGAAACACAAATAGGAAAACTAGTTTGGCGGGGAATTTTACTTCAAAATATCTCAAGCAAAAATTAATATCACAAAACTTCAACATTTCAAACTTAAATACAGTGAATCTTTTAGACTGTGCCGGATTTAGGCTAGCGGCGGTGGGGAGCAAACCCGAGAGAGTTCCGCTCGGGATGTAAACGATCTTATTTGTTGACGCCTGAGTGACCTTTACATTGGATTTACAATTATTACAATTATGATCTTCACACTATGTTGAAAAAAAATATCTACACGAAAATTTTTTTTCAAAATTTACAAAGTGGCGGAACCCTAAATTTGAAAAAAATACAGTTTCTACAATTAATAAAAAAATATCTTCAAATTCTTACGAGAGGCAGATTTATTTACTAGAAAACACAATTAAAATTGAAAATTAAAAAAAAATTGATCACGGCGGCCCAAATTTTTTCTCTCAAACTCATTTTTTCTTTGTTTCTCCGTGAAAACTATTGAGGTGTTAATTAAAATAAACATTATTGTAAAGAAACATATTCAAAGATCTTAAAATTTTTAAGAAACATAAATTAAATTGTAACAACAACAAAATATATATTTTTTCGTAAAGATTTCAGTGATTCTCAAAACCACTTGATTGAGAAGTTTGTAAAGCTGCAATTTACTGGTATCACGAAATATGTATTTTTACAATAATGTAGCCTTGTAATTGACACTTGATAAGTATTCAAAGAGAAATAATAAGTTTGAAGAAAAAATTTGGGCTGCCACCTTTAATTGTTTCAAAATTTTGAATTTTAATTGTCATTGCGTGCTTTTTAATAAATAAATCTGCATCTTGTAATAATTTGACGAGATTTTGTTTTTAATTGCGGAAATTGTAATTTTTGATCAAATTTAGGGATACGCTATTTATACATTTTGAAAAAAAAACTTCTTTCATATAGATATATTTTTTTTAACATAGTCTAACGGTCATAATTGTACAGATCCAAAGGATTCTGATGAAATATAAAAAGTTAATTGCATTTGAAATTTTACGCTACAAAATAAGGTGGTGAGACGAAGAACAATCCAAAATTGTAAAAACAAGGACTGCCCTAATATACATCGAAATCAAATTATGATTGCGACAAATGTTTTCGAAGTCACATTTGGCCACATGAATCTACACGGACGTTTAGAACACGCAGTTCTGAAATCGCCAGTATTCTGCAATTATTTTCTTAGAAATCGTTTTTTGTATTAATATTTAACTATACTTCCATTGAACTCAAAGATATTTATCCGCTCTTTATAATGTTATATATGCGATGATATTGAGCTTGAAAAGAGTAATAAATGTGATATAAAGATATCGATTTTAAAAAATACTCTTTGAAAAAATAATTTGCATATTCCGAAAATAAATATATGAACAACAATACCTATAAATTTTGTTTATATTACCTATACTTTTCGGACCCTATTAAGTAAAGTAATATGCTATTGTGCATGTGTTCCTAATTAAATGTGTTTATGCCATAGTATAAAAATTACAATAGTCGCAAAATACTAATTCTAAATATGACGTAATTTTCTAGGTCAAAAGAATACCAGAAGTGAGTCCAAGAAATCAACAAGAAGACGAGTTCGTTGGCCATATTCTCGTACAACTACTGAATTTCCTTCTGACAATAATTGGGGTGCCAAGACTTCAGTCGAATACGACTATGATGAAACTTTGGAAATCAAGGAAGAAGAAATAAACCCAGGTACGACTGTTGCAATTAAAATATCTTCAATAAAATTATGCAATGAAAAATTCCTAATTACAATTTGTTAAATTTTCAGATGAAGAGATTGCTCAAAGAAAGGGTCATAAAGTGCAGGTAGCAAGTCCAGCCCCGTTAAAGGAGTACAAATGCGAAACGTGTGCTCGAACCTATAAACGGAAAGAAAGTTTGCATCGTCATAAAAAATTCGAATGCAACGTCATGCCACAATTCATATGTGAATTATGCGGCAAACGATTTAAATTAAAGCATGCCATGAATATCCATGTAGTTAACGTGCATTTCAAGAAAACGTTAAAGACTTCGGAGTTGAAGTATAATTGCGACAAATGTCCTGGAAGTTATACTTGGCCGAAAGATTTAACCCGACATAAACGTTTAAAGCATACAGCATACAAACCACAATTTAATTGCGA
This sequence comes from Belonocnema kinseyi, assembly GCF_010883055.1. Classification (NCBI taxonomy): domain Eukaryota; kingdom Metazoa; phylum Arthropoda; class Insecta; order Hymenoptera; family Cynipidae; genus Belonocnema; species Belonocnema kinseyi. The sequence continues at coordinate 86,131,137 of NC_046658.1, read as the reverse complement.
TTATTGTGACCACAAAACCAAGCGCAAATTTGACCTGATCAAGCATTTTTTACGTCATACTAAATAATTAAATATGCAATGTGCATTAAGGGCTCCAAAAAAATGTTTTTTAAATGCAAAAGTGAAGACGATTTCAGATTTTTTTAAACATAAATCCAATCGTGAAGTTTGCTCTCTAGAAGAACTCGAGCAGATAATTCCAAGTGCTGCCTCAAAAATGAAAAACTGAACTGAAGGAGAAAAATGATTTTTAAATGAATTTTTTTATTTGTAGCAACAACTGAATCAAAAATATTGATTTCATCATTTAGGACTTTTCTTAGAGTTACAAGTTCCATATTATTCAATAAAACCTTTCTGGAATTATAGGCATTATAAATGCAAAAAAGAATTTTTATTCAAATCTTATTATCGCAAAATGAATAACTCACAATAAAGAAGGAAAATTATTCAAAAGTAGAGTAATATGATTTTGGTATTCAAGCTGATTTACTTAATTTCTTAATCACGGAAGAT
>NC_046658.1:86124677-86130521 GCF_010883055.1 Belonocnema kinseyi | reverse complement strand
ACACTACTCCTTTCCCCTGCCGAGTGAGTCACGCCTACCCCGAAAGGGAAATGGCTTAATGGTGTAATAATAATAATAATAATAATAATAATAATAATAATTTTCAATAATACTTAGCCTGAAACGAATCATGAGTATGGTGTACAGTGATCGTTTCGAAAACAAAAATCTCTGTAAAAAGATTTTAATCATGTCACAAATAAATAAATTTACGATAATCGTTCGAACTTTTTTTTATTAAACCTTGAGGTTAAATCAAGGTATAAATTTTTTAACTCGTTACAAAGTTTTAAAAAAATTCATAATGTATACTAGCGATGGATAGTGTCGGACCACTAACTGACTGTTCTGCGAAAAACTTGCCTTGATTATGAATGTTAATACACTTTGGATTCAGTCACGTCTAATGGCTGAAATGACATGTAAAATTTGAAATGTCATTTCTGTAAAATTTAAAATTAATATTTTTCTCTTCCTCAATATGAACTTACTTTAACTAAGGCTCATTTGAGGCTTTACAAGGGTTTAAAAAATATATTTTTATCTATATTCTGGAGGGTTCTATCAACCTTTCAAAGTCAAAGCTAATTTTGAATAGGTTATCCGGTTAGTGGTCTAATACTATCCGTCGGTGGTATAGAATACGAAAGAAGAAAATGTTTAAAACATTTTCTTTAATGAAATTAAGTAATGTAATGCGGTTTTGGATGTGTTCTTAAATACATCTGAATTTTCTACAAGATAAGGAATAAAATCGTGGAAAATTACTAAATGTAACATTCACGTTACCATTTTCTAGATCAACAGAACTTTAGATGGGAGTCGAAGAAATCAATAGAAAGACGAGATTGTGGGCCGTATTCTTTTAAAACTACTGGCATATCATTTCATAATCATTCTGATGGCAAGAATTTAACTTGCATAGTTAAATACGAAAATGCCGAAAAATTGGAAATAAGGGAAGGAATCAGCGAAGGTATAGTCTATATCTGAAGTAAGCATATGTCAATTCAAACAATGAAATAAAAAATTACAAATTAAATTTGTGTAAATCGTCATATAAAATACGATTGCGCCCTCATTCCACGATTGAGTTGTCATTTCTGTTACAAACAGTTCAAATTAGCAAGTAGTTTGAAACGTCACGTGAGTGTTCTACATCAGAAAAAAGGAGATACAACACAATCGAAACATAATTGCGACAAATGTTTTCAATTTTATACTTGGTTGTCCGATTTACTTTGACATAAACGTTCAGAACACTTAGGAATGAGACCACAATTAGTTTGCGATTATTATGGTCATGTAACTAGTCGAAAAAATGAATTGTCAAAACATATTGCTTCATTCCATTGGAAGTAATTCAGTAGCCTAAACTTTAAAAATGAGGAAATTTTCACATAATACTATTCTTTGAATGCTTCTTTATTAAATTAAATGGCTATATACTAATGGTTTTCTCTTTGTGAAAATTACAACATGATCAGAAGATTTACGAATTACTTCGTCAAATTTAGGATTGTTTTATTTTGAATTTTGCATCATGTGAGGAAATTATTTCATTAAATAGTAAGGATATACATTAGTAATATATTATTGTATAAAAAATATATGTATCAGAAGTCGTACACCATCGACGGATAGTATTGGATCAATAATCGGGTGACTTATAAAAAATAAGCTTTAACTTTGTAAGCTCACAGTTCCATTAAAAATATAGATAAAAATATTTTTAAAAGACCTTTGGAAATCTTTATGTTACTACGAATAGTTAAATCCATTCAAAAACTAAAATAATGTTTGGATTTTTTGCTGTTTGTAGCTTAAAAATTTTTAGGCAACACATCCGATTAAGTTCTTCTCTTGGTCAATCGTCATTATTTGACCTATATTTCGCAAAAAATCCAAGAGCTTTCGAACTTTTTTATTTTAAACCTGTTTTGCATCCCCCACTATGAACAACTGTGGACCGTTCAAATATATTTAACTGCCATTTAGAAATTTATATTTCAACAAAATTCAGCCTGAAAGGAATCATGAGTATGATGTACAGAGATCGTTACGAAAACAAAAGTCTCTGTAAAAAGATATTAATCATGTCACAAATAAATATATTTATGACAATAGTCAGAACTTTTTTTTTGTTTAACCTTCAGTTTAAGTCATCACCGCTGCTAACTTTGAAAAACGATAGCTCAGTGGAAAATGAATTTGCACATTTTTTAACTGGATGAAAAATTACAAAAATCATATACACTACCGACGGATAGTATTGGACCACTAAATGCTTGGTGATCTACCAAATACGAGCATTGGCTTTGAATGTTAATAAACTTTGGAAGCAATCAAGTCTAATTGCTCAAATAAATGGCAAAATCCTTTAAATCATTTTTGTAAAATTTTAAATGAATTTTTTTGTGTTTCTCACTGCCAAATTACTTCAACTAAGGCTCTTTTTAATGCTTTGCGTGAATTTTTAAACAATATTTTTATCCATATTCTGGACACAGAACCAAAAATACAATGATCAAATCTAAGGAATCACCCTAAAATGTTCCTATTGTAATTCGAAAAAATATTTTCAAACAAAAAATTCCTAAACAAGATAAAAAATGTTGGACAAAAAGAATAAAGAGAAGAGAAAAATGAGAAAGTAACCAACCAAATCCCCTTCCGTATCTTTTTTTTACTTCCTTCGTATTTTTTGTATCATTGTCAAATTAAAATAAAAAACCTTTGTAAATAATATTCACCAATGTTTCGGTACTCAGACAGCAACCTTTTCAAGCTAAGACAAATTTGAGCAGGTAGGAACAGCAACGAAAATAGTAACGTTCTTTCGTTGCTGTTTCTACATACTCAAATTTTTCTATCCTTGAAAAGATTATTGCATGATTACAGAAACGTTGGTGGATATTATTTACAAATGTTTTTTATTGTAATTTGATAATAATAAAAAAGACGAAAAAATGAAAAAAGAAGGAAAGGAATTTAATTGGTTGCTTTCTCATTTTTCTTTCGTGTTTTTTATTTTTGTCTCAAGATACTTTTTTCGTTTTTCGGACTATCCTCTCAACCTTTATTAGTCAAGGCTAATTTTAATAGTTCATCCGCTTAGTGGTCTGGTACTATCCGTCGGTAGTGTAAAACACAAAATAATGAAATTTATCAAATATTTCTTCAACGCCATTAAGAAAATTAATGTTGTTTCATATGTGTTGTTAAATACATCTTTTTGATGCTACAATATAAGAAATGCAGCCGTGGAAAATTGCTAAATGTAACTTTCACGTTGTCATTTTCTAGATCAACAGAACTTCAGATGTGAATTGAAAAAATTAACAGAAAGACGAGATGGTGGGCCACTTTCTTTTTTATTTACTGAAATATCTTCCGAGGATAATACTAATGGCAAGAATTTTACTTCCCTGATTAAATATGAAAATGACGGAACACTGGAAATAAAGGAAGAAATCAGCCAAGGTATAGTATATATTTGAAGCAAACATATATCAACTCAAACAATGAAATAAAAAATTGCAAATTATAGTTGTTAAAATTTTCAGATCAAGAGTCGAAAGAAGTAACAGAACAAACCCGTAATAAAATATTGAAGTTAAAACTGTGTACCGTGCATATAAGAGAAGATGATATATTAGCTGTTAACAAGTAACTGCGGAACCCAAAGAAGCGCAAAATTCAGGATTTAAAACCGGAAAAAAGTACAAATGCGAAAAGTGTGCCCGAACTTATTTACGGAAAGAAAGTTTATCTTTTCATCAAAGATTTCAATGTTATGTCATGCCACAATTCAATTGTAAATTGTGTTGCAAACAATTTAATTTAATAAGTAGTTTGAGACGTCACGTGACTTTTGTACATCTTCCAAAAAACCTACCTAAAAGGAAATCAAGGCATAATTGCGATGAATGTTTTCGAAGTTATTCTTGGTCTTCAGATTTACTTCGACATAAACGGACAGAACACTTAGGAATAAAACCACAATTTATATGTGATTATTGTGGTCATATAACTAGGCGAAAATACGAGTTGTCAAGACATATTCTTTCATTTCATTACCAGTAATTCAGTACACGAAACTTGAAAAATTAAGACATTACTACATAAGAATATTTTTTTAAAGCTTTTTTTATTAAATAAAATAATTCTATACCCAAGGTTTCTCTGTATGAAAAGCGAATATTAAAACATTATCAAAAGATTTACGAATTACTTTAGTAAAATGGTGGATTGTTTTTATTTTTCTTAACGATAAATATGAACGATATATATCTATAAGTTATAATTTTAGAAAAAAATCTATGTATCAGAGGTCATACGGTACCGAAGGATAGTGTCGGATCACTAACCGGGTGCCCTATCAAAAATAGTCCTTGACTTCGTGGTGTGATAACTCCATTAAAAATATAGATAACAATAATTTTAAAAGACCACTGATAATATATATGTTACAACGAATAATAAAATTCATTCAAAAACTAAGAAATTTTTTTGCTTTTTTTGTAGTTTGTAACTTAAATCTATTTTGGGCAACACTTTCGATTGAGTTTTTCTCGTGATCAACCTTTATTATTTGATTTATACTTCGAAAAAATCCAAAAGCGTATTCAATTTAAAAAAACTCATTTTCACTCCCCTACTGTAAATAGCTATGGGCCGAAACTATTGAGCAATTATTTCATCTAAGAAATCGTTTCTTGTCCGAATATTTAACTGTGGTTTCACTGGAACTCCAATATATATATTCACAGCCATTTCGAAATTGATGTTTTCAATAATATTCAGCCTGAAAGGAACCATTAGTGTGATCTACAGAGTTCTTTTCGAAAACAAAATTTTCTGTAAAAAGATTTTAATAATGCCACAAATAAATTATTTCTGACAATCGTTAGAACTTTTTTTTATTGAACCTTTAGATTAAATCATCACCACTGGCTGCGTTCAAAATTCGATAGCTGGGTGTGAAATGAAGCTATACATGATTTTAACTCGTTAAAAAGTTTTAAAAAAATCAAATATACTACCGACGGACAGTGTCGCACCACTAAGTGGGTAATCTACCAAAAACTAGCCTTGATAAAAAATTCAACATTAATATTTTGGTCTTTCTCACGGGCAAATCACTTCAACTAAGACTGATTTATTACTTTACATGGGTTTTTAAACAATATGTTTATCTATATTCAGGACACAAACCCAAGATTACAACCAACCGAATTCCCTTCCTTCTCTTTTTTTCATTTCTTACGTATCTTTTAATTATTGTCAAATTATAATAAAAAAAACTATTGTAAATAATATTCACCAACGTTGCTCTACTGATAAAGCATCCTTATGAAGGTAAGAAACATTTGAGCAGGTAGGAACAGCAACGAAAAAACGTTGCCGTTTTTCGTTGCGGTTCCTACCTGCTCAAATTTGTCTTCCCTTGATAAGGGTGCTGTATGAGTACCCAAACGTTGTGAATATTATTTACAAAAGTTTTTTTTATTGTAATTTGATAATTAAAGAAGAAGAGGAAAGAAATGAAAAAAGAGAAGGAAGGGAATTTGGTTGGTTGCTTTCTGATTTTTCGATCCACTTTTTTATTTTGATCCCAAGATTATTTTTCTTTTTGAGCAAAAACTTTTTTTAAAGGGGATCTTGTTTCAAATTACAATAGGAATATTTTATGGTGATGGTCCGAATTCACTAATTGTATTGTTAGTTTTGTTTTCTGCAATTCTATATACAGTCTGTCAAGTTAAAGCGTGGGTGGCTTTACTCGCAGTCGGTAAGGTGTATCGACATGATTTTGGTGTCAAAATATTAAGAAGAGCTCCC
>NC_046658.1:86103356-86124577 GCF_010883055.1 Belonocnema kinseyi | reverse complement strand
AGAGGGAGCTCTTCTTAATATTTTGACACCAAAATCATGTCGATACACCTTACCGACTGCGAGTAAAGCCACCCACGCTTTAACTTGACAGACTGTATTAACGTGATTATTGGACATTAAATAGGATTTTAAATTCGATTTTATTCTAATTTAAATTTCTTAAATTTTTATATTCTGGACGGTGCTATAAACCTTTCAAAGTCTATGCTGATTTCTAATAGGTATCTACTGAGTGGTCTCATACTGTCCGTCGGCAGAGAAGAACACGAAAGTATGAAATTTATAAAACATTTGTTTGACGCTATTAGGAAATATAATTCGGTGTTGTATGTGTTGTTAAATATATCTGTATTCGCTACAAGATAAGGAATAAAAGCGTGGAAAATTATTTTTTTTAATTTATCTTTTTCATTTTCTAGATCAACAGAACTTCATGTGTGAGTCGAAGAAATCAGCACAAAGACGAGATGGCGGGCCATATTATTTTAGAACTACTGGCATATCATTTGAAAATAATTCTGATGTCAAGGATTTAAATTCCCTAATTAAATACGAAAATGACGAAACAGTGGAAATCAAGGAAGAAATCGGCCAAGGTATGTCTAGATTTATAGTAAAAATATCTTAATCGAAACTATGAAATAAAAAATTGCAAATTAAATCTTATTATATTTTCAGACCAAGAGTCGAAAGAAGCAACAGGAAAAAAACGTCATGAAAAATATGAGTTAGAATTTTGTACAGTACAAATAGTTGAAGACGATGTGTTGACTGTCAACAGGAAACTGCAGGCCCCAAAGAAGCGCCGAATTCTGGATTTAAAACCAGACAAGAAGCACAAATGCGAAAAGTGCGCTCGAAGCTATAAAAATAAATCTCATTTGAACCGTCACCAAAAATTCGAATGCGGCGTCAAGCCACAGTTCACTTGTCAATTCTGCGGCAAAAGCTTTAAACAGAAAAGTAGCATGAGTTCCCACGTGGGTGTCGTGCATCTTAAAACAAACTTACAGACGAATCAAATGAGACATAATTGCGACAAATGTTCTCGAAGTTACTTTAGTCGATCAAGTTTATATGAACATAAACGCTTCGAACACACTGAAATGGGACCACATTGTATTTGCGATTTTTGTGGCTATACAACTAAATGGAAAAATCACTTGTCAAAACATATTATAAGAGTTCATCAGAAGTAACTCAGTACACGAAACTTCAAACATATGGAAATTTGTACATAACACTCTTTTTCAAAACTTTTTTTTTATTAAATTAAATAGCTATTATTATTATTATTATTATTATTATTATTATTATTTAATGAATTTTGGAAGATTCTGATTTTCGAATACTTCAAGTGTTGGATTCTCTTTATTTTTATTTTAACTTTGTTGAGTTGATATTTTTATTATTTATTTTGTAAAAAAACATACGTATACTAGGTCGTATACTACTACCGAAGAATAGTGATAATATTAAACTTTAGTTTTACTTGAACTTAAATATATTGAACCGTCATTTAGAAATTTATATTTTCGACTGTATTTAGTCTGAAAGGTATCATATATGTGATGCACTGAGCGGTTTGAAATCACAAATCTTTGTAGAAAGATTTTACTTATGCCCCAAATAAATACATTTATGACATTCGTTAGAATTTTTCTATTTAACCTTGATATTAAATGTCATTCGTTGGGTACGGTTCTCTACGATTTTATACGGTTTGTTGGTGGGCGATTCCATATTCATTGCTGACTTCGAAGCAAGATCACTCGGTGGAAAATGAAGTCATACATTTTTTCAAATACTCATAAATTTGCCAAAAATTCAAGAATTTCTCCAATTTTTTACTCGAAATTCAGAAAATTTTGGTGCGTACTTGATTTATGACTCAAAATGTCCAAGCATGTTTGCGTCTTGTTTCATTAGGCGATTAACGCTTAAATTCTGATGGTAGGTTACTGTTTATTTGAATCCTCTTATAAATGCTTTTTGCAAATATATAGAAACTGTAGTTGTTTTAAGCTGAATCTTTTTAAAAATTCACTAATGACTGATATTATCGAAACACTAACCGGGGATCAATAAAAAATGATCTGAATCATAACTAAGGTAAAGTAAACATCATTCTAATTCTACTTTAACATATTTCTTTGACGCTATTAAGTAATGTAATGTGATGTATGTGTAAATAAATATACCTGTATCTTTTATAGGACAAGGAATACAATCGTCGAAAATTTTTGAATGTTACTTTAAATTTATAATTTTCTAGCGCATTGGAGCAAGAAATCCAGAGAAGAACTTGTCAAAACATATTATTTCACGTCACCGAAAGTTGAAACTCGCTTTATCAAAATGAGAAATTATTTGTTTTATTTGCAAACTAATTATCGCGGATTTATGTAAATAACCACGTTTTGGGATCACATGCATTAAAAAAACAGGTCTTATGATGGTATTTGTCTGTCTGTCTGCCGTTATTGTCGTCTCCATACCGGATAACTTTTGAAAGACTAATTGTATTGGATTGTGCTTTCAATAAAAGAGTATTCACAATCATCAAATTACAGTTGTTGATGGTTTGACCTCTAATTTTTAAAGGTCCGTTCATAAATGTGGGAGAAGTACAAAGACCTAGCGCGAAGTGCGAGATAAATATATTTTTGAGCGCGAAGCGCGATTTTCAACGCGCTATTCAAATATAATGTTGTGGAAATCACAACATTATACTAAATGGATAGCATCGGATCACCAACTGGGTAGACGATTAAAAATTACTCTTGACTTTTTAAGGCGACAGCTCTATCGAGAATGTAGAACAACTATTTTTAAAAGCCGATAGCATTAAAAAGTAATTATTATAATCTTAGAAATCGTTTTGTTCATATGATTTAACTGTAGTTTTTCTCAAAAGAAATCATAAATGTGAGGTACAAATAAATATATAACATTTGGTAAACAATTTTTTTATCTAACCTTGAGATTACGTACCATTCGCTGGGTACTTTATGTCTAAAATTGTGTAAGTTTACTTTTGAAGAATGAAACAAAAGCTCTCTTTTCATCTAAATTACCTTCGCAAATCATGTGCATGACCAGCGCAACCGGTTTCATAATCAATGTCACTTTGAAACATAATAAGTCGGTTGGGAAATGAGCCTATACATTTTTTCAATTTGCTAAAAGTCAAACAAATTTTGTGCCTCAAACTTAAATAGGAACTGTAAAATTTTTTGTCGAATCTCCCAAAAAATACACTAACGATGGATAGTATCGGAATACTAATTGGGTGATCTTAAAAAAGTAGATTTGTCTTCGAAAGGCAATAAAGTCGCCTAGAAGAAAAAGAAAAATATTTGAATTAAATTGTTGGAAAACATATTAAATGCTGCATGAAATGATCCTTAGCTACAGTAATTTGGACTAGTGGGCATTGAATTATCCATGGAATAAGGAATACAATAGTCCAAAATTACTAAATATAATTTTCTTTTTGTAATTTTCTAGATCAAGAGAGTTTAAAGAGGGATCCGAAAAAATCTAAAGGAAGACAAGATGGTGGGCCGTATTCTTGTATAACTACTAAAATACCTTGTCACAATAATTTTAACGAAAATAACGAAAATGTGGAAACCAAGGAAGAAGTCATCCAAGGTAATAATACATTTTAAAATAAAATATATAAACTAAAAATATGAAATAAAAAATTGTTAATTATTACTTTTTCTAATTTGCAGATGAAGAGTCGACAGAGCAAATGCTAGATATAAATTATGAGTTAAAATTGTGTGCCGTAGGTACAATACAGCATAAAGTTCAGGATTTAAAGCTGGAAAAGAAATACAAATGCGAAAAGTGTGCCCGAAGCTATAAATGGAAAGAGAGCTTGAGTCGTCATAAAAGGTACGAATGTGACGTGAGACCGCAGTTCTGTTGTAAATTCTGCGGCAAAAGCTTTACACAGAAAAGTACCATGAGTCGCCATGTGGGCGCTGTACATCTTGAACCAAAATTACGTACGACGCAAACGAGGCATAATTGCGATAAATGTTCTCAAATTTATAACTTGCGATCAGATTTATATCGACATAAAATTGTAGAACACGCAGAAATAGGATCACAATTTATTTGCGAATATTGTGGCTACATAGCTAATCGGAAAACTAATTTGTCAAAACATATTATTTCACTCCATCTCAAGTAGTTTAGGACACGAAACTTTAAACCACGAAACTTCAAAGTATAGACTAATTTTTAAAACACAACCAACCGGATGATCACCTGTTTCATACCGTAATATTGGTTTTCGCATTACAACAATTTATGTTAATATTTTAAAAAGCTAATAGGCGGTTTCTTGACGGAAAACCACTAGGTATCGAGGAAAGAAAAGGCACTTCTGAAAAGGTAATACATTAAACTTTCAAAGTTAACTATATTACAAAAAACATTACCATTCTTAAATATGCTTATTTTGTATTATTCAATGTGTACTGCATGCTATTTGTCTGTTTTTTGTGTGAAAAGTTAAATTTTATTGAAAATAGAAAACTTGAGCTTCGAAGTTTTTAAATATTTATTTAACGCCATTATGTATTGTGATTGCTAGGGATGTGCAAAAAACTCAAAATAGCTTAAAACGCTCATAACTGTTCGGATTAGCTCCAACTTGATTCGATTCGAAAAAAGCTGACTCGAATCGATTTTTTAAGCTTTTTGCACACTGCTAGTGATTTTTTATGGCTATGATTTGAACGTATATTATAGAGATCATAATCTTTAAAAATCACTAATTGAATCTTTCAACTAATAATTTCATAGATCACCAGCACAGGAATTGGTGGAAGAAATCCACAGGTGGCCCATATTCTTGTACAGTTACTAAAACTCCTTCTGTCAATAAATCTGCTGACAAAACTTTAATCGAATATGACAATGATGAAACTTTGGAAATCAAGGAAGAAATTATTCACGGTATGATTATATTTGTAAACAAAAAATCGTAACTAAAACTATGAAATATACCATTCAAAATGTCATTTTATGAAATTTTCAGATCAAGAGACAACAAGCCAAAAGTGCAATAAAAAATACAAGACAAAGTTGTGTACTCCAAATGTAAGAAAAACGGATGTTTCGGTTGTTAAAAGAAAACTCCGGAGCCAAAGAAAGCCGAGAATTCAGCAACCAAAACAGAAACCGGAAAATAAATACAAATGCGATAAGTGTGCGCGAGCCTATCAACAGAAACAGAATTTGACTGTTCATCAAAAATTCGAATGCGGTGTCATGCCACAGTTCACTTGTCAAATTTGCGGAAAACAATTTAAAAGAGCATTTCACGTGCGCAGCCACATAAATCACGTGCATCTTAAAAAAAACATAAAGACGTCTCAAACCAAGCATAATTGTGATAAATGTTCTCGACGTTATCACACGTCAACTGGTTTAAGTGACCATAAACGTGTAGAACACGCAACGGTAAAACCACAATTTACGTGCAATATTTGTTATTATAAAACCAACCGAAAAGTATGCTTATTAAGGCATATTACTTCACGTCATACGATTGAATTCAGTATGCATACATAGTTATCAAATATATACATATATAAATATATCATACATAAATATAATATATAAAATCGGGTGTTGCTTGTTAAATTGAAGACTACTTTTCACTTGAAATAAAAATTTTTTTACACGTTATTTAGAAATGTATATTTCTGTCATTATTAAATCAGAAAGAAATCATAAACGCCACTTATAGAAGTCGATTTAAATCAATATTTGTTGCAAATTAGGGTGTACTTCTTTTACACTAAAATTAATTCCTGACATTCCCTGAAAAACTTGTTTTTATTTAATCCTGAGATTCAGTATCATTTAGTAACTTTTCTGTTCAGAAGTGAAACAAAATTTTTTTCTATGTACACTCCCGTTCGAAATTCTAGCGCGGCTAGCGCAAGCGGTCATAAAAGCCAATGATGACTTCGAAACATGTTAACTCAGTCAACAAAGAAAAGATATAAATGTTAAGAAAGTTTCAAAATGCTGGTTCGAATAACCAAGTTTTTTTTTAATTCAAGAAGTTCTCGAACAAAACTTTATACACTTTAGGCCCCATAAAAGCTGATTCGGTTTAAAAAATTCAAGAACTAGCGCCCGATGCAGTTTTCATGGGTCAGGGCGAGAGACGGCTGCGACTCTCGCCTCGGAATTGCCGCAGTGTGCGAGTACTCAGTCGTGTATATGGCGCAATATTATGCATTTGAATTGGAATAGTTTCAAGCGGCACTGACTGTTTACGTTTCGAGGATACCGATTACGTAACGAGGCAAGTACGAGGCAACCACCGAAACTGTTATATATGGGACTTGGGAGTGTAAATATTCATGAATTCCCGATAAATGAACCCTTATTGTTTCCGTACGGTGTCCCTCCATCCGAATATGCCCCTATCCTATCCATTGAATTTCATAAAGAATTTGGGTTTATTTGACCATGACATTCAATCTAAAACTTGGTTATCTTTTTTCACAAATTAAACAAAAATTCTCTTTTTTTATCGATACTAGGTTTGGAAATTATGCGCACTAGCGTAAGCAGTTCTAAAAACCACTGGTGATTTTAAAACACTGTGGTTCAGTCAGAAATAAAGGTAGACATTTTTTTTTAAACTGTCAGAAACTTAAAAAATTCTTCGTTGAGTGACCTCTAGTATAGCTGTTTTTAACTTCTTAAAGATGATATATCACACTTTTTTTGATCAAGAATGTCTCACAATGTTCTAAATGTTATCTTAAATGTAGGACAATAAAACTTCAAAAGAATATATACGGGTCATTGCTTCTCCGAGTCATTTCATAAATGTTTTTCGCAAAGATATAGACTGATATAGAGACTCTACTCTTTTTGTTTTTGTAAAATTGAATCTTCCTACAAATAGAACAGAAAATAATTAAATTTAGAATATCTGTATTTCTCTAACAATATTTAGTAATGTTAGGTGATTTTTTATGTGTTATTAATTAATTCTGTATCTGCCATAGGATAAGGAATAAAAAAACTCGAGAATTACAAAATACAATTTTCACGTTGTAATTTTCTAGGGAAAGAGAATTCCAAGAGTAAGAAGAAATCAACAAGATGCAAAGATCGTGGGCCATATTCTTGTATAACTACTGACATACCTTCTGATAAATATTCTAATGCCATGACATTAATTGAATATGACATTGACAAAACTTTGGAAATCAAGGAAGAATTAATCACAGGTATGAGTAGATTTAAAATAAAAATATGGTAACTGAAAGTGAAATATAAAATTTAAAATCAAATTTTGTTGCATTTTCAGATGAAGAAACAGTTGTAGGTCAGAAGGAAAAGAAGTACGCATGTGAAAAGTGTGCGCGAAGCTATATACGGAAAACGCATTTGGATAGTCATAAAAAATTCGGATGTGGCGTCATGCCACAGTTCAGTTGTCAAATCTGCGGCAGACTATATAGATGGAAAAACGCCTTGAAGCACCATATAAGTTCCGTGCATCAGAAGGCAGACTCGAAGATATCGCCAGTGATATATAATTGCGATAAATGTACTCGAAGTTATCGTGCGTTAAGTTCTTTACATCAACATAAACGTGTAGAACATGCAGCAGTCAAACCACAATTTTTTTGTTATTCTTGCGAATATAAAACGAATCGGAAATCAAATTTGTCTAAACACATTACTTCACGCCATTCGCAGACATTGAAAATAAGGTATAAATGCGACAAATGTTCGCGAATTTATCATTCGGTAAGTGGTTTAAATCAACATAAATGTGTAGAACACTCGGCAGTCAAATCATAATTTACTTGTGATAGACGCAAATATAACTTGTGCAAAGAAATTACTTCAAAACATGTCAGTAAGTAATGATTATTATCTTGGCGAAACTCTATTTTTCCTTAAGAAATTTTGCATACTAGTTGAGGCAGCTCTTTTTTGTATTACTATAAATACTCTTATAAATGTATATTCTATATTTTAAATTACTTTTTGTCAAAATCACCACTTAATACTCTATTTTACCTTTTAATGGTTCCAAAAAGTGAATATACTCTCCATCGATAATGACATGAATTAACTTTCACATATGTATAATTTTTTATTTATAATTTTGTAAATTATGTAATGCAAATTCTGAAATTAACGATTTAAACAGAAAGTTGGCAAGAATAGCCCGATTTGAAGTTCCTCCACGTTAACGCAATGTCTGATAATATTATAGAATAATGAATGTATTCTGTCCTGAGTTAATAAAACAATATATTTTTTAGTAGTTAGATACCTTCTTGTATCTTAATTTTAATTTAATACTTACTACCTTACGTATTTGTAAGTGTCCATCTTCTTAATCATAGAAATGGTACAGGAGTACATTTAGAAATAACATTACAGGAAGTTGATCCTGTGAAATATTCGAATAATATAAAATTACAGTATGCGTATGACAAATTTTATTTTTCCATGGAATGAAACTTCTTGAAGAAAAACTACGAAACAACGAGGCCTTTTTTTAGTTATAAGCTGACATATTTATAAAATTCTTTCAATGTTAGTAATTCAATATATGATGATGAAAGTTCTCTCCAAAGCAAAAATAATTTGTGATAGGAATTCATATGTTATGATCCTATTGAGGATGACAACATATAAAAATTTTTAATTCTGTTAAATGCGGTTTAATGAGGGAAAATTTTGAAGTAAATATAATTTTTTCCTTTAACTATAATTGTTAATATTTTAATCCAGAAGAATTATGTTTAACTCGAAGTACACAAAAGGAAATCCCGAAAAATTCCTCCTACGGCCAAATTCACCTCATATGGTAATTTTCATCCATTTCATGCATCCATTTCAATATACACCTTTTTACCGGGATCTTCGAAATTCTTTGCAGAAATTTAGAAAATCTGTTCGTCTATATTTTTTTGTGAAAAGTCGAATCTTCTTGAAATTAGCAGTGAAAGATTTAGAATTTAAAAACATTATTATTCTAACGTCATTAATTATTCTAGTGTAAATAAGTAAAACTACATTTTCTGTAGAATATGAATTAAAATCATCGAAAGTTTATAATTGAAACTTCGACGTTGTAATTTTCTAGAAGAATAGAGCAAGGAAAAGGCGAAGAAATCTAGAGAATGTGATGGACCATATTTGTAATGAAACTATTTTAATTAAAAATAAGAAATGAAAATTTTTAAATAAAATTTTGGCAAAATTTCAGATCTAGAGCCGAAGAAAGTTCAGGCTTCTGGCAATAAGTCTGCTGCCATGGCTTCAATTGAACACGACATCGATGAAACTTTCGATACTAAGGAAGAAATCATCCGAGGCATGTCTAAATTTGAATTAAAACTATCTTAAGTAAAGGCATTAATTACAAATTTCAAACTATATTTTCTTTAATTTTCAGGTTAATAGGTTCTCGAAAAAAATTTAATCAAAAATATGTATCAAAATTTCTATTGTAGGTATAAGAAAAGATGATACTTCGGCTGGTGACAAACTGCGGACCCAAAAGAAAAAAAAATTTTAGGAATCAAATCCGGAAAAGAAGGACGAATGTGAAAAGTGTGCTCGAATGTATAAACATAAACACGGCTTGACTAATCATCAAAAGTACAATTGTCATGTCAAACCACAATTTAGTGGTGAAATCTGCAACAGACAATTTAAACATAAATATCACCTGAATAGACATATAATTCTTGCGCGTGAGAAAAAAAAACTAAAAAAAGTTAGTATCGGTGTTTAAATGCGTCACATGTTCTAGAATTTATCGTTCGTCAAGTGGTTTAAATTTACATAAACGTGTAGAACATTCAGCAGTTAAACCACAATTTTTTTGTTATTGTTGTGAATATAAGACGAATCGGAAAACCAATTTGGCAAAACAAATTTCTTTACTCCATTTACAGACATCATAATAAAGGCGAAAATATTCCTGAATTTATCTTTCATTTAGTAGTTTAAATCATCATAAATATGTAGGACCTTCAGTATTCAAACCCTAAAATACTATTGATAAACGCAAATTCATGTTCTAAAAACATACTACAGTGAAGCACGGAGATTGTGCTACAGAAGTTAGTTCTTCTGAGAATTGACGCCGTACCGCCGGGATGAGTGCGATGATCTTCTGGGGGGGGGGGGCATGACAAAACAGAAAAAGAAACAAGAGAGAGAGAAAATATACGAAAGTTGCCTGATATAGGTTAACCGTCAGCCCCAAAACCGGCACTAACTTCGGGGTTCACTGTACTTCAAAACATTTCAGTAGGTAATAATTATTATCAAGGCAAAACTTTATATTTCCTTAGAAAATTCTGCATGATGGTTGAGAAAACTTTATTTTTGTATTATATTAAAAACTCTTATAAATTTATATTATATATCTTAAATTACTTTTTGTAAAAATCACTACATAATAGTCCATTTTAAATTTTAATGGTTCCAAAAAAATATATGTTCTCTCCACTGATAATTACATGAATTTATTTTCACAAATGTATAATTTGTCATCTATAATTACAGTTAAAATCTTCTATAGCGCCGTTTTTGGGGCTGACGGTGGGTGGGAACTAACTCATTATAGCCCACTTCGCTTTTGTTTGTTTACGCTTAAGTGCACGCCTGAGTGACAATTGCAGACGTTACGCAGCTCCTGTTACACCGACCTGCGGCGCGGAATCAATTCTCGGAATAGCTGTAGAAGAGAGGGCTATTAAAGGGTTTCACTGTATGTAGGTTATGTTATGCAAATTTTGCAATAAATAATTTAAATAGAATGTTTGCAAGAATGTCCATATAGACCAGGTGCATCAGAAAACAGACGCAAAGAATTCGGTATTAAACATAACGCGAATTCCAACCTTAAAAGCTGATTTAAAGTTTATCTACTCAATTGCAGTGTCTACTAATATTATAGGTTAATGAATGTATTTTATTTCAAGTTAATACATCAATTCCTTTTTTAAGAGCTTATATCTTAATATTAATTGATAACTTGTTGCATGATGTTTTTGTAAGTTTCCATTTTCTTAATCATAGAAATGGTGCAGGGGTACATCTGAAAATAACATTAGAGAAAGTTGATCCTGTGTAATATTTAAATAATATCAAATTTCAGCATGCATATTACCAATTTTATTTTTCCCTGGCAAGAGACTTCTTTGGGAAAAACTGTGAAAAAATGAGGCGTTTTTTCATTATAAGCTGATATATTTATGACATTCTTTTAATCTTAATAATTTAATCTTTTATAATGAAAGTTCTGTCCAAAAGAAATCAAGGTTTAGCGCAGGATAAGAATTAAAATCCTCTAAAATTACTATTACTCATTAAAATCTTAGTCTTATAATTTTCTAGATAAACAGAATTCCAAGAATCAGTCGAATAAATCAATAGGAAGACTAGATGATGGATCATACTCTTGGCCAACTGCTTGCATTTCTTCTTTCGAGAATCCGAGCACCGAGACTTTATTTAAATACGAAATTGATGAAACTTTGGAAATCAAAGAAGAATTAGTCATAGGTATAACTTCTGCATTTAAAGTTTCTTAAATAAAGCTATGAAATAAAAAATTGTAACTTACATTAAAAATAATTTCAGATCACGAGAAAGCTAAAGAACAGAAAAGTAATAAAAAACAGAAAATTGACACTTCAGATTCGAAAAGGAAGTACAAATGCGAAAAGTGCGCCCGATGCTATATTGGGAAAAGCGGTTTATACGCTCATCAAAAATATTACTGTGGCGTCATCCCACAGTTCAAATGTACATTCTGCGACAAACAATTTAGAGAAAAACGTAAACTGAATAGACATATAGGTTTGGTGCATCAGAAGGCAAACTTAAAGACTTCGGTACTGACGCATAAATGCGACAAATGTTGGCGGTGTTACCGTCGGTTAACTTCTTTATATCAACATAAACGTTTAGAACATTCAGCAGTCAAACCACAATTCACTTGCGATATTTGTGGCCGCAAAATGAAATCAAAGGGTACCTTGTCAAGGCATATTTCTGCAAAACATTTTAAGTAAGAATTAGTATTTTTTTTGTATTAAAAATTTTTGTTTACGAAATAGTAAATATATTCAGGTGTATCAGAAAAGAAACGCAAAGAAGTCGATATTGAACTATGAATGCGAGAAATAATAAGATGTAATATGCTATACATCTTCTTTCTTATTTATTATCAAATGGCAATATATGATCATCTGTTAAAGAAATTAAATTTTAATGATTGTATTTATTTGATTAATACATTTGTGATTTTGTAAGCAATTATCATAAAAGGAAGTCTCTTCTACTTGTGATATGCTTAAGTTGTCCACGCTATTTCTATTCATAAATTATAGAAAATTTTTTACACATCGAATTTCAAACTTGAAAACCGATTTGAATTTAATCGTAATAGTATACATTAAGGATTGTATTTTGTTTTAAGGTAATAAAATAATACTTTTTTGTTTGTGAGATACTTCTTGTTACATGAATATTAAATTAATATTTACTGCATGAAGCTTTTGTGTTTGTCGATATTAAGCATAAAATTGGTGCAGGGGTATATATGGAAATTAAATTGCAGAAATTTAGTCATGTGAAATAGCTTAATAATTTTAAATTTAAACTTCCAAATTAAAAAATTGTATTTGTTAATGACAAGAAACTTCTAAGAAGGGAAGTGCGAGCAAACGAGAAGTTTTAAGATTTTCAACTAAATATATTTATTTAACATGATTATGGTTGCCTTCGTTTTTCAGCTTAGTTTGAGCAGCAAAGTAGGTAAGTGTTGACAGTAGGGTACTTTACTATCCTAGGCCGGTAAAGTGTACTCTAACGGCCATGGGAAATACGAATTAGGTCTGCGCGCATGCGCGTCCATTATTTTGACCCACGCTTACTGCTCTGCGCGGTATTTGTCCCTTTGAACAAACCTCAAACCTGAACCGCAATATCAGGATAATCTGATAAAGGCTTTTTTTAAAAGTATTCTATCCGGGTTTAGTGCAGGATAAGAATTAGAAACATCTCAAATTACTATTACTAATTGTAACTTTCATCTATAATTTTCTAGATCAAGATAATTCCGAAAGTGATTCGAAGATTGCTACAAGAAAATTAGAAGTTGTACCATATTCTTTTGCAACTGCTAGCATTTCATCTTGCCATAATTCGTGTGCCAAGATTTTATTTAAATACGAAGTTGATGAAACTTTGGAAATTAAGGAAGAAATCATTCAAGGTATGAGTGTGTTCATTATCAAATTATCGGAAATAGAACTTCAATACATAGAATTTTAACTTACGTTTTGTTAATTCTTCAGATAAAGAGGCAGTTACAGACCAAGAAGGAAATAACTATCAGTCAACATCCTGTTCTGTGTATATAAGAGAAGCTGATATTGTTGCTAATGAAAGTAGAATGCCAACCCAAGAGAAGCAGAAAATTCAAGAATTAAGGTCGGAAAAGAAGTACAAATGCGAAAAGTGTGCCCGAAGCTATAGTCGGAAAAACAGTTTGTACAGTCATCAAAGATATTACTGTGGCGTCATACCACAGTTCAGATGTAAATTCTGCGACAGACGATTTAAAAAACAGCATGGCGTGAATAGACATATAGGTCTGGTGCATCAGAAGAAAATCTCGAAGACGCCGATACTGATGCTGAAGTGCGACAAATGTTGGCGAAGTTTCACTCGGTTAGATTCTTTAAATCGACATGAACTTTTAGTACATTCACCGGCCAAACCACAATTTACTTGCCATAATTGTGGCTTCAAAATGAAATCAAAGGCTGACTTGTCCAAGCATATTACTAGAAAACATCTCAAGTAATAATAATGACTCCTTTTTTTATTACTGATATACCTTAAATTACACTTGGTGAAAATTACTACCTAATACGGGCATAAATCTATTTGTATAAATTTATAATTATAATTATGCAAATTATGTTATGTAACTTCTTTGATAAACGATTTAAACAGAAAATAGGCAAGCATGTAAATATAGATCAAGTATATCAGAAAAGAAACGCAAAGAAGTCGATATTAAACTATAAATGCGCCCATTTATGCATTCTGATTTATTACCCAATGTTGATACACAATCATGTAATAAAGAAAGTAAATAGTAATAATTGTGTTTATCTAATTAATTGTAAACATTTTATTGGTTTTCAAATTAATTCAAAATTAACTGCATGCTTCTTTTTTTGTCCTTACCTTTTTTGATTTTAAAAATAGACTACTACATACGATAATTTAATTAGATGAAAATGTTGTAAACCATTATCGTATGTGGCTTTCAGATCTTTTAATAGTTATATGTTTAAGATGTCCAAATCATCTTTATTCATGCATTACTGAAAGTTTTTTTTTTTACACAGTGCATTCCAATCTCAAAATCCTATTTGAATTTCATTAACGTTATTGCAGTTTCTACTGCATAATAGTATACATTAACGATTGTATTCTGTTCTAAGTTAATAATGTAATGCGTTTTTTTAAAGTGAGATTCTCTCTTTTACTTAAATATTAATTTAATATTTACTGCATGATGCTTTTTGGTTTGCCCATCTCGAGCCTACCCGTGGTGCAGAGTTACATCTAGAAATAAAATTATAGAAATTTAATCCTGTGAAATAAATTTTTAATTTCAAATTCTATTTTTTTATAATCAAAGTTCTCTCTAGATAGAACATAATTTGATACGGGTTATTACTTTGGAATATTAATTGATGAAAGTTTCCTTTGAATCTCATCAAATTCTTTTCGAAATTTATATTGTAAATTACATTTTGTCGAAATCACTACATAATACTCAATTTTACTTTTTAAAGGTTCCAAGAAACTACATATTCTCTCCAATCAGTCCACCGATATGGGCATAAATTAATTTTCATAAATGTATTAACTGTTATTTATAATTACGCAAATTCTGTTATGAAAATCAAAAAACAATCTTGAAAAAAGTCGGTATTAGTTATAAGGCGAATTGCCATGTGAAAAAACGATTTGAAGTATCTATTATATTTGAATTCTGACTTAGTACAACAATACATTTTTTTAGAAGGTAGATATTTTCTTGTATCTTAATATTAATTTAATACTTACTGCATGTTGCTTTTTTTAATGTGCTCATCTTCTTAATCATAGAAATGGTGCAGGGGTACGTCTGCAAATGACATTGCAGACATTTTATCCTGTAAAATATTTAAATAACATAAAATTACGACATGCAAAGTACAAAATCTCATTTTTTCCTGGCAAGAAACTTCTGGAGAAAAATGACAAAAGGAGACTTTTCTGAATTATAAGCTGATATATTTATGACATTCTTTTAACTAATTAAATTTTTTATAATAAAAGTTGTGTCCGAAGGAAATTTGTTTTGCTATATGCTGTTATTAATAATTCTGTCAAGGCTTCGCGCAGGATAATGATTAAAAAAGTCTAAAAGTACTATAACTAATTGTAGTTTCAAACTTATAATTTTCTAGATAAACAGAATTCCAAGAGTGAGTCGAATAAATTATTCAGAAGACTAGGTCCTAGACTATATTCTTGTCCAAGCGCTTGTACTTCTTCTTGCAAGAATTCGAGTGCCAAATCTTTAGTTAAATTCGAAATTGAAGAAACTATGAAAATCAAAGAAGAATTCGTCTTAGATATAGAACTTTTACAATTAAAGTTCCTTCAATAAAACTATCAAATAAAACATTTGAACTTACATTTTT
Organism: Belonocnema kinseyi; assembly: GCF_010883055.1. Classification (NCBI taxonomy): domain Eukaryota; kingdom Metazoa; phylum Arthropoda; class Insecta; order Hymenoptera; family Cynipidae; genus Belonocnema; species Belonocnema kinseyi. The sequence continues at coordinate 86,108,768 of NC_046658.1, read as the reverse complement.
CAAATTTTCAGATCAAGATACAGCTACAGACGATAAAAGTAATAAGAAATACGAGTCCAAATTGTATGCTGTCTACATGAGAGATGCTGCTGTATTGGCTGTTGAGAACAAACTGCGAATCTATGAAGAGCAGGAAATTTACGGTTCAGATTTGAAGAAAATTTACAAATGCGAAAAGTGTGCCCGTAGCTATATTCGGAAAAACAGTTTGTATAGTCATCAAAAATATTACTGCGGTGTCGAGCCACAGTTTAAATGTAAATTGTGCAAAAAACGATTTAAACATAAATATCTCGTGAATAAGCATGTAGATTTGGTGCATCAAAAAATAGACTTAAAGATCTTGGCACTGACACATAAGTGCGACATATGTTGGCGGAGTTACACTCGGTTAGATTCTTTAAATCGACATAAACTTTTAGTTCATTCACCGATCAAACCACAATTTACTTGCGATATTTGTGGTCGAAAAATGACAGAAAAGGGCCAATTGTCCAAACATATTGCTTCACAACATCTTAAATAATAATTATTACTATTTTTTGTAATACTTATATATACCATAAATTACTGCTTGCAAAAATCCCTACGTAATTCTCAATTGTCCTTTTTAAAGATTTAAAAAAATTGAATATACTCTGACCGAATTCATTTCAATTTAGGCGGGTTCTAAACTTGAAATCGTAGAATCGCTGGATGACAAAATATGTTGCTTTTTAGAACAAATTAGGCGATAGGTATTTTTGCGATGTGTGAAAAAAATTTTTTCACGAAGTCATGCGAATTATATTTTTTCTTTGTTCTTCAAAAAAGTCTCCAGGTTTGTTTTTAAAGTTATATAACTTTTGACATAATTGATATATTTACGATTTCTTCCCACATTTATGTTAAATTTATCGCCTTCTTTCGAAATCCGCGAGAAAATGTAGAGAAATGTTTAAAATGAACAAAATAGCGGTCCTTTTTCTGAAAATAATAAAAGTCGATTTTCTAAAAAAACCGACACTTATATTTTTTGTTGAATTCGTTTATTGTAATGAAAGTATCTTATGAGTTTTATGCGGGCTAATTTACTTTTGTTGTCAGAACAAATTTTTTCATAAAATCAAATGTTCGTATTTTTCTTGCTTCTTGCTTAGCTCGCATACAAATTATAGAATATCTTTTTTATATAAATAAAAATTTGTCAGAAATATTAAAAAAGAAAGAAAATTTGGGCTTGCCCTTTTTATAATAGTACAAATTCAACAAAAACTTGACTAGAAATATAAGTGTGGGATTTTGGAGAAAATAGACTTTTAGTATTTTCAGGAAAACTTCCGCCATTTTATTAGAAGGCGATAAACTTAAACAGAATCAGAAAAAAGTCTTCAATATCTCAATTAAGTGAAAACTTATGTAACTTTGGAAGAAAAATTGGCGGTTTTTTGAAAAATTAAGAAAAAAAATTCAAATTCGAATAACCTCATGAAAAATTCTTCTTTCACAAATCGCAAAAATAGGTATCGCCTAATTTCCTCTAAAAAAACAACATATTTTGTTCCCGAGAGATTCTGTGACTTCAAGTGTAGAACCTGTCTGATTTGAAATGGTTTCTGTCCTCTCCATCGAGAACATGAATTAATTCTTATAAATTTATAATTTGTTATTTATTATTACGTAAATGATGTTAAGCAAATCAGAAAATAAACTTAAAGAAGTCGATATTTACTATAAAGCGAAATCTAATCTCAAAACCCGATTTAAAGTTCAGCTACGTTATTGCAATTATTAATAATATTATACAATAATGAATGTATTCTTTTCTGAGGTGATAAAACAATACATTTTTCAGGAGTTGTTGTTATTGTATTGTATGTTATTGTATTGTTATGTTATTGTTCAGGAGTTCTTGTATCTTAGAAATAATTAATTAATTAATGCATGATGCTTTTTTGAGTGTGTATCTTATTAAGCATAGAAATGGTGCAGGGGTACGTTTGGAAAGAACATTACAGGGATTTTATCATGTTAAATATTTAAATAATATGAAATTACATTGATATGTTTCTAAATTATAATCTGATATACTTATCACATTCTTTCAATTAATTCAATGTTTTATGATTCTGTCAAGGTTTCGCGCAAGATAAGGATTAAAATCCTCTAAATTCACTATTAATAATTGTAGTTTAAATTTTATAATTTTCTAGATAAATTGAATTCCAAGAATGAGGCGACTGAATTAATAGGAAGACTTGATAGTGAACCATATTCTCGTGCAACTAATTGCATTTCTTCTACTGAGAATTCGAACATCAAGACTTTATTTGAATACGAAATTGATGATACTTTGGAAATCAAAGAAGAATGCGTCCTAGGTATGACTATTGCTAACAAAGTTTCTTTAATGAAACGATGAAATGAAACATTCTAACTTACATTTTTAAAATTTTCAGATCCAGATACAGCTCCAGATCAGAAAAGTAACAAAAAATATGAGTCAAAAGTGTGTACTGCCGATATAAGAGATGATATTATTATAGCCGTTCAAAACACACTCCGTACCCTTAAAAAACAGGAGATTCACGATACAGATTCGGAAACGAAGTACAAATGCAAAAAGTGTGCACGTAGATATAAATGGAAAAAGCATTTGAATCAGCATCTAAAATATGAGTGTGGCGTTGTGCCACAGTTCCAATGTAAATTTTGCAAAAAACGATTTAAACATAATTTTAACATGAATAAACATATAAATCTGGTGCACCAGAAGTCAAACTCAAAGACGTCGCTACTAATACATAAGTGTGACAAATGTTCGGAAAGTTACAATCTGTATAGTTCTTTACATCGACATAAAGTTTTAGTACATTCGCCTGTCAAACCACAATTTACTTGCGATATTTGTGGCTTCAAATATAATGTCAAGAGTACCTTGTCCAGACATATTAATAAAAAACATCTCAATTGTTAATCATTTCTCTCTATACATTCTACTTAGAGTAGATGATGAGAATGTATTCGGTAAAGCCTAAAGAGCTTTAACAAAAGAGAATTCATAACACAGCCACACAAAAAAAAAGTGTGCGGATCTGGTAACAAGACACACGTATTCCTATGGATTTTGGGGCGCTGAATTCAAATTCGGTATCAAAAATCACCCTTCACGTCATGGTTGAGCCATAACCTCAAAAAATAACGAAAAATCATGCACTGAGGCAAATATACATTTCAAAATAGTGCCAGTGATGCAAGTTTTCACTTCAAAAGCCTGTCGACAACTGTGAAGGATCAACCCTTGTGTGATATCAACTTATTTAACATAACTTTACCCAACAGAACCTGACCTCACCCAACCTGAATTAACAGAAATTTATTGAACTACACGTAAAGCTCTGGCAGCATATTTTCCCAGTAGCAAATCTGTGCTACATCGAATAGGTCAACTCGCACCTAACCTAGAAATAAATCTAACCTAGCCTAACCTAACCTCACGAAACACAATTAAACTGATTGTGTTGTCCCGTTGTGTTTGCGTTACCGTTTCATTCAGCTTTGGCTTAACCTACATAGAGGTTTAACCTATCCTAACCTAGCAAAACTTGACCTAACCTAACCGATTACGCTGGCAACCCTGTTCTTGCGTATAGTATAAATATATTCCTTAAGTTTAAGAAAAGCAGAGAGAAAAAATTTTGGAATAAAACTCTTATTCATTTGCATGTTTAAGTTACAGTTCTACATTTTAATTGATACAAACATTGTCAGGTTAATTGAAATGGGGTCAATTCTACTTGTAGTTCAAAGTTTCTTCAAATGAGTAATGTGCGTCTAAATTTTTAACCACCTGTAGTACAATTAAATGAATTTTATTGTGTTACAACGGGAACACTTAAGTTAAGTTGTGTTGTCTTAAGCAAAATTTCGTTAGGTTCTGTTAAGTTAGATTCATTTGTTGGTTAAGATCGAGTTAACCTATTAAATATAGCACACATTTAAGACTGAGAACCGTACGCTTAGATAGCTACACGTGTGGTTGAATATCATTCGGCTAGGTTAGGTTAGGTCAGGTTTTGTTAGGTTAGGATAGATTAAACCTCTATGTAGGTTAAGCCGAAGCTGAATGAAACGGTACCGCAAACACAACGGGACAACACAATCAGTTTAATTGTGTTTCGTAAGGTTAGGTTAGATTAGGCTAACAGAGCTTTACGTGTAGTTCAATAAATTTCTGTTAATTCAGGTTAGCTGAGGTCAGGTTCTGTTGGGTGAAGTTATGTTAAATAAGTTGATATCAGGCAAGGGTTGATCCTTCACAGTTGTCGACATGTTTTTGAAGTGAAAATTTGCATCACTGGCATTATTTTGAAATTTATTTGCCTCAGTGCATGATTTTTCGTCATTTTTTGAGGTTATGGCTCAACTATGACGTGATGGGTGATTTTTGATACCGAATTTAAATTCAGCGCCCCAAAATCCATAGGAACACGTGTGTCTTGTTACCAGATCCGCACAGTTTTTTGTCTGGCTGTGTAATCAACAAATTGCAGTTTTCGATGCTTTGTCCTTTTATTTTTAGAAGGTCTGTGCAAAAATGTGGGGGAAATGCAAAGGTCGAGCGCGAAGCCCAAGAACCAACAGTCGCATGCATTAGGCACGCTCATATGAGCGAAGAGAGCCGCGCCTGATGAGTATTTGCCTACCCCGCGGGCGTATTTTTTGTATTACTCTAGTTGAAATAACTACATAATTCTCAATTTTACCTTTTGAAGTTTTCATAAAAGTAAATATAAGCTCCATCGATATGGCCACGAATTAATTTTCGTAAATGTATCGTTTGTTATTCATAATTATGCTAAAGTAAATAAATAGTAATAATTGTATTTATTTACCCAATACGAAGGAAATTTTCTCGGAAATTTTTTAAGCATTAATCATAAATGGCTTACGGCTGTTCTACTTGTAATATTTTTAAGTTTTCTACTATATTTTTATTTATAAATTAGGAACAGTTTTTCCACACATCGAAATCCAATCTCAAAAACCAATTTGAATGTTATCTACGCTATAGCAATTTCTACTACATAATAGTATACACGATCGAATGTATTCTGTTTTAAGTTAATAAAATAATAGTTTTATACATTTTCATCCTAGGAAGTATTAGATTTGTGTACAACTTGCCCCCTCCCCTCCACGTTTTTGTCAAATGTCCACGTTTGGGGACCTCCTGAATCCGAAAAACAGGTTTTAATTAATACTTCTGCCTGCCTGTGTGTCTTCATTTTTCTTTCTGTATGTCTGTCTGCCTGTAGATTTTAGTTTGTTACAGAGCATAATCTAAGCAAATTTCAGAACTGCACGGCCCAGCCTTTACACGAAAACTAAAAAAAAAAAAGGAAATCATTCGCTCGAGAAATCACTTTTGAA
>NC_046658.1:86091924-86103256 GCF_010883055.1 Belonocnema kinseyi | reverse complement strand
AAGTTATTTTTAGTTTATTCGAACTTGATTAATTGAAAATAATTTCAAAAGTACCTCCCCAACACAAATTCGGAGCTGCACACTTTCCATTCAGAACTGCATACTTGTGCAGAGCTGCACGTTAGATTATGCTCTGGTTTGTTAGTCCTAAACTAAAGGTAAAGTTCGTTATACAGCCATTTTGGACAAAAATTCAAAAAGTGAGCACATTTTTATAATTTTTTAGATCACCTTTTTGAGATTTAAAAATTCTATTAGAGGTTATTAGTAGTCCTAAAAAAGTCCAACAATTTTTTCAACCTACTTTTTTTATTAAACAAAAAATTATCGGGGTTATAGCGTATACAAAATTCTGTAAAATAAATGAAAGTAAACATTTCTGGCCAAACAATGCGCGATGTGAAATAAAGTCAGAGGAAGAAACACTTTGCATTTTGAACAAGGTAAAAAATAATGATAACAACTTTTTTAATTTTTCTGAAAAATCGAAAATTCCAATTTTGACGGCACAAAAAATATTTACAAAATTAGAAATTGCCTTTTGCGGTAAAAGTATTCAAGATACCACAAATGATGGTCGGCAAAAATTGTGCACTCAAAAAACATCTTCAAATTTTTTATTGGCCACTTTTTAAGACAATATGCAGTTTTGCTTTTATTCTTAAAAAATAGTATTTAAAATAAAAAATTTAATTTTTGGACGAAAGACACAAGCAATAAAAAAAGAATATGATAAAAGTTGTTCACGCAAAAAATAGCTACCCATTTGTTATTAATAATTTTCCCATAAGATGCGCAGTTTTTGTTTTATTCACAAAAACAGCATTAAAAATGCAAAAATTAAATTTTTGGACAAACGACACAAGCTATGAAAAAAAATGTATAGATAACAGTTGTTCATCCTAGAACAGTGAAAACTCATACACATTTTTTATCAGTAATTGGATGACAGGACACGTTGTTTTTATAATAATCCTACGAAATAACATTTGATATTAACAAATTAAATTTTTGTTTAAACGGCATAAGGTACGAAAAAAAATTAATAGACAAAATTTATTCACCCGAAAATGATCTACAAATTTTTTATTAATTATTATTGGATATGATGGGTATATTTTCTTTTAATCGTAAAAATATGTAAGATTAAAAATAAAGTAATCATATTTTTGGAAAAACGACACAAGCCAAAATAACAGTTTATTTAACTAGATTTTCGCCTAAATTTTATCTGCAAACTTGCTGAAAACCATCTTATGCTAGAATGCGTATTTTCAGTTAAAATTGTAAAAATAACATTTAAAATAAACAAATGAAATTTATGGAAAAAGGATACAACTTGCAATAAAATGTTTAATAACTTTTTTGTGAACACACATTTTTTAAAACAATGGGAACTTTTTTATTATAAAAGTAAGACGATGAAAATACTTTTGATTCAATACCAATGCATATTATGAACTGTGATTATATAAATTCATTTAAATGATATATACATATATTTTTCAGGGTATAGCTAAGAATGAAATTTAATACAAAATAAGAAACAAATGGTAAAGTAATCATTACAAATAAAATTTGTACTTTATTTTGTAATATCTGAATGAATACCCCAGACCCAGATACGGAAATAAATATAATATAAATTTAGTATAATAGAGCTGAACATAAGTTAGAAAAGTTCGCGTCGTGGACAAAATGGAGTGGGAAGCACGACATACGTGATGAGAATATATTCATTAAAGGCTAATGAGCTTTAACAAAAGAGAATTCACAATCGCCAAATTATAGTAGTCGATGCTATGACCTCTAATTTTAAAAGGCCTGCGCACAAATATGGGAGAAGTATAAAGACCAAGCGCGTAGCGCGAGTTAAATACTTTATCGAGCGCGAAGCGCGAGAACCAACATTCTTACACCCTAGGATACTTTATGTTACCTGAATATTAATTTCATATTTAGTGCATGATGCTTTTGTATAAAAAAAATTTTCAATGGGGAGAAATAGGAAAATTATTTTAGTCATCCGTTCCAAATAAAAACTGTAACTTTTATTTCAAATAAATAAAAGTATCGAAATCCATAGAATTAACCGAAGTTTCGACACAGCATTGTTTCTTTTTCAAGGTTGAATTAAACTACAATCAAAAAACTTCGAATGCTAAAGTTAAGTGCCAAATACATCAGAAAAAACTTCAAGTTGAAAAACATTGATAGTTAAAAAAGCAATAGAAAGTAATAAGAAAGTTAAACTAAGTGCAATACTTTGTTTATTATCCAGAAATTAAAAGAACGAATTACCTTTTCATTGTGTAAAAAACGGCCATATAAAATTCAATGTGACATGTAATATTAATTCATTCAAGAGATTATGGTTTTTTTGTGGCTTATTTTATAGAAGGCTTTTGTGTTTGTCCATCTTTAGCATAAAATTGGTGCAGGGGTACGTGTGGAAATAAAATGGCAGAAATTCGATCTTGCGAAATATGTAAATAATATAAGTTTATGGCATGCAAATTGCAAATTTTAATTTTCCATGGCAAGTAACTTCTTTTGAAAAAATTACGAAACAACGAGATGCTTCCGATTTATAAGCTGATATATTTATGTCACTGTTTAGTTGTTATTAATAATTCTGTCAAGGTTTAGCGGAAGATAAGGATTAAATCCTCTTAATTCACTATTATTAATTGTAATTTCAATCTTATAATTTTCTAGAGAAACTGAATTGCAAGAATGAGGCGACTGAATTAATAGGAAGAGTTGATAGTGGACCATATTCTTGTGCTACTACTTGTATTTCTTCTTCTGAGAATATGAACACCAAGACTTTATTTGAGTACGAAATTGATGATACTTTGGAAATCAAAGAAGAATTGGTTCTAGGTATGACTATTGCAAACAAAGTTTCTTCAATGAAACTATGAAATGAAACATTCTAACTTACATTTTTCACATTTTCAGATCCAGATACAGCTATAGATCAGAAAAGTGATGAAAAATATGAGTCGAAATTCTGTACTGTCTATATAAGAGATGCTGATGCTTTAGTTGTTGAGAAGGATCTGCGTACCCATAAAGAACAAGAAATTCACGATACAGATTCGGAAAAGAAGTACAAATGCGAAAAGTGTGCCCGCAGATATAAATGGAAAAAGCATTTGAATCAGCATCTAAAATTCGAGTGTGGTGTCGTGCCGCAGTTCGAATGTAAACTCTGCAAGAAAAGATTTAAACATAATCATATCATGAATAGACATGTAGATCTGGTGCACCGGAAGACAAACTCAAAGACATCGGTACTGACGCAAAATCGACCAAAAGTTTCATTACATTCACCGGCTAAACCAAAATTTGCTTGCGATATATGTGGCTCCAAATTAACTACAAAGGCTAACTTGTCCACGCATATTACTAGAATACATCTCAAGTAATAATAATCACACTTTTTTGTATAACTTATATATATTTTAAATTAGTTTTTGTGAAAACCAACAGTTAATACTCAGGTTTATTTATTATTATGTAAATAATGTTTTGTAAATTCTTCGATCAACTATTCAAACATAAAATTAATAATCATAAAAATATAGATCAGGTGCACCAGAAGAGAAAGGAAATAGTAATAATTGTATTTATTTAAATAATACGATGGAAATTTTTTAAGCAATTACAATAAATGGCTTATGCTTTTATTCATATATTAGCGAAAGTTTTTCACACATCGAATTCCAATCTCAGAAACCGGTTTAAATTTCATTTAGGTTATTGCAGTTTCTATTATATAATAGTATACATTAATAAATGTATTCTAAGTTAATAAAATAATACTTTTGTTTTAAGTGAGGTACTTTCTGTTACCTGAATATTAATTTTATATTTACTGCGTGAGGCTTTTGTGTTTTCCCATCTTAAGAATAACATAGATGCAGGGGTACATTTGGAAACAAAATTACAAAAATTTAATCCTGTGAAATGAATTGATAATTTAAATTTTAACTTTAAACTTACAACTTTTATTAGTTCATGGAAATTACTAGCATTTCCTCTTGTAATAATTCGTATGCAAAGATTTTATTTGAATATAAAGTTGATGTAACTTTGGAAATCAAGGAAAAAGTCATGGTTTAAAAGAAGCAAAAATTATAGGAATTTAATTTGGACGAGAAGTTCAAACGCCAAATGCCAAATGCAAAAAAAGACAAAGTTTGTTTAAGGATAAAAAAATTGGGATGCGACGTCATGCCACAGTTCAGTTGTAAAATATGCGTTAAGTCTTTAACTGGAAAAGCCACATGAATAACCATATACATTACAAATACACATTAGCAAATGTTTTATATTGTGAATTAATAAAATAATTATTTTTATGGGATTCAGGTAACATCTAGTAATACATTTTGAATATTTAGTGCATGAGACATATGTAACTTATAATGTGATTGTGATCAGTTATTACTGAAATATTTATCTGCTGTAGAATAAAGATCACACTCATCGAGAAATACTAATTGTAACTTTCATGTTATAATTTTCCAGATCAAAAAAGAAAAAGTGAGTCAAAGATATCAACAGAAGGAACAGATGTTGGTCCATCTTCTTGTACAAAAACTGTAAATGAGTATAAATGCGAAAAGTGTTCCCGCAGCTATACATTAAAAGCATGTTTAAAAATTCATCAAAAATACGAATGCGACATTAGGCAAATTGAGGCTAATTCTGATGCTGCGAATTCAACTTTCATAATTGATAATCACAGTGACGAAACATTGAAAATCAAGAAAGAAGTGGGCCATTGTATGACTAAGTTCCTAATTGAAGTATCTTACCTAAAGTTATTATATAAAAAATAGCAAGTTAAATTTTGTTGAATTTTCAGATGACAAAAGTCCCCGAAAAATGGAGCAGAAAATTCAGTATTCGAAACAGGAAAAAAAGTACGCATGTGAAAAGTGTGCGCGAACCTATACACAAAAACATAATTTGACTGTTCATCAAAAATTCGAATGCGGCGTCATGCCAAAGTTTGAATGCCAATTCTGCGGCAAACGATTTAAACAGAAACATCACATGAATACCCACATAGGTCGCGTGCATCAGCCAACAAATTTAAATACACTCCAAGGGAGGTATAATTGTGATGAATGTTCTCGAAGTTACAGGTACTCAGGTGGTTTAAGTCTACATAAACGTTTAAAACACTCAGAAGTTAAACCACAATTTATTTGTAATTATTGCGGCTATAAAACGAACCTGAAATATAACTTGTCAAAACATATCACTTTACGCCATCTTCGATTAAATATGCTTCGGTCCGCTTCCGACTCGATTTAGTCTTCAAAGCGGAGATGTTTCGGCTGCGTTTTAAAATAAAGAAGAGACATACGAAGTATTCTCACTTTTCTATTCTTAATTGAATATAAATCGAAAATTCCCCAATTCCGATCGATTTAATACAAATTATAGTTCATGAAAATAATACACTACCGATAAGTAGTATGGAACCCCGAACTGGGTCACCTATTAAAAATAAGCATTGACTTTGAAATTCGATTAGTGTCATCCGGAATATAGATAAAAATATTGTTTAAAATCCGTTCGAAAGCCTTTTGAATTCTGCATAAAATAAACCTTGTTGGCGTTATTTGGCCTTCTGTGTTCGCAATTATTATATGAGAAAAATGGCAATAAAGTGGCGATTAAAAAAAACGTTATGATTAAACTTATCAAAGCCTTTAAAGATTGAAATGTAAAATCCGAAAGTTCACTTTTGTAAAATATCACCTTTTGAATACAAGGCTCATTTTTAATAGGTCACCCAGTTAGTGGTCCGATAGTAGCAGTCGGTAGGGAAAATAAGAAAAAAATTGTAAATAACTAACTTGGAATCGATTTATTCACATGTTTCGTCGAGCTTGTAAAATAAAATAGAGCTGAGAATGTCCATAATGTGAACCATGGATAACATACAGAAAAAGCTTAGGAATTGTTTATAAATAAAGTACAAGCTGCTCGATGGTGAACGTTAAATTGGTTTTTGTTATTTTATCAAAAATCTGTTAATGAGAAGGTATATTTTAAAAACTGTTTCTATTAGTATTATTAAATTATGCTACTTATTTATCTATGGACAAATTTTGTTTATGCAGTTCGAGCTTAGACATTTTAGGTGTTCAGATTATTGATATGCGACATTCCTATACGTAAAGGCTGTTTATGATTTATTATTTACTATAACAAATTATTACTTTCTCGACTAATTTACATTAATAAATGTATTCTATTTTCAGTTAATTAAATTTTTATTTGTTGGAAGTTTAGATACTTTTTTTTAACTTAGTATTAATATAATATTAACTGCAGAGTGATGTTTTTGACTGTGTATGGGAAGGGGACTTCTAAAAATGAAACTATAAAAATTTAATTTAAAAAAAAATGACAGATATAATGTACAAACATCGATTTAAAGAAATATAGTTTAAACAAAGGGTTTATTAATTTAATAAATAAATTTCTAACAATTACTGAAAAAGTGGTTTTCATTCAACTTTTCTTTTCAGGAATCAAACAAAAGTTTTTCCTAAACCTATTAATCGTCCGTTAGGTAACTGCTTCTTCAAATCATCTTCGTAATGGTTTTCCGAGATTTAGGATATCTGTTCTTTTAATGTTATGTGATCGTGTATGGGTTATTAATAAAATGTGTATCTTCTATGTAATAATAATTGAAATTATACACAAATTTATAATGGTAACTTTCTGATTGTATTTTTCCAGATCAGCAGAGCAAGAAAAAGTCGAAGAAATCCAAAGGAGGGCATGGTGGACCATATTCTTACACAACTTGTAATATTTCTTCTGACAATAATTTTAACGCCAATGATTCAACTTGCATAATTAAATATGAAAATGACGAAACTTTGGAAATAAAGAAAGAAATTGAACAAGGTATAGATCTGTAGTAACAATATATTAATTGAAAGTATGAAATGGAATATTTTAACTTACATTATCTTTCATTTTCAGATCAAGATTTATCGCAACAAATGGATAATATAAAATATGAAACAGTATTACTTACGGTAGATAAAATAGAAGATGATGTTTTGCCTGCCAGCAGACAGCGGAGACAAAAGATGCAAGGAAGTCAGGAATCAAAACAGGAAACGGGAAAAAAATATAAATGCGAAAAGTGTGCTCGAGTCTATAAACACAAAAATAGTTTGACAGCTCATCAAAAATACGATTGCAACGTCATCCCACAATTAAAATGCAATTTCTGCGACAAGCGTTTTACTAAAGAATATCACCTAAATGGTCATATAAATCGCGTGCATCAGAAAAAAACCTCAAACAAGACGATATTGAGGCACAAGTGCGATATTTGTTCTAGAATTTATCGTTCGTTAGGTGGTTTAAATACACATAAGCGTGTGGAACATGCAGCAGTCAAGACGCAATTTATTTGCGACTATTGTTCTATTATTAAGAAACAAAAAAGTCATTTGGCCAGGCATATTGCTTCACTTCATCTGAACTTATTTAGTTCACGAAAGTTTAATCCTTAGTAAATTTCTATTACAAAGTAAAAACATTTTTATTTATTAGAAGTATTCCTCAGATTGCTTTTTGCAAAAATTTCTTTGTAAAAATCACTCTTCAAGTTTATTTTTATTTTATGAATGTGCCAAAAGAATTAATTTATTCTGAATCCAAGTCCTATTTGAGAAATAAATGCGACAAATCTCCTCAAACTCACATTTGGCTATAGAAGATTGAAATCGAAAAAATTTTTTAGAACATGCTATAAGAGTCATGTCACAATTTACTTGCTGGATTTTCGACTATTAGTATTTAGTAATTATTATCTCCAAAAATTGTTATTATCGTAATATTTAAGTATAAATTTCATATGAAGTCCAATAAATTTAAACGCTCTTTAGAAATTTATATTTTCGACCATACTAAGCTTCAAGGGAATCATAAATGTCATGCACAGACATCAATTTTGACAAAATAATTTAAACAAAGAGTTTCTGAATTCCCTAAATAAATAAATTTCTGTCAGTCACTGCAAAATTTGTTGTCATTTAACTTTTCTTTTCAGGAATGAAACCATTTTTTTGGGTTTGTTAAAGGTCCCGTAGGTCTCTACTTCTTCAAATCATCTGCATAATGATTTGCGATGATTTAGAATATATGTTCGTCCTTTTTTGTTGGTGAATAGTAGAACCTTCTTAAAAATAGAAGAAGTTATAATGGTAACTTTCGCGTTTTAATTTTCTAGATCAGCAGAGCAAAAGAAAGTCGAAGAAAACCAGACGAGGTTATGGTATACCATATTCTTTTGTAACTACTGATGCTTCTGATGATTATTCTGATGCTGTGCCATTAATTAAATATGAAAGAGACGCAACTTTAGAAATCAAGGAAGAAATCATCCAAGGTATGTTAAAACTGGTAGTGAAACTGTCTTAATTAAAAAGATGAACTGAAAATTTGTAAATTACATTTTCTTTAATTTTCAGATCAAGATATTTTGCCAGCTAGAAAAGTGCGGAGCCAAAAGACGCAGACAATTAAGGAATTAAAACAAGAAAATGGAAACAGGTACAAATGCGAAAAGTGTGCCCGAAGCTATTCAGCGAAAACAAGTTTGATTCGTCATCAAAGATACGATTGCAACGTCAGACCACAGTTCAAATGTAAATTCTGCAACAAACAATTCACAATGCTGAATAGTCATATTAATCGCGCTCATCGAAATGAAAACGCAAAGGAGGCGGTATTGAGGCATAAGTGTGAAATCTGTTCTAGGATTTATCGTTCCTTGGGTGGTTTAAATCGACATAAACGTATAGAACACGCAGCATTTAAGACTCAATTTATTTGCGATTATTGTTCTATTAGTAAGAAACAAAAAACTCATTTGTCCAGACATATTATTTCAGTTCATGGCAATTTATTCAATTGGTGATATTTCAATCGTTAGCGAATTTCTATTGATCATGAAAAAAAAATACTTGTGAGGATGCCGCAGTTTGATTCTGTGAAAATTTGTTTCGCAAAGGTTTAGTGAATTTTTATTTTATGACATGTTACAGCTGTATTATCTGAAAATTTAGTTTTTGCCGTAATTTTTAAGTATAATATTTTCGCATGAAGTCAAATATATTTGCAGTAATGTGACACGGAGACATCAGTATGGAAAAACTCGTTTAGAAAAGGACTCTATTTTCTGAAATGAATAAATTTCTGAAAATCACTGCACAATTTGTTTTCATTTAACCTTAATTTTCAGGAATCAACCAATTTTAAAAAAATGGTTTCGTAAGTCACTGCTTCTCTAAAATCTAAATCATCTTCAAAATAGTTTGCGAAGATTTTTAAAATATTTGCTTCTACTGTTTTTGTGAAAAGTGGAACCTCCTTAGAAATAGGAGACGGAAGAATTAAAGTTTGTGAATAATTTCTTTGTCGCCCTTAAGGATGTATACTGCGAACAATCAATCTTAAAAGTCGTCTATATTCAAGATAATGTATAAAATCGTCAAAAGTTTAGAATTATTCATTTAACACTAGTTATTTATAGTTTTAGTTTTTGTTTTCTATTTAGCGAAAAGTTATCATTCTTATTTAATCCTAATGATCCCAATTTGATTTTTATTCTTTGAAGGATTCTTAACCATTTCATTTCGATGGTGTTTTATTTAACGATACGAATTTCGGAATCATACAGTTATTATTGTTATAAAATAGGATAATTTGAATTTCAAAGAGAATCCTTCAAACATTAAATGAGGGTTTAATCATTAGGATTATATTAATACGAATTGTAACTTTTTCTTAAAGAGAAAGCAAAAACTTTAAATAATTACAGTTTGATAAACAATTATAATTTGAATTTTTTTTTCTAAAGTGTGTTTAAATATCTCTGCTAGGATGAACGATTTTATAAATCATTTGAAAGTTTGGCGACTTTTGAAATTGATTTACGTTGTCTGCAACCTTAAGATAATGTAATGTGATTGTGTGTGTATTAATAATTAAATCTATCTTCTATAGAATAAGGATTAAAATCATCGAAAGTTTATAATTCTAACTTTCACGTTGTAATTTTCTAGGTCAACAAAGCAAGAGTAAATCGAAGAAATACACAAGAGGACATGGTGGGCCATATTTTTATATAACTACTGACATATCTTCTGATAATTATTCTGATGCTATGACAATAATTGAATACGACATTGATGAATCTTTGGAAATTAAGGAAGAAATTGTTCAAGGTATGTCCAGGTTTTGAGTAAAAATTCTTTAATTATAAGAATTAAGAGAAAAAAATTAAATTAAACTTTCTCCATTTTTCAGACGAAAATACAAAAGAAATTAAGGGCCAAAAATTCCATAAAAAATATGATTCAAAATTATGCACCGTAGGCAGAAGAGAAACAGCTTTTTTGGAAGTTAAAAATCAACGCGCCGAATTGAAGCAGAAAATTGGGGAATCAAACAAGCAAATGAAATACACATGCAAAAAGTGTGCGCGAAGTTATGCCCTGCATACAAGCTTAGATCGTCATCAAAAATTCGAATGCGGCGTTATTCCTCAGTATATATGTAGATTCTGCGAGAAACGATTTAAATATGAATATCTCGTGAACAGACATATTAGCCGCACGCATCAGAAAACAGAATTAAAAAATTCGGCTTTGAGGCATTATTGCCACTTGTGTCCTAGAGTTTATCGCTCGTTAGGTGGTTTAAATACACATAAACGTGTAGAACACACAGTCAAGACCCAATACATTTGCGACTATTGCTCTATTAAAATGACATATAAAAGTAATTTGGCAAAACATATTACTTCAATTCATCTGAACTAATTCAATTTGCCAAAATTCAATCGTTAGAAAATTTCTATAGCTATTTGAAAATATTCTTATTTTTAGGTAGAATGCCTCAGATTGCTTTTTGGTGCAATTGATTTATCAATAGTGCAGTGCATTTTTATTTTATGAATGTGACAAACGTATTTATTTATTCTTCATCGAAGTCAGAATTTTTGCGTAAATGTGACAAATATTTTGGAACTCACATTTCGATATAGAAGAAATAAAACAATATAATTTTTTAGCACATGTTATAGTTATAGTGTCTAAAAATTGGTTATTATCGTAATATTTAAGTATAATTATTACATGAAGTTTTATTCGTCTTTTGTATATATATATACAGTCTGTCAAGTTAAAGCGTGGGTAACTTTGTTGGTAAAATATTTTATTTAAACGCATGTTCCTACATTGAATTACATTTGTCAAGGTGTCGAGCAAAA
>NC_046658.1:86051611-86091824 GCF_010883055.1 Belonocnema kinseyi | reverse complement strand
TTTTGACACCAAAATCATGTCGATACACCTTACCGACTGCGAGTAAAGCCACCCACGCTTTAACTTGACAGACTGTATATATATATATATATATATATATATTTCCGACAATATTAGGTTATAAACGAATCATAAATGTGAAGCGGCGGCATCGATTTGAAAAAAATAATTTTAACAATGAGTTCTATTTCCGTAAATAAATACATTTCTGATAATAACTGCAGAATTTGTTTTCATTTAGCTCTTATTTTCAGGAATGAAAAAAGAGTTTTTTTAGATGATTAGTGGGCTTGTAGGATTAAAATAAGGATTAAGGATTAAAATCATCTCCAGTAATTTAATTTACCAAAATTCAATCGTTAACAGATTTCTATAGCTTATGGAAAACATTCTTGTTCTTAGGGAGTAGACTTCACATTGGTTTTTGTGAAAATTTTGTTTCTCAATGGTTTAGTGAATTTTTATTTTATTAATGTTCTAATACTCATCAATTTATTCTGCATTCAAGTTGGAATTGTCGCAAAGGGTTAGAATTCCGCAAATAAATACATTTCTGTCGATCTCTGAAAAATTCATTTTCATTTCAATTTTCTTTTCAGGAATGAAACAAAATTATTTTAAATTATTAATGGCCTTTGGTACAGGTCACTGCTTCTTCAAATCATATTTAAAATGCTCTGCGAAGATATCAAAAATTTGTTCTTCTATCTTTTTTTGTGAAAGATTGAACAACCTTAGAAATAAAAGACGAAAGAATCAAAAATAAATAATTGCTGTAGCTCCCTTTAGTAGTGTAATGCGTATGTGCATGGGATATTAGTTAAATATATCATTTCTATAGAATAAGGATTAAAATTATCGAAAATTTATGACTGTCATTTTCACATTGTAATTTTCTAGATCAGAGGAGCAATTGTAAGTCGAAGAAATTCAGCGGAATAAGGAGGCCTGATGTTACTCTTGATAATAATTCTGATACTAAAACTTCAACTTGCATAATTGAATACGATAATGATGAAACTGTGGAAATCAAGGAAGAAGTCACCCAAGGTGAATCTTAATTTTTAGTGAAACTGCCTTAATTGAAAGTATGAAATGGAACATTTTATATTATATTTTGGTAAACTTTCAGATCAAGAGACGAAGAAAGTTAAGGGCCAAAAACTAGATGAAAAATATGATCCAAAAGTATGCATCGCAGATATAAGAACATCTACCACTTTGAACGTGAAAAAACTGCGGACAAAATTTTCGGAAAAAATTAAAAAATCAATACCGGAAAAGAGGACTAAATTGAAACAGGAAATTGAGGAATCAAATTCGGAAAAAAAGTACAAATGCGAAAAGTGTGCCCGCAGATATAAGTGGAAAAAGCATTTGAATCGGCATCTAAAATTCAATTGTGGCGTCATTCCACAATTCAGATGTAAAATCTGCGACAAACGATTTAAACAAAAATATACTTTAAATAAGCATATAAGTCGGATTCATGAAAAGAAAATTTTTAATAAGTTGGTATACAAGTGCGACATGTGTTCTAAAATTTATCGTTCGTTTAGTGGTTTGCATTCCCATAAACTTTTAAATCACGCGGCAGTCAAGACACAGTTTATTTGCGACTATTGTTCTGTTATTAAGATGCGAAAAGATGATTTGTCAAAACATATTGCTGCAATTCATCTTCACTAATTGAAATTGCTATACTTCAGTCGTTAGCAAATTTTTATAGCTAATTAAAGAAATTCTTATTTTTAGGGTGTGTATGCCTTTAATTGCTATTTCTGAAAATTTTGCATCAATGGTTTGGTGTATTTCTATTTTATGAATGAGACAAACGAATTAATGTATTATACATCGAAGTGGGAATTTTTGCGTAAATTGCGGCAAATGTTCTAGGCCTCACCTTTTTCTAAAAGAGAATAAAATCTTCATAATTGTTTAGAACCTGTTATAGCTATAGCGTCTAAAATGGGTTATTATCGTATATTTACAATATGAAGTTTGACTCGTCTTTTGAAAATTTATAATTGTTCTTGTTCTTAGGGAGTATACTTCACATTGGTTTTTGTGAAAATTTTGTTTCTCAATGGTTTAGTGAATTTTTATTTTATGAATGTTCTAATACTCATCAATTTATTCTGCATCCAAGTTGGAATTGTCGCAAACGGTTAGAATTCCGCAAATAAATACATTTCTGTCGATCTCTGCAAAATTCATTTTCATTTCAATTTTCTTTTCAGGAATGAAACAAAATTTTTTAAATTATTGATGACCTTCGGTACAGGTCACTGCTTCTTCAAATCATATTTGAAATGCTTTGCGAAGATATCGAAAATTTGTTCGTCTATCTTTTTTTTATGAAAGATTGATCAACCTTAGAAATAAAACACGAAAGAATCAAAAATAAATAATTGCTCTAGCTCCCTTTAGTAGAGTAATGCATATGTGTATGGGATATTAGTTAAATATATAATTTCTATACAATAAGGATTAAAATTATCGAAAATTTACTACCGTAATTTTCACGTTGTAATTTTCTAGATCAGAGGAGCGAGTGTAAGTCCAAGAAATCCAGAGGACTAGGTAGGCCTGATGTTACTCTTGACAATAATTCTGATACTAAAACTTTAACTTGCATAATTGAATACGATAATGATGAAACTGTGGAGATCAAGGAAGAAGTCATCCAAGGTGAATCTTAATTTTTAGTGAAACTGCCTGAATTAAAAGTATGAAATGGAACATTTTATATTACATTTTGGGAAACTTTTAGATCAAGAGACGAATAAAGTTAAGGTTCAAAAACCAGATGAAAAATATGATCCAAAAGTATGCATCACAGATATAAAAAAATCTGCTGCTATGCACGTGAAAAAACTGCGGACGAAACTTGCGCAAAAAATTAAAAAATCAAACCCGGAAAAGAGGAGTAAATTGAAGCAGGAAATTGAGGAATCAAATTCGGAACAGAAGTATAAATGTGAAAAGTGTGCCTGCAGATATAAGTGGAAAAAGCATTTGAATCAACATCTAAAATTCGTATGCGGCGTCCCTCCACAGTTCAGATGTAAATTGTGCGATAAACGATATAAACAAAAATCTGTTTTAAATACACATATAAGGCTGATTCATGAGAAGAAAAATTTTAATAAGTTGGTATACAAGTGCGACATGTGTTCTAGAATTTTTCGTTCGTCAACTGGTTTACGTGGCCATAAAATTTTAGAACACACGGCAGCCAAGCCACAGTTTATTTGCGACTATTGTTCTGTTATTAAGATACGAAAAAGTAGTTTGTTACAACATATTAAAGTAAATCATCTTCATTAATTGAAATTGTTATACTTCAATCGATAGCAAATTTTTATAGCTAATTAAAGACATTCTTTTTTTAGGGTGTATGCCTTTAATTGCTTTTTCTGCAAATTTTATATCAATGGTTTGGTGCATTTCTATTTTATGAATGAGACAAACGAATTAATTTATTCTACATCAAAGTGGGAATTGTTGCGTAAATTGCGACAAATGTTCTAGGCCTCACCTTTGGCTAAAAGAGAATAAAATCTTCATAATTTTTTAGAACCTGTTATAGCTATAGCTTCTAAAATGGGTTATTATCGTCTATTTACAATATGAAGTTTGACTCATCTTTTGTTAATTTATAATTTCAAAATTATTAATCTATAAAAGAATCATAAATGTGACGCATAGATATCGATTTGAAAAAAATAGTTCAAAGAAAGAGTTCTAATTTCGTAAATAAATACATTTCTGACAATAACCGCAAAATTTGTTTTCATTTAACTTTTCTTTTCAGGTATGAAACAAGAGTTTTCTTAAATTTATTAATGGGTTTGTAAGTTACAGCTTCTTTAAATATTCTTCGAAATACTTTGAGAAAATTCTGAAAATCTATTCGCTTGTCTTTTTGTGTGAAAAATTGCATTTCATGAGTAATAGAAGACGAAAAAATCAAAATTTTAAAATAATTTCTCTAACGCCATTGAGAAAAATTGTGATTTCATATGAGTTGTTAATTCAACCTATATCCTCTGTAAGATTAGGATTAAAATCATCTCCATTAATTCAATTTATCAAACTTCAATCGTTAACAAATTTCTATAGCTTATGGAAAACATTCTTGTTCTTAGGGAGTATACTTCACGTTGGTTTTTGTGAAAATTTTGTTTCTCAATGGTTTAGTGAATTTTTATTTTATGAATGTTCTAATACTCATCAATTTATTCTGTCTCCAAGTTGGAATTGTCGCAAAGGGTTAGAATTCCGCAAATAAATACATTTCTGTCGATCTCTGCAAAATTCATTTCAATTTTCTTTTCAGGAATGAAACAAAATTGTTTAAATTATTGATGACCTTCGGTACAGGTCATTGCTTCTTCAAATCATATTTGAAATGCTTTGCGAAGATATCGAAAATTTGTTCGTCTATCTTTTTTTTTATGAAAGATTGAACAACCTAAGAAATAAAACACGAAAGAATCAAAAATAAATAATTGCTCTAGCTCCCTTTAGTAGTGTAATGCGTATGTGTATGGGATATTAGTTAAATATATAATTTCTATACAATAAGGATTAAAATTATTGAAAATTTACTATTGTAATTTTCACGTTGTAATTTTCTAGATCAGAGGAGCGAGTGTAAGTCGAAGAAATCCAGAGGACTAGGTAGGCCTGATGTTACTCTTGACAATAATTCTGATACTAAAACTTTAACTTGCATAATTGAATACGATAATGATGAAACTGTGGAAATCAAGGAAGAATTCATCCAAGGTGAATCTTAATTTTTAGTGAAACTGCCTTAATTGAAAGTATGAAATGGAACCTTTTGCATTACATTTTGGTAAACTTTTAGATCCAGAGACGAATGACGTTAAGGGCCAAAAACCAGATGAAAATTATGATCCAAAAGTGTGCACCGCAGATATCAGAAAATCTACTAGTTTGAACGTGAAAAAACTGCGGACGAAACTTGCGCAAAAAATTAAGAAATCAATACCGGAAAAGAGGACTAAATTGAAGCTGGAAATTGAAGATTCAAATTCGGAACAGAAGTACAAATGTGAAAAGTGTGCCCGCAGATATAAGTGGAAAAAGCATTTGAATCAACATCTAAAATTCGAATGCGGCGTCACTCCACAGTTCAGATGTAATTTCTGCGATAAACGATTTAAACAAAAAAGTATTTTAAATAAACATATAAGTCTGGTGCATGAGAAGAAAAATTCAAAGAAGTTATTTTCGAGGTACAAGTGCGACATGTGTTCTAGAATTTATCGTTCGTTAAGTGGTTTATATAAACATAAACGTATAAAACACGCGGCAGTTAAGATACAGTTCATTTGCGACTATTGTTCTGTTATTAAGAAACGAAAAAATGATTTGTCAAAACATATTACTGCAATTCATGTTCAGTAATTCAAATTGCTATACTTCAATCGTTAGCAAATTTCTACAGGTAATTAAAGAAAATTTTATTTTTAGGGTGTATGCCTCCAATTGCTTTTTCTGCCAATTTTATACCAATGGTTTATTGCATTTCTATTTTTGAAATGAGACAAACGAGTTAATTTATTCTACATCGAAGTGGGAATTGTTGCGTAAATTGCGACACATGTCCTAGACCACATCTGTGGCTAAAAGAGAATAAAATCTTAATAATTTTTTAGAACCTGTTATAGCTATAGTGTCTAAAAATGGGTTATTACCTCATATTTGTAATATATGAAGTTTGACTCGTCTTTTGTAAATTTATAATTTTGACATTACTAATCTGTAAAAGAATCATAAATGTGACGCATAGATATCTATTAAAAAAAATGGTTCAAACAAAGACTTGTAATTCCATAAATAAAAACGTATCTGACAATAAATGCGAAATGGATTTTCATTTAAAAGAAACAAATTTTTACGTGGACTTCCGAAAAACGCTAACCTCCGGTTAATTTTAATCTCCGTCGCCTATGTATTTTACGTGTTGATCACGAATATGATATTGAAAATATCCGCAAATTTGATTTTCATGGTTAAAAGCACAAAAAACTACAAATATCATGTTTTTCCATTTATTTCAGTAAATAATTAAAATTCACGAAAAAGATTTCAACAAAAGCTGTAGATCTTTTAACAATATATATTTTATGTTTATTTTTTGATTTTATGTTTTTACGTTATGAATGTCGTTCGACACTATCGTGTGCAACGTTAGGACCGCAAAAAAATTTGCAGTATTTCTGTGATTTTTCATAGTTATCGTCTATTTTATCGAAAACTATCAGTCCTAAGATATAAACATATTCATCATAAAATGTGTGTTATTGAAAGATCACAACTTTTATTCAATTTTTATTATTTACCGAAATAAACAGAAAAACATGAAATTTTTACAGTTTTTTGCGAATTTTGACCTTGAAAATCAAATTCGCGGTTATTTTTACTATCATATTCGTGATCAGCGCATCAGAATATATATAGGTATACGAAGTTTTGAATTAATCGGAGGTAAGCGCTTTTCGGAAGTTTATAAAAATTTATTAATGGACTTGTGAGTCAAGTCGAAGCTCCTGAGAAATGCAAGACTTAAAATGCAAGAATTAAAATATAAGGATAAAAATTATCGAAAATTTATAATTGTAACTTTCATGTTTTAATTTTCCAGATCAAACGCGCAAGATAAAGTCGAAGAAATACAGTCGAATTGATGGTGGGCCGTACTCTTGAAGAACTGATGATGTTTCTTCTGGCAATAATTTTGATGCGAAGAATTTAACTTGCATAATTAAATATGAAAATGATGAAAGTTTTAAAATAAAGGAAGAAACAATCTCTGGTGTGTCTGGATTTCTAGTGAGACTATTTTAATTAAAAGTATGGACTGAAACATTTCAAATTTCATTGTGGTAAACTTTCAGATCCAGAAAGCAAGGGCGTAAGGGTCCAAAACCCTGATGAAGAACATGATTCAAAAGTTAGCATCGTAGATTTAAGATAAGCTGCTATTTTGGACATCTGCAAACTGAGGACTAAATTGAAGCAAAAAATTACTTCTCACATTTCTTCTGGCTGTAAGTCTACTGCCAAGACTTTAATTGCAAACGACATCGATGAAACAATGGATACTAAAGAAGAAATCATGCAAGGTATGACTAGATTTTCATTAGAACTATCTTAAGTAAAAGTATATAATGAAGATTTCAAAATTTGTATTCCCTTTAATTTGCAGATCAACAAATACCCCAAAAAAGGTTTAACAAAAAATATGAGTCAAAATGGCTTATTGAGGTTAAAAAAGAAGATGACATTCTGGTTTCTAATAAACTGGAAAACCAAAAGAGGCAGCAACTTCAAGAATCAAATCTGGAAAAGACGTACAAATGCGAAAAGTGTGTTCGAATTTACAAACATAAATACAGTTTAAATTCTCATCAGAAATACGATTGCAATGTCATCGCACGGTTCAGATGCGAATTCTGCGACAAACGATTTAAACATAATTATCACCTGAATAGACATATAATTCGCGCGCATCAGAAAACAAACGCAAAGAACTCGATATTACGGCACAAATGCGACATATGTTCTGCAATTTTTTGTTCGTTAAGTGGGTTAAATAGACATAAACGTGCAGAACATAAAACAGTCAAGACGCAATTTATTTGCGACTACTGCTCTGTTATTATGAAACAAAAAAGTAATTTGGCAAAACATATTACTTCAATTCATCTCAACTTCCCCATAGAGTAACCTTTGTGATTATTATATTCTCCAAAAAATGTTTATTCAATCAATTAAAAATTCGTTAATATTTAATGTTAATATCGTAATATTCAATAATAATTGGCACATGAATTTTGGCACAGCTTTTGTGAATCCATATTTCGACAATATTAAGCTATAAGCGAATCATAAATGTGACGCGGAGACATCGATTTAAAAAATAATAATTTTAACAATGGGCTCTAATTCCGTGAATAAATATATTTGTGAAAATAACTGCAAAATGGACTTGTGAGTCACTGCTTCT
This sequence comes from Belonocnema kinseyi, assembly GCF_010883055.1. Classification (NCBI taxonomy): domain Eukaryota; kingdom Metazoa; phylum Arthropoda; class Insecta; order Hymenoptera; family Cynipidae; genus Belonocnema; species Belonocnema kinseyi. The sequence goes on along the minus strand of NC_046658.1, from coordinate 86,083,780 downwards.
TCAAATATTCTTTAAAATACTTTGCGATAAGCGAATTTCTATAGAGAATTGAACAAAATTGTTTCTAGGGTGTGTGCCTCAGATTGCTTTTAGTGAAAATTTATTCATCAATAGTTTAGTGCATTTTTATTTAATGAATGTGCTAAAATAATTAATTTATTCTTCTTCAAAGTCGGAGAATAATATGACATAATTTTTCTTTGCCTATGACATACCTATGTTATCCTGAAAATTAGTTATTATCGTAATATTTAAATATAATTGTTACATGAACTCTAATAGATTGACATGCCTTCTCGAAATTAATATTTTCGACAATGTTAACTTTTAAAGAAATCATAAATTTGACTCACAGACATAGAATCAAAAAAAAGTATGTTGACAAAAGGTTCTAGTTCCGTAAATAAATAAATTTCTCACAATCACTGGAAAATTTAATGTAATTCCACTTTTCTTTTCAGGAATTCATCCGAGTTATTTTTTAAATCTCCGTGTGGGCTTGTAGGTTATGGCCTCTTTACATAATCCTTAAATAGTTTTTTTGTTGTTGTGAAAAGTATAACTACATGAGAAATCGAAAACAAAAGAATCAAAATTGATAAATAATTACTCTAACTCCATTAATTACGTTTGATTTTGCATGGGTTATTAATTAACTCCATATCTTCTATAGAGTAACAATCCAAATCATCGAAAATTTATAATTTTAACCTTTACATTGTAATTTTCTAGCTCAACAAAGCAAGAAGTCAAAGAAATCAAAAGGAAGACATCGTTCGTCATATTCTCGTACAACCGCTCGCACTTCTTCTGGCAATAAGTCTGCTGTCAAGACTTTAATTGAATACGACGTCGATGAAACTTTGGATATCAAGGAAGAAGTCATTGAAGGTATGTCTTGATTTGTCATAAAATTGATTCAAATAAAATTATTAAATTGCAGTTTTAAAATTACTTTTCCTTTCATTTTCAGATGAAGAGATTGCCCTAGAAAGGTTCAATAGAAAATATGAGTCAAAATTCCCTATCGTGTGTAAAAGAGAAGATGATGTTGTGGATGCTGCCAAACTGCGGACTCAAAAGAAGCAAAAACTTCCGAAATCAAACCCGGAAAAAAAGTACGAATGTGAAAAATGTGCTCGAATGTATAAACACAAACACAGTTTAACTTCTCATCAGAGATTTAATTGTAACGTCATGCCACAGTTTGGATGTCAATTCTGCAACAAACGATTTAAACATAAACATCACCTGAATAGACATATAATTATTGCGCATGAAAAAAAAGACTCCAAGGAGTCGGTATTGTGGCATAAATGCGACATATGCCTTAGAATTTATCGTTCTTTAGGGGGTTTAAATACCCATAAACGTGCAGAACACGCAGCAGTCAAGAGACAATTTATTTGCCACTATTGTTCTATTATTATGATACAAAAATGTCATTTGTCCAAACATATTAGTACAGTTCATCGCAACTTATTCCAGTGGTAAATCTTTAATCCTGAATGAAAATATATTTTTAATTAAAACCATTCTTATTTTTTGGCTATATACCTGATGTTTCTTTATGTGAAAAATTGTTTATAATAATCAACGGTTCTGAGAATTATTATTAGATGAATATGTTAATAGAACTCATTTATTCTGCATCGAATTCGAAATTAATGCATAAATGCGACAAATGTTCTGGAGACCATATTTCGCTATTGGAGATTAAAATATACATAATTTTTAAGAACATGCTTGAGTTATACCATCACAAAAGAATTGTTATTAAGTTAATATTTAAGTATTGTTGTCGTAATTTCACATGAAGTCAAGTACATTTGCACGTCTTTTAGAAATTTATATTTTGGACAATAATCAGCATTAAAGAAATGTTTATTGTGATGTGGAGATTGATTTAAAAAAAAATAGTTTGAACACAGTGTTTATCAATTCCATAAATAAATGAATTTCTGTTATGGCAATGTTTGTTTTTATTAAATTTTTCTTTTCAGGAATTTAACAAAAGTAAAAAAAATCTTTAAATGGTTTTATAGGTCATGGCGTCTTTAAACCATCTTCGAAATACTTTGCGAAGATACAGAAAATCTGTTCGTCTACATTTTTTTTGGTGAAAAGTCGAACATCCTTAGCAATATAACATAAGAGAATCGAATTTTATCAATAATTTCTCCGACGCAATTAGCTAATGTAATGTGATTGTGTATGACTTACTCATTAAATCTATATCTTCTACAGGTTAAGGATTAAAGTTATAGAAAATTTATAGTTGTAACTTTCGTTTTGTAATATTTTAGATAAACAGATCAAGAGAAAGCCGAAGAAATTCAGAGGAGGATATGGTGGGCCATATTTTTCTGTAGGTCATATTTATGTTAATCACTGAAAAATTAGTTTTCTTTAATTTTTCTTTGTATGCACGTAAACACATGTTTTTTTTATTCTAAAAGGCACAGCTTCTTCAAATCCTCTTAGAAATTGCTTTCTAAAGTTAAGAAAAATCTGTTCACCAATTTTTTGTTTTGTTTAAAAGTCGAACCTTTTGAGAAACAGAAGAGGAAAATTTATAGTTTGTAAACGATTGTTCTGACGCCATTACTTCATGTAATGTGATTGTGTGTATTAATAATCAAATCCATATCTTCGATAGGATAAGGATTGAAATTATCGAAAATTTATAATTGTAAGTTTCACGTTGTAATTTGCTAGATGAGCAGCCTAAATGTTAGTCAAAGAAATCCGGTGGAGGACATGCTGGGCCATATTCTTGTATGACTACTGATTTATTTTATGACAATAATTTTAATATCAAGAATTTTACTTGCATAATTAAATTCGAAAATGACGAAACTCTGGAAATAAAGAAAGAAATTAGCTGGGGTATGTCCAAATTTGTAATGAAACTATTTTAATTAGAATTATAAAATGCAAGATTTCAAATTACATTAAGATAAACTTTAAGATCAAGAGACAACGGAACTCAAGAGCCAAAATCCTAATGAAAAATATGATTTAGAAGTATGCAGCAACTCGGAAATGAAATAGAAATTCGAAAATTGTGCGCGAAGTTATACAAATAAAGGAAGTTTGATTACTCATCGAAAATATGATTATAACTTTAGGCCAAAGTTCAGATGTAAATTCTGTGACAAAAGATTCAAACATAATTATCTCATGAAAAGATGCACTTATCAGAAAATAAACTTAAAATATTCGGTATATTCTTTTTCAAGACATATTACTTCAATTTATTATAGTTGATTCAATTCGGCCAAATTCAATATTCAGAAAATTGCTGTTGCTAAATTGATTAATGCATAGATATGACAAATGTTCTGAAACTGTCATCGTAAGCTCAGGTTTCGTGAAAAAAATTCTGTCGATCACTACAAAATTCACTCTCTTTCAACTTTTCTTTTCAGGGATCAAGCAAAAGTTTTTAAACTTTATTAATGGCCTCATATGTAGATCACTGCATCTTCAAATAATTTTCGAGGTGCTTTGCGAAGATATCGACAATACATTGGTCTATCTACTTTCTTTTCTTTTTTTGAAAAATGGTACATCCTTAGAAAAAAACGGCGAAAGCGGGCGAAATAATCAAAAATAAATCATTGCTCTGGCTCTCTTTAGTAGTGTAATGCGAATGTGTATGGGCTATTAGTTAAATATATCATTTCTATAGAATAAGGATTAAAATCATCGAAAATTTATTACTCTAACTTTCACGTTTTAATTTTCTAGATCAGAGGAGCAAGTGTAAGTCGAAGAAATCTAGAGGACTTGGTAGGCCTGATGTTCTTCTTGACGATAATTCTGATACTCAAACTTCAACTTGCATAATTGAATACGATAATGATGAAACTGTGGAAATCAAGGAAGAAGTCATCCAAGGTGAATCTTAATTTTTAGTGAAACTGCCTGAATTGAAAGTATGAAATGGAACATTTTATATTATATTTTGGTAAACTTTTAGATCAAGAGACGAATGAAGTTAAGGTTCAAAACCCAGATGAAAAATATGATCCAAAAGAATGCATCGCAGATAAAAGAAAATCTACTACTTCGAACGTGAAAAAACTGCGGACAAAATTTTCGAAAAAAATTAAATCAATACCGGAAAAGAGGACTAAATTGCAGCATGAAATTGAGGAATCCAACACGGAAAAGATGCACAAATGCGAAAATTGTACCCGCAGATATAAATGGAAAAAGCATTTGAATCGGCATCTAACATTCGAATGCGGCGTCAATCCACAGTTCAAATGTAAATTCTGCGACAAACGATTTAAACAAAAATATACTTTAAAAATACATATAAGTCGGGTTCATGAAAGGAAGAATTTTTACAAGTGCGACATGTGTTCTAGAACGTATCGCTCGTTAATGTGGCTATATACGCATAAGCGTAGAAATCACGAAGCAGTCAAGAAGGAATTTGTTTGCGAGTATTGTTCTTTTAAAACCAACGTCAAACGTGTTTTGTCAAAACATATTTCTTCACTTCATCTCAACTGATTCAATTCGCGAAACTTCAATACTTATGCTAATAAATTTCTTTTACTAAATGAAACCATAGTTTTATTTTTTGGGTGTATACATCGGATTGCCCTTCATGGAAATTATTCTATAATGATCACACTTTGGGGACATTTTTATTTAATTAATGTTTCCAAAAAATAAATTTATTCTGCCTCGAAGTCTGAATTGATACATAACTGTGACAAAGATTCTAAAACTACAATTTGGCTATAGGCAATTAAAATGGATAATTTTTTAAAACAGGCTATTGCTATATTTTCTTAAATGTTTCTTAATATCTTAATATTTATGTATAGTTCTTATTTGAAGTTAACTATATGTACATGCCTTTTAGAAATTTGTATTTTCTATGATAATAAACTTTGAAGGAAGCAGAAGTGTCATACAAAAACATTAATTTAAAAAAAATAGTTTAAATAGAGGGTTCAAATTCCGTAAATAATTGAATTTCTGTCGATTGCAAAATTCGTTTTTATTTAACTTCTCTTTTCAGGAATCAGCAAACGTTTGCTAAATTTATTAATGGCCTTATGTATCGGTCACTACATCTTCCAGTCATTTTCCAAATATTTTGTGAAGATATCGAAAATCTGTTTATCCACCTCTTTTTTTGTGAAAAATTGAGCATCCTAAGAAATAAAAGAGGGAAGAATGCAAATTTTTAAATAAATGCTCTGACGTCCTTAAGCGGGGTAATGTAATTATTTAAAATTTATCAATGACCGTATACTTAGGTCACTGCTTCTTTAAGTCATCTTCGAAATACAAATAAAAGACGACATAATGAAATTTTATAAATGCTTGCTTTGGCGCCCTTAAGTAGTCTAATGTGATCGTATATAGGCTATTAATTAAATATATTTTTTCTACATCATAAGGATCAAAAGTATTCAAAATTATTATTGAAAAATAATTGAAGTATTGGAAAATAATTGTAACTTTCACGTTGTTATTTTCTAGGTCAGCAGAGTAAGTATAAGTCGAAGAAATCCAGAGGTCATGGTGGACGTGATTTCTCTCCAGACAATAATTTTAATACTAACACTTTAACTTGCACGCTTGAATACGACAATGACGCAACTTTGGAAATCAAGGAAGAAATCATCCATGGTATATTTACATTTTTAGTCAAACTTCCTTAATTAAAAGTATGGAATGAAAAATGTTATCTTACATTTCGGTAAACTTATAGATAAAGAGATGAATGAAGCGGAGCACCGAAAACTTGATGATAAATATAATCCAAAACTATGCATCGTAGATATAAGAAAATGTACTATTTTGGACGCCAACAAACCGTGGACAGAATTAATGCGAAAAATTAAGAAATCAAAACCGGGAAAGAGGACTAAATTGAAGCAGGAAATTGAGGAATCAAACTCGGAAAAGAAGTACGAATGCAAAAAGTGTGCTCGCAGATATAAAGATCTACATCTTTTAAATCGGCATCTAAAATATGAATGCGACGTCATTCCAAAGTTTAGATGTACATTCTGCGACAAACGATTTAAATATAAATATCACATGAATAGCCATATAAATAACAAGCATCAGAAAACCCACTTGAAGAAGTTGGTATCGAGGCACAAGGACGACATGTGTTCTAGAATTTATTGTTCGCTAATTGGTTTATATAAACATAAAATTTTAGAACACTCTGCGGTCAAGAAAGAATTTGTTTGCGATTATTGTTCTTTTAAAACGAAATTTAAATTTTCTTTGTCATGTCACATTACTTCAAAACATCTCAAATGGTTCATTTAACGTAAGTTCAATACTGAGTAAATCTCTATTGCTAAATTAAAGCATATTTATTTCTCGGGTGAATACCTCTGATTGCTTTTCATAACAATTTTTCTATAATAATCACTCGTTTATTGAATTTTTATTTAATGAATGTGTCAAACGAATAAATTTATTCTGCCTTAAACTCGGAATTGGTGCAGAACTGCGACAACAGTTCTGGAACTATTATTTGGCTGCAGGGGAATGAAATGGACATCATTTTATAGAACAGGCTATAGCTATATTATTTTAAACCTTTGTTATTATCTTAATATTTAGGTATAATTGTCATATAAAGTGAAGTATCTGTACAAGCGATTTAAAAATTTGTATTTTCAATAATTCTTAACATTAAAGGAAGCATAAATGTGACGCACAAACTCTTATTTGTAATAATTGCTTGGACAAAGGGTTCAAATTCGGAAAATAAATCATTTTCTTTTGATCACTGAATTCAGTTCCATTCAATTTTTCTTTTCAGGCAAGAAACAAAAGTTTATTATCCCGTGGAAGGCACAGTGTTGCGAAAATTGCAATGGAAAAATGTTCAATTTGCTGGAATTTGCGGACGCATAAGTGCAGCGGCTTATCCCCACTAGATTAAAGATATATGTGACAGATGTGTGGTATATGCTAGATATTTATTATATGTTCAATATGTTAAATCTTTAGCATTAAAAATGCAAAAAAAACTAATTCGTACCAGTGCGCCAATAGAGGGTGCGTGAGAGGAGTGTGCCTTTCACGGTTTATATTTATACTTGGCCTTATATCGAGGTCACTACTTCTTCAAATCGTCTTTGAAATATTTTGCTAAGATATCCAAAGTCTGTTCGTGTACCTCCTTTTTGTGAAAAATTGAGCAGTCTTAGAAATAAAAGACGACAGAAAAAAATTAAAAAATTATTGCTCTGACGCCCTTGAGTAGTGTAATGTTAAATATATTTTTTATATGGTATAAGGATTAGAAGTATTGGAAATTTATAATCGTAACTTTCACGGTGTAATTTTCTAGATCAGCAGAGAATGTGTAAGTCGAAGAAATTCAGAGGTCATAATTCTGATACTAACACTTTAACTTGCACGTTTGAATACGACAATGACGAAACTTTGGAAATAAAGGAAGAAATTATCCAAGGTATGTTTAACTTTTTGAGAAACTTCCCTAATTAAAAGTACGAAATAGAACATGTTAAATTATATTATGGTAAACTTTCAGAGCAAGAGATAAATGAACTTAAGGATCAAAATCCTAATGAAAAATATGTTCCAAAAGTGAGCATTGCAGATATAAGAAACTCTACTATTTTGGATGTGAACAAACCGCGGCCCAAACTTATGCAAAAAATTAAGAAATCAAAACCAGAAAAGAGGAATAAATTGAAGAAGGTAATTGAGGAATCAAACTCAGAAAAGAAGTACGAATGCAATAAGTGTGCCCGCAGATATAAAGTGCTACCTCTTTTGATTCGGCATCTAAAATATGAATGTGACGTCATTCCAAAATTTAGATGTAAATTCTGCGACAAACGATTTAAACATAACTATCAATTGAATAGACATATAAAATGCAAGCATCAGAAAACCAACTTAAAGAAGTTGGTATTGAAGCACAAGTGTGACATGTGTTCTAGAATTTATTGTTCTTTAAGTGGTTTGTATACACATAAACGTTTAAAACACGCGGCAGTCAAGAAACAATTTATTTGCGAGTATTGTTCTTTTAAAACCAAAATCAAACGTTCTTTGTCAACTCACATTACTTCATTTCATAGCAACTTATTCAATTCGCGCAAGTTCAATACTTAGCAAATTTCTGGTTGTAAATGAAAGCATTTTTATTTCTTTGGTGTATTCCTCGGATTGCTATTCATGAAAATTTCTTTGTAATAATCACCCTTTTAGTGCTTTTTTATTCGACGAATTTGTGAAAAGAATTAGCTTATTATTCCTCGAAACTGGAATTGATGCATAACTGCGACAACTGTTCTGAAACTATCATTTGGATAGAAGAGATTAAAATGGATATACAGTGGACCCTAGAGATAGGGCCCCCTTATGTAGTCCTTCCGAGAATTGACGCCATGCTGCAAGTAGAAGAAAAGGAGCTGCGCGGGGTGAGCGGCTGGCGTTCAGGCGTGACCAAACGAAAGCGTTTTATACGAAACGACACTTATCTGGATAATTTCCCACCTCCGCCAGTCCCAAAACAGGCCCAGTCTCAGAGTTTCACTGTAATTTTTTAAAATAGGATATAGCTATATTATTTCAAATATTTGTTATTATCTTAACATTTAAGTATCATTGTCATATGCAGTGAAATGTCTGTACAAGCGATTTAGAAATTTGTATTTTCGATATTACTAAACATAGAGGACGCATAAATGTGACGCACAAACGCTGATTTGCAGTAATTGTTTAGACAAAGGGTTCAAATTCCGAAAAATAAATACATTTCTGTCGAACCCTGAAAAAATCACTTTCATTCAACTTTTCTTTTCAGGAACGAAACAAAAGTTTTTAAAATTTATTTATGGCCTTATATATAGGTCACGGCTTCGTTGAATAATCTTCGAAATACTTTGCGAAGATTTCGAAAGTCTTTTCGTCAAAGGTTTTTTTTTGTTTGAAAAACTGAACATCCTTAAAAATAAAAGACGACTGCATGAAAATTTAAAAATGATTTCTCTGGCGCCCTTAAGTAATGTAATGTCATTACATATGGGCTAATAATTAAATACAATCTTTTTTCTATGGTATACGGATTAGAAATATTGTAAATTTATAATTGTAACTTTCACGTTTTAATTTTCTAGATCAGCAGATCAAGTATAAGTCGAAGAAATCCAGAGGACATGGTGGCTATGATGATTCTTCTGACAATAATTCTGATATTCACACTTTAACTTGTATACTTGAATACGACAATGACGAAACTTTGGAAATCAAGGAAGAAATCATCCAGGGTATATCGAAATTTTTAGAGAAACTTATTTAATTAAATTATATAAAATGAAAAGTTTTACAGTAAATTTTGATAAACTTACAGATAAAGAGATGAATGAAGTTCAGGACCAAAAACTTGATGAAACATATAATCCAAAAGTATGCATCGTAGATTTAAGAAGATCTACTATTTTGGACATGAGAAAACCACAAACCAAATTTTTGCAAAAAAGTAAGAAAGCAAGAACAGAAAAAAGGACTAAATTGAAGCATGAAATTGTAGCATCAAACTCGGAAAGGAAGTACAAATGCGAAAAGTGTGCCCGCAGATATAAATGGAAGCAGCATTTGAATCAGCATCTAAAATTCGATTGTGGCGTCATTCCGCAATTCAGATGTAAAATCTGCGACAAACTATTTAAACAAAAACATACTTTAAATAAGCATATAAGTCGGATTCATGAAAAGAAAATTTTTAATAAGTTGGTACACAAGTGCGACATGTGTTCTAAAATTTATCGTTCGTTTAGTGGTTTACATTCCCATAAACTTGTAAAACACGCAGCAGTCAAGAAAGAATTTATTTGCGAGTATTGTTCTTTTAAAACAAAATTCAAATGTTCTTTGTCAAGTCACATTACTTCACGCCATCTTAACTGGTTCAAATCCTGAAAGTTTAATACTGAGAAAATCTCTTTTGCTTAATAAGAGCAATTTTATTTCTTTGGTGTATATCTTGGATGCTTTTCATGAAAATTTCTCTATAATAATGACCCTTTTAGTGCTTTTTTATTTGATGAACGTGTCCAAAGAAGAACATTTATTTCGCCTTATAGTCGGAATTGATGCATAACTAACAAATGTTCTGAAACTGCAATTTTGCTATAGAAGTTCAAATTGGAGATTATTTTTCAGATCAGGCTATAGCTTTATTTTCTCAAACACTTATTATTATATTAATAATTAAGTATAATTGTCATAGGAGGTGAAGTGTATGTATACGGTTTTTGAAAATTGGTATTTTCGATAATGCTAAACTTTGAAGGAAGCATAAATGTAACGCTCATACATTTATTGGAAAAAAAATAGTTTAAACAAATGGTTCAAGTTCTCTAAATAAATTTCTGTTAACGACTGCAAAGTTGATTTTCATGTTACTTTTTTCAGAAATTAAACAAAAGTTTATTAAATTTATTAATGTACTTATATGTAAGTTACTACTTCCAATCATCTTAAAAATGCTTTGTGAAGGTATCGAAAATATGTCCGTCTACTTTTTTTTGGAAATATTTAAAATCCTTTTAAATAAAAAACTAAAGAATACACATTTATAAATAATTTCCCTGGTCACCTTAAGTGTTATAATGTGATTTTTCATGGGTTATCAATTTAAATATATATTTCGTATTGGATAAGGATTAAAGTGATTGACAATTTACGATTGTAACTTTTACGTTATAATTTTCTAGATCAGCAGAGAAAATATCAATTTAAAAAATCCAGAGGACATGGTGGGCCTGATGGTTCTTTTGACAATAATTCTGATAAGAAAACTTCAAATTGCATAATTGAATACGACAATGACGAAACTTTGGAAATCAAAGAAGAAATCATCCAAGGTATATCTAACTTTTTAGAGAATATTTCTTACTTAATAGTATGAAACGAAAAATTGTATACTATATTTTAGTATAATTACAGATAAAGAGACGAGTGAAGTTAAGGACCAAAAACTTGATGAAAAATATAATAAAAAAGTATGCGTCGTAGATATAAGAAGATCTACTATTTTGGATGTGAGCAAACCACAGAGCAGATTTATGCAAAAACGTAAGAAAGCAAGAACGGAAAAGAGGACTAAATTGAAGCAGGAAATTGAGGAATCAAACTCGGAAATAAAGTACAAATGCGAAAAGTGTGCCCGAAGATATAAATGGAGAAAGCATTTGAATCAGCATCTAAAATTCGATTGTGGTGTCATTCCACAATTCAGATGTAAAATCTGCGACACAAGATTTAAACAAAAACATTCTTTAAATAAGCATATAAGTCAAATTCACGAAAAGAAATTTTTTAAAAAGTTGTTATCGAGATACAAGTGCGACATGTGTTCTAGAATCAATCGTTCGTTGAGTGGTTTACATTCCCATAAACTTGTAAAACACGCAGCAGTCAAGAAAGAATTTATTTGCGAGTATTGTTCTTTCAAAACAAAATTCAAATGTTCTTTGTTAAGTCACATTACGTCACGCCATCTCAACTGGTTCAATTCTCGAAAGCTTAATACATAGAAAATCTCTATTGCTTAGTGAAAGTTTAAACAAAGGGTTTAAATTCTGTAAATAAATTTCTGTTAACGAATGCAAAGTTAATTTTCATATTACTTTTTTCAGGATTTAAACAAAAGTTTGTTAAATTTTTTAATGGACTTATAGGTAAGTCACTGCTTCCAATCATCTTAAAAATACTTTGTGAAGATATCGAAAATCTGTCTGTCTACTTTGTTTTTTGAAAATATTGAAAATCCTTGAAAATAAAACACTAAATAATACAAATTTATAAACAATTTCTTTGGTTTCCCTCAGTGATATAATGAGATTTTGTGTGGGTTATTAATTTTAATCTATATTTATGTATAGGATAAGGATTAAACTGATAGAAAATTTATGATTTAACATTTACGTTGTAATTTTCTAGATCAGCAGAGAAAATATCAATTGAAAAAATCCAGAGAACATGGTGGGCCTGATGTTTCATTTGACAATAATTCTGATAAAAAAGCTTCAATTTGCATAATTGAATACGACAATGACGAAAATTTGGAGATCAAAGAAGAAATCATTCAAGGTATATCTAAATTTTTAGTGAAACTACCTTAATTAAAAGTATGAAATAAAAAAATTTTCATTAGATTTTTTAAACTTACAGATCAAGAGATTTATGAAGAAAAGTATGATCTAACAGTATGCAAGTTCGGTATAAGAAAATCTACTATTTTAGATGTGAACAAACAGCGAACAAAATTTATGAAAAAAAATAAGAAATCAATACCGAAAAAGAAATCCAAATTGAAGAAGGAAATTGAGGAATCAGACTCGGAAATAAATTACAAATGCGAAAAGTGTGCCCGAAGATATAAGTGGAAGAATAATTTGAATCAACATTTAAAATTCGAATGCGGCGTCACTCCACTGTTCAGATGTAAATTTTGCGACAAACGATTTAAACAAAAAATCACTTTAAATAAACATATAAGCCAGGTTCATGAGAAGACAAATGTTGAAAAGTTGGTGTCGAGGTACAAGTGCGACATGTGTTCTAGAATTTATCGTTCGTTAAGTGGTTTACATGGCCATAAACTTTTAAAACACGCAGCAGTCAAGAAACAATTTATTTGCGACTATTGTTCGTTTGAAACCAAATTCGAATTTTATTTGGTAAGTCACATTACTTCACGTCATCTCAAGTGTTTGAACTAGCGAAAGTTCATTTGATGAATGTGTCGAAAGAATAAATTTATCCTGCCTTAAATTCGGAATTGATGCATAACTGCGACAACTGTTCTGCAACTATTATTTGGCTGTAGAGGAAGAAAATGGACATAATTTTTCAAAACAGGCTATAGCTATATTATCCTAAACATTTGTTATTATCTTAATATTTAAGTATAATTGTCATATGAAGTGAAGTATATGTACACGCGTATTAGAAATTTGTATTTTCGATAATACTAAACATTCAAGGAATCATAAATGTGATGCATAAACATTGAATTGAAAAAATTGTTCAAGCAAAGGGTTCAAATACCGAGAATCAAAATTTATAAATTTAATTTATAAATATCTATTATAATGAATAAAACGATTGAAAATTTGTGATTGTAACTTTCACGTTGTAATTATCTAGATCGGCAGATCAAGTGTAACTTGAAGAATTCCAGAGGAAATGGAGAATGGTAGGCCTGATGTTCCTCTTGACAATAATTTGTATACTAAAACTGTAGCTTGAATAATTAACTATGGTTATAATGAGACCTTGGAGATCAAGAAAGAATTCACCCATGTATACCTAAATTTCTAGTGAAACTTTAATTTAGATAAAAAACGAATGAATTTCTGGATAAAAAACATGATAAAAAATATAATCCAAAAGTATGCATCGCAGATATAAAAAAATTTACTACTTTGAACGAGAAAAAACTGCGGACGAAACTTGCGTAAAAAATTAAGAAATCAAAACTGGAAAAGAGGAATAAATTTAAGCAGGAAATTGAGGAACCAAAATTGGAAAAGAAGTCCAAATGCGAAAAGTGTGTCCAGAAGATATAAATGGAAAAAGCATTTGGATCGGCATCTGAAGTTCGAATGCGGTGTCTTTCAATGAGTAGACATATAAATTGCAAGTATCACAAAACAAACTTAAAGAAGTTGGTATTGAGTTACAAGTGTGGCATATATTCTAGAATTTACTGTTCGATAGGTAGTTTAAGTTACATAAATTTGTAAAACACGCAGCAGTCAAGAAGCCATTTATTTGCGAGTATTATTTTTTTCAAACCAAAAACAAACTACGTTATGATTGAGATAACTATCATTTATTATTTTAACACTTAGATATAATTGTCATATGAAGTGAAATATATTTACTCGATTTTTGGAAATTTTTATTTTTGATAATACAACAAACTCTCGCTTTCAGTCAAGTGTCTGAAAGCGAGAGTTTAGTGTACTTAAGTTTGAAGAACTCATGAACATTGATTTGAAAAAGTAGTTTAAGCAAAGGGATCAAATTCAGTGAATTAATTAATTTCCGTTTTTAAATGCAAAATTCATTCTCACTCAACTTTTGTTTTCAGGAATCAAAGAGAAGTTTCGTCAATTTATTAATGGCCTTATATGTAGAACACTGTTTTTTTAAAAATAATCTTAGAAATGCTTTGCGAGGATCTAGAAAATCTGTTCGTCTATCATTTTTTTGTGTGAAAAATTTACCATCCTTATAAATCAAAGGCGAAAGAATCAAAATTGATCAATAATTGCTCTGGCGCCCTTAAGTACTGTAATGTAGTGTTATGTAGTAAAGAAATCTAGAAATTCTATATGAGCTATTAATTAAATCTATATTTTCTATAGCATAAGAATTAAAAAGATTCAAGATTTATAACTGTAAATATTACGTTGTAATTTTTCAGATCAGCAGAGCAAGTGTAAATCGAAGAAATCCAGAGGGCAAGGTGGGCCTAATGTTTCTTGTGACAATAATTCTGATACTAAAACTTTGAGTTATCTAATTAAATACGAAAATGACGAAACCTTGGAAATAAAAGAAGAAATCATCCAAGGTATGTCTAAATTTTTAGTGAAACTGCCTTAATTAAAAGTATGAGATACAATTATTTTTATTACATTTTGGTAAACTTACAGATAAAGACATGAATGACGTTAAGCACTTCAATCATGAAGAAAAGTATGATCCAACAGTATCCAAGTTTGATATAAGAAAACCTACTATTTTGGATGTGAACATACCGCCGACTAAACTTTTGAAAAAAATTAAGAATTCAAAACCGAAAAAGAAATCTCAATTTGTGAAGAAAATTAAAAAATCGAACTCAGGAATGACGTACGTATGCGAAAAGTGTGCCCGCATATATAAATGGAAAAAGAGTTTGAATCAGCATCTAAAATTTGAATGTGGCGTCATTCCACAATTTAATTGTAAATTCTGCGATAAACGATTTAAACAGAAATCTCAACTGAATACACATATAAATGGCAGGCATCAGAAAACAAATGTAAACGAGATGGAATTGGGGCATAAGTGCGACATTTGTTCTAGAATTTATCGTTCGTTTTATAGTCTAAATACACATAAACGTTTAATACACGCATCAGCGGAAAAACTTTTTTGTTGCGATTATTGTTTTTTCAAAACAAAGCGAAAGAGTTGTTTATTAAGACATATTACTTCACTCCATGTCAATTTATTCAATTCGGATTTCTATTTTGTAGAAGTGTAACTTGGATTCCTTTTCCTGAAAATTTCTTCATGGTAGTCAATGGTTTATGGCATTTCCATTTGATAAATCTGTCAGAACAATAAATTAATACTGAATTGCAGTCCAAATGGAGGCATAAATGCGACAAATCTTCTGCAAGTAGGAAAAATTAAAAGTTGTAAAAGTAGTGTCGAATCTCTGATCTGATAAGAAAGCGTCCTTATTGAGCTTATTGTTTGAATGGTTTTGAAAATGTAGGCATTTTGCTCGTTTGCATTATCAAGCATTTTCAGCAAAAAAAGGTTTCTATCACAAATTATAGAAAAAAAAAGAAAAAAAAAAACAGAATTCATCATCTGCTTCTTTTAGATAGTGAAATTAGAGACGGTGATAGTGTAGAAATACAATAACCGCATGTAACTTTTTTTTTACAGTGAAGAAAAAACCCAAAACAGTGGTAGCATTACATGTGAGGTAAACATATTTGTGAATTGGGAAGATATTTGTCACATCTTAAACAAATTATGGTGGAAATCTTACATTCTGTAAGCACAAATAATAATCCACATATATGTTTTCAAAACATGTCATATTACCACTCTTTTTATTTTTTCCCTTTTTCAAAAAACTTTACATGATGTTATTGTATCTGTAAACAATGTTTTTCCACCATCGCTATTTTCACTATGTATATAAAAGAACAGATGATGGATGTTTTTTTAAAATTTATACTATAAATTCAGAGGATCGATACTTATTTTCGATCTTGCAATTTTTCTGAAACACACTTTTAGCTATAGGGGATTTAAATCGAAATAATTTTTGAGAACTCTCTTTAGCTATATTGTGTTAAAAATGAGTTATTATCGTAATTTTTCGGCACGATTGTTACACGAAGTTAAAACATTGACAAGACTTTGAACATTTATATTTTCGACAATATTAAGCTTCAACAAATCGTAAGTGTGACATACAGGCATCGATTTAAAAAAAATAGTTTAAACTAAGTTTTCATTCCGTATATAAATAAATTTCCGAGAATCACTGCAAAATTTGTTTTCATTGCTCCTTACTTTTCAGGGATAAAAATTTTTTTTAATTTATCAGTCGTCTGGTAGGTCACAGCATCATGAAATCATCTTTGAAATGTTTTGCGAAGATCTATACAATGTAATTAAATTTCATAACTGCACACCTTAAGTATTCGGCAATTATTATTTTCCAGGAATCCTTCTTTTCATAAGATTTAACTGTAGTTTTGACCTAAATTCAAATTTATTAACCCCACATTATGAAATTTAAAAATTCGGTGAGATTAAAACTGACTGGAATCATAAACTGACGTATAGTCATTGATTTAAACAAATAATTGCTGTAAATAAGGTCTTTATTATTCCGCAAATAATTTTTTTCATTTAATATTCATATTATTTAAAGGAATCTGTATTATCATCAGAGATAGTTACCATCGATCAGTGTAGGTATCTTTCTCACCACCTTGAAAATAGAAATCAACTTATCGATCAAGTTAACTCTTCAAATAACAGAAAATACCTAACGTCATTTTCAAACTTGTTGGAAAATAAATAAATACATTTTTTTTCATTAATTTTTGCTGAATAAGAATCTACTCTCGTCGCTCCACTGGGAAGAGAACCACAGAACTTCAGAGTGCTGGTAGGCCACTATCCCAATAAGCTATTAGAGATATCCAAAGAAGAATCTGTTTTCAGAAATATACTGAATATTTATACAATATTTATACAGTATATTTCTGAAAAAATATTCTTCTTTCTATCTCTGTAATAGCACAATGGAAAGCACCTGACCTTCAAGCGAAAGTTCTGTAGTTCGATTCCTAGTGGAGCGACGAGAGTAGATCTTTATTAAGAAAAAATGTAAAATAAATTTGTTTTAAATTTATTCCTAATCTAGACTGAAAATTACGTTAAGTATTTTGTATTATTTAAAAAGTAAAGGTGATCGATAGGTTGATTTCAATATACAGATTTCTTTAACTTACTCGTATCGTGAATGTAACACATGGGTTGAGGTAGCGTATATTTCTGAAAAGAAGATTCTTGTTTCGATCCCTTTGATAGCTTAATGGAAAGGTACCTAAAAGGCAATCGGAAGTTCTGTGGGTCGATTCCCAGTGGGGCGACACGAGTTGATATTTATTCAGAAAAAATTTTAGGTTAAAAAAATTGATATTCTATCGTATTTTTTTAGTTTTAAAGTAGAATTTTCTATTGCTCTTTTTTCAGTAATCTAATAATTAAGTTCTTTTATATCAATTAATCATCATATAGGTATTTCTTCTTCTAATGATATTCAAAATGCTTCTCTGCTGGAGAATCGAATTCATCAAATATTTACCTAGCGCCCCTCAGTAATTTTTCTTGCATGTGTTAATTATTAAATCTATATCTACTTCAGGATAAGGATTAAAATCATCAAAGTGACTTATTGCAATAACTTTTACCTTATGGTTTTTTAGATCAATACAATTTCAATAGAGAGTCGAATGAGTTAACAGAAATATGGCATGGTGGGGCATATTCTTTCATAACTGCTGACATTTCTTCTGACAATAACTCGCATGCCAATAATTCCACTTGCAGAATTAAATACGAAAATGACGAAACTTTGGAAATTAAGGAAGAAATCACCCAAGGTATGTTCAGATTTGTGGTCAAATTAACTAAATTTAAAGTATAATATAAAAAGTACCAAGAACAAGTATGATAACAAGTATTATTCAAATGTATGTACCATAGATATAAGAGAGCCTGATATTTTGGACGCTGATACACTACGGATCGAATTGAAGCAGAAAATTAAGGAATCAAACCTGGAAAAGAAGTACAAATGCGACAGGTGTGCGCGAAGCTATAAAAATAAAGGAAATTTGACTTCCCATCAAAAATACGAATGCAATGTCAGGCCACAGTTCAGATGTGAATTCTGCGATAAACAGTTTAGACATAAACATATTCTTAATAGGCATATAAATTGTGTGCACCAAAAATCAAACTCAAAGGCGTTGGCATTGAGACATTATTGTGACAAATGTTCTAGAAGTTACATTTGGCCAAATGATTTAACTCGTCATAAACGTTTAGAACACGCAGCAGTTAAACCACAATATACTTGCGATATATGTGACTTCAAAACTAAATTAAAGTGTAACTTGTTGCAGCATGTCAGTTCACGCCATACTATGTAAATAAATTTAAATAAATTAGCATAGCTTAAGATCGCTACTATTCAACAATTGCTATCCTAGACATAGCTTTCTCGTCATCAGATTCAACGGCAGCTTGTACTTGAACTCAAATATATTTACCCGTCATTATGAAACTTATATTTTCCATAAGTTTAAATGTGACAGGACTCATGAGGCGACATACATTCATTAATTTAAACAAAAAAATAGTCGCTGAAATAAAGTTCTTACTTTTTCCTTTTATAAAACTTTCGATTTACAATTTATATTAAATCCTATGTCGGTACTTTAAGACTAGAATAATGTATACATCTTCTTTTCAGGAGTCAAATAATTAAGTTTTTTTATCTATTGATCTTCTTATAGGTTTTTTATAACATTTAATAACATTCAGAATGCTACAGGATGATTAAAACTTACAAAAATAATTCATTGTAATAATTTTTACCTTATACAATGAAACTCTTTTATAGCGCCGATTTTGGGGCTGACGGTGGATGGGAACTAACTTATTATAGCCCGTTCCGCTTTTAGTTGTTCACGCCTGAGTGCTCGCCTGAGTGACAATTGCAAAATCCGCGCATCACGTGCAGCTCCTGTTATACCGACCTGCGGCGCGGCGTCAATTCTCGGAAGGGCAATAAAAGGGATGGCTATTAAAGGGTTTTACTGTAATTTTTTAGATCAACACAATTCCAATATAAAGTCAAAAGAATCAACAGAAAGATGGGATGGTGTACCATATTCTTTCATAAGTACTGAAATTTATTCTGACAATAACTCGATTTTCATGAATTTAGCTTGCTTAATTGAATGCGAAAATCACGAAACTTTGGAAATCAAGCAAGAAATCATTGAAGGTATGTCTGCATTCGTATTTGAACTATCATAATTAAAAGTATTAAATGAAAATTATGACAAAAAATTTGATTCAAATGTATGCATCATAGATATGAGAAAACCTGTTACTTTGGAAGTTACCAAAATGCAGGCCAAATTGAAGCAGAGAAAGATGAAGGCATTAAACCCAGAAAAGAAGATTAAATTTTAGCGGAAAATTCAGGAAATAAATCCGGAAAAGAAGTACAAACGAGAAAAGTGCGCTCGATCTTATAAATGAAAACAAAGTTTGCATAAACATGTAAAATTCAAATGTGGCGTCAGGCCACAGTTTATATGTGAATTCTGCGGGAAACGACTTAGACATAAACAAAGCCTAAATCTGAATATAAATGACATTCATCAAAAAGAAAACTCAAAGAAGTTGGTACTGTGGCATGATTGCGAAAAATTTTCTCAAAGTTATTGTTGGGTAACTAGTTTAAATGAACATAAACAGGTGGAACACGCGGCAGTCAAACTACAATATACTTGCGATATCTGTAGCTGCAATTATTATATCAGGCACCAGTTTTTGTTGAAAGATTTAACTGTTCTTTTCATTCGAAGTAAAATATATTTACCTGACGTTTTGAAATTTATATTTTAGACAATATTAAAGATGAAAAGAATCATAAAGTGACGTCAAGTCATCGATTTTACAAAATAGTACCTGTGATAAAAGTTTCACTTTTTTCACAAATAAAACTGTTGATTTAATATTGATCTTAAATCTTGTTTCGTTGTGTTAAGATTGAATTTTTATAACTCTTCTTTTCAGGAATCAAATAATTAAATTTGTTATCTATTCGTCTTCTTATAGGTCATTACATCTAATCTCATTCAAAATGGTTATCTACTGAAGAAGCGAATTTATAAAATATTTAAGTAACGCCCTTCATAATTTTACTTGCATGCGTTAATTCTTCAATCTATGACTGCTACAGGATATGGATAAAAATCAGGGAAAATTACTCATTGCAATAACTTCCTTCTTATCATTTTTCAGATCAGCCTAATTTCAACAGAATTTCGAAGGAATCAACAGAAAGATGGGAAGGTGGGTCATATCTTTTCATAACTACCGACATTTCTTCTGACAATAACGCGAATGCCAAAAACCCAACTTGCAACATTAAATACGAACATGACGAAAGCATGGAAATCAAGGAAGAAATCATCCAAGGTATGTCTAGATTTATAGGTTATCTATGCTAATTAGAAGCATGAAAAGAAAAGTATGAAAACAATGTGATTCAAATGTATGCATCATAGATATAAGGGAAGCTGCTATTTCGGATGCTAACAAAGGGCTGACCAAATTGAAGCAGAAAATTCACAAATCAATCCCGGAAAATAAGTACAAATGCGAAAAGTGTGCGCGATGCTATAAAAATAAAGGAAATTTGACTTCTCATCAAAAATACGAATGCAATGTCGGGCCACAGTTTAGATGTGAGTTTTGCTACAAACGATTTAGACATAAACATCACCTGAATAGACATATAATTTTCGCGCATGAGAAAAAAGACTCAAAGGAGTCGGTATTAAGGTATAAATGCGACGAATGTTCTCGAAGCTACATTTGGCCAAATGATTTAACTCGACATAAACGTTTACAACACGCAGCAGTCCAACCACAATATGTTTGCGATATTTGTGGCAGAAAATTAAAAGAAAAGAGTCACTTGCGGCGACATGTCATTTCATGTCATATGGTATGTAAATAAATGTGCAAAGCTTCATATTTTCGAAACTATTAAACCTGACGGGATTTATAATGTGACGTACATTTATCGATTTTAAATAATATTCACTGTAATAAAGGTCTTCATTTTTTTGTAAATAAAATTTTGGTTTTAACATTGATATTAAATCCAGGTTCGCTATTTTAAGAATAGAATTTTGTGTAACTCTTCCTTTCAGTAAGAAAATAATTAAGTTATTTTTGTTATATATTAGTCATCTTATACATTCATCACCTTTCGTGAGAGCTAATAGTCTTTACGAAATTTTGTTATCCATGTAATAAACACATGCTATGACTGAACCAACAAAAATTTCGTTTATTCCACTAAATATTTTTTCATGTGTAGTTTACTACGAATTGAAAGCATAAGTCCTTACTCAAGCAAATGATACAATAATAAGTAAACAATAAGCAACAGAATCTAGGCGTCTGCATCGTTGAAATGATTTCAAATTGTAAGATAGTAAGTAAGAACGTTATTTACCTAGATCAACACATTTTTTGGAAAAACAAACAGGAGTCCGAAGTGTGTATAGTAGTAATCGTCAATTTTAAAAATTGGGGCTAAAAAGCAGAGTATTATCGAACGACAAGACGAGAAGCTTCTGGATATAAAATGATAAAATATGGCAAATAACAAATTTTAAATTAATATATATTAATATCCTTATTTTAAGTCAGAATACTTAAATATTTTATAATGCAAGAATGTTCAAATGAAATATAGCCTGATTTGGCTTATCATTTGTAATTAAATAAGGTTTAATGCATGATTTTCGTATTTCTCTATCGTTTAAATGTGTGGAAAGTCGAATCTACTTTGAAACAGAAAAATGTCATATTTTGCTAATTTCATTAAGTAATGAAGTGTTTTTGTGACGCACATTCATCGATTCTGAATAATAGTCGCCGAAATAAGGGTCTTACTTTTTCTGCAGGTAAAACTTTCAATTTATAATTGATATTAAATCCTATTTCGGTATTTTAACACTAGAATTTTGTGTAACTCTTCTCTTCAGGAATCAAATAATAAGTTCTTTTTTATCTGTTAATTATCTTATAGGTCATTGCTTTTAATCTTATTCAAAATATTTCTTTATCAGAGAATCGAATTCATCAAATATTTACGTAGCGCCCTTCAGTAATTGTATGTGTATGGGCTATTTATTTCATCTATGTCTGCTTCAGGATTATGATTAAAATTATAAGAAATCACTTATTGTAATAACTTTTAACTTATTATTTTTTAGGTCAATATAATTCCAATAGAGAGTCAAAGAAATCAACAGAAAGATGGGTTCGTGGGCCATATTCTTTTTTAACTACTGAAATTTCTTCTAATTATAACTCGAATGTCAAGAATTTAGCTTATAGAATCAAATGCGAAAATGATGACACTTTGGAAATCAAGGAAGAAATCATTCAAGGTATCTCTATATTTATAGCTTTATTGTCTTAATTAAAACACGATGGCCGCTGGACCGGAAACGGTCCGGGAATCTGTACTTTAAGCATAAAAAACTGAGCATAATTGAGTTAAAAAAACGATTCTAAATCCGTTAAAGATTCAAGAATTTCCAGATTGTAACTTTTTCAATTCGAAAGTCTTAATAAGCATTGAAATTAATTTAATACAATTTATTCCGATAATTTTATTTTTAAATAGACATTCTAATTATTTATCAATAAAATATTTCAGGCTCAAAGTTTTAGGTCTTTCATTATATTGTTTTTTATATTAAATTTAATAAATAAATTTGTTAATTTTTTTAACCATCAAATATGGTGAACTTGCGTTTGAAACCTTATAAACTATTTTCAACTTAAAAATAACGTCATGATATAACATTTAATTTAAGGCTTTTAAGAGATTGAAAATATTGTTTAAGTCTAAATTATTCAATTTTTAATTCATTTAATTAAAATTTTCTTAATCAAGAAAAAAAAGTATCTAATGTTCAGCAATGTTTGATTGTTATTTAAGGAAAGTAAATTAAAACGAAATATTTAGAATTAAACAATTTTAAAATGATTTGTTCGACATAGAAAGCTTTTAATTTCTAGAATTGTGAAGAACTTTTCAGCTGTTAACGTTACAATTTTAATTGTTCTATTTAAAAACGTTTAACTCGGAAGTTAAATTGTTCAGTTTTTATGTATAAATAACAATTTAACACTTATTATTTGCTGAGAAAATTTGCATAATTTTAAGAGATATTTAGTTGTTTTATCAAAATTAATGTAAAACTTGAAATAATTTCATGTAATTTAAACGAAGTTTGTCAAAATTCTATTTTAGAACTTTTAAATATATTTTTAAAAGAATCGAATCACAATTCTCAAAAAGTTTCTGAATTTTGTATTGGAGATATGGAAAAATCTACATTTAGTTTTAAATTCGGTTGTGGGTAGGATTTTCTAAAAGTTGCAGGAAAAATTCAAATCACTTTAAAAAGTATTTAAAAGTTCTGAAAAAATTAAAAATTTGGAAATATTTAAAACCACTTCCTAATTTCTCAAAGTTCTGAAATAAAATTTTAAAGCTTTTTCAATGATTCTTAAAATATTTCAAATAAAAATAACTTCTAATTTAAAAACTGTTAAGTTAAAAAGAATAATTAAGTTTTCAATTTTTGATGTGTCTAGCTGAAAATGACACTATATAATTTTGAATCTTGTTAAGTTTATTGATTGTTTCTATATTTTAGAGTATTGAAAATGTTAACGTGGATTTATATTGTTGGAACTTAATCTGAATCTTGGAACTCTATACTTTTAAACTTACATTTTAAAAGTTTAAAATTCAAAAAATCCATTTTTAATGCTTGAATTTGTTGTTTGTTTGCGAACCGGGGAAAACTGAGAAATAAACCGAGAATATTTTTCTTCGATAAGACGGTCAGCACTCTGTTAAAAGTATGAAATGAAATGTATGATGAAAAATTTGTTTCAAATGTATGCACCACACGTATAAGAGAAGCTGATGTTTTGGATTACAACACACTGCGGGCCCAATTAAAGCAGAAAATGACCCAATTGAATCAGAAAATTCAGGAATCAAATCCAGAGCAGTACAAATGCAAAATTTATGCGCGTTGCTATAAAAATAAAGGAGGTTTGACTTCTCATCAAAAATACGATTGCAACATCCAGCCGCAGTTTAAATGTCAATTCTGCGATAAACGATTTAAACATAGATATATCATGAATAGACATATAGGTCAGGTTTATCAGAAAACAAATACAAGGAAGACAGAATTGCCGCATAAATGCGACAAATGTTCTAGAAGTTATATTTGGTCAACGGATTTACGTCGTCATAAACGTGTAGAACTCGCAGCAGTCAAACCACAATATACTTGCGATGTTTGTGATTATAAAGCTAAACGCAAGGATCGCTTGTTGCAGCATAGCATTGCACTTCATCTTATCTGGTTTAATTTGGATCGTAGTAAACCGCTAGTTGTGATTATTACCTAAGAAATCATGCTTTGTTATAAGATTAAACTGTAATTTTTATTTAAACTCAAATATATTTACTGGACATTGTGAAATTGATATTTTCGGGAAAATAAAATCTGACAGGAATTATAAAGTTACGCACAGTTACAGATTTAAAAAAAAATATTTGTTGCAATAAAGGGCTTACCTTTTCCGTAAATAAAAATTCTCATTTAACATCGATATACTACCTTGATAAAAAAGTTCCCGGAATAATCACCGTGTGGCGACCCCTGCTGTCCGATTCACATTTTTTTCGTTTCTGTAGGTTGTCACAACTTTTAACAATATTCCCTGCGAATTTCAGCTTTCCAGCTAGACATTTGTAAATATCACGCAATTTTGAGTACATCTGTTTTTTTGCGAATTTCGATTTTTGCAATGGATTTAATTTTGCAACAACGTGTGTGTTGTCGCACAATGCCATCATTATCCGTGAGTTTCTCACCAAAAACTCAACTAATACAATTCCACAGCCATCAAATTCGCCAGATTCAGCTCCCTGTGTCTTTTTTTTGTTCGATCGACTGAAAAACCCATTACGCGGAACGCGTTTTAGCAGCCGATCGGAGATAATATAAAAATCGGGAACGGCACTGATGGGCATACCGAGAATTGAGTATCAAAAATGTTTTGAGAGCTGGATCAAGCGCTGGCATAAGTGCGTGGCAGTCGATGGGAATTACTTTGAAGGGGACCACATCAATATTCAAGAATAAACTTATATTTTTAATTTTAAAAATAAATTCCGGGAACTTTTTGATCAAGGTAGTATCCTATTTCGTTATTTTAAGTTTTTCTTTTACCTAATAATCGTCTTATAGGTGCTAAGGCCTTTCAGTGATGTTACGTGTATGTGTTATCAATTAAATCTATATATCTACTAAATGATAAGGATTCAAATAATCGAAAATTACTAGTTTTAATCAATTTCGCCTTATAATTTTTTAGATCAACGTAAAGCCAAGAGAAAGTTGAAGGAATCAACATCAAGATGGAATGGTGGGCCATATTCTTATGTAACTACTGAAATTTCTTCGGACAATAACTCTAATGCCAAGAGTTTAACTTGTATAATTAAATGCGAATACGATGAAACTTTGAAAATTAAGGAAGAATTTATTGAAGGTATGATTATTTCAATTAAAATACAGTCAAACTCGGATGTAACGTCCCCGGATATTTTTCTTCTGAGAATTGACGCCGCGCCACAAGTAGGAGTAAAAGAAGCTGCAGGGAGTGGGCGGTGTTCACATAGTTGTGAATAAACAAAAGCGATTTCATCCAAAGCGGCGCTCTATCGCGTTTATTTCTCACCACCTCCAGTCCCTAAACCGACGTTATTTCCGAGTTTGACTTATGTTAACTAAAAGTATAATACAAAAAATCGCAAATCAGATTTGGTTATTTTTTCAGATCAAGAGATTCCTCAAAAAGAGAAGCAAAAAATACAGGTGACAAAGGAGGAAAAGAGATTCAAATGCAACAGGTGTGCGCGAAGCTATGCCGCGAAAAAAAGTTTGTATAATCATCAAAAATATGAATGCGGCGTCATTCCAAAGTTCAGATGTGAATTCTGTGGTAGACGATTTAAACGAAATGTGCACCTTCGGACCCATTTATTTAGTATACATCTAAAAACAAACTTAGATACATCACAACAGAATTATAATTGTAACAAATGTTCACGCAGTTATAATAGACATCCAGATTTAACTCGACACAAACGTACAGATCATGCACCAGCGAAACAAGAATTTTTTTGCGATTTTTGCGGACATAAAACAAATAAGAAAAGTAGCTTGGGTAGACACGTTACTTCACGCCATATGAAACCGAAACGCAAACGAAACTCTAACCCTTAGAATATTTCTAGAAATATTTGACCATTTTCTGTGAAAATCGCTGTATCATATTCAATGTATTTGTATTGTTTATATGTTTCAAAAGAATAAATTTACTTTCGATTAACTTTTTAATGACTTTTTTAGCTATCATAGTTGTTAAAATTATTAAAGTCAAGTGCCCTTTGTTGTTGTGTTGTCTTCTGATAACCATAAATGAATGTATTCTATTGTGAGTTGATATAATAATCATGTTTCTGAATTCTTCTTTCATTTGAAACTTTCTTTTTATCTAATATTGATTTCATATTAACTGTATCCTGCACATTCGTTGCTTTTTATTTTATTCTTGATATCCATATCAGGATAAATACAATTTTTAAAACGATGATTGGTTAATATACCTATGTTTTATTTATTTCTTTAATTACTGATGAAGACGTGAGAATTAAGAACTTTTTTCTGATTGGATTTGCTACATGCTTTATTGCTTATTGCTCCATGAAGGAAGGTACATTTATTTAATTCCATGGTTATAAAATTAAAATGGCGTTGTGTTACAAATACTTTCTGATTCTGAATCTCAAATTTTGTTTTCCCAGATAAAAAAAGTTTTCAAGGTCAGTTATATGTACGAAAAGTAATCCAAAATTAAGAATTTGTACTGTAGATATAAAAAGGGTGACCTCATGACTGCCTAAAAGTTGCTTCAGAACAGGAGGAAGCAGATAATGAAAAAAGAATAGAAGGAACCGGGAAAGAAGTACGAATTCGAGTAATGCTCGTGACATTATCGTACGAAAGAATACATAATTCACAATATACGAGATATTTGCAAAGCTGTACATATAAGGAAATAGATGATTTAAGGATATTTTATATTTATATAAATATAAAAAATTGTTTTTTATTACTTTTGCGTTTGTAATTTATTTTTGCTCATCATCGTTTGCGAATATTTGGAAAATGTAATTTTTTGTCAGATATTAAAACATTTTAATAATATAAAAAGAAATAACCGTTGTAAAATATTTCCTTAGCACTATGAAGTGATTAACTTTAATGATTAAATCAAGTGAGTAAATTTCACTTTATACTTTTATAGATCAACAGACTAAGAGTAAGTCAAAGAAATCTATAGGAAGACAACATGGTGCGGGTTGAATATGACTTTGACGAAACTTTAGACATGAAGGATGGAATCATGCAAAGTATTATTATTGCAATCAAAGTTATCTTAACTAAAACTATGAAAAAAAATACAAATCAGAATTTGCTAAATTTTCAGTTTAAACAATTCCTCTAAGAATGGTTAACAACAAGTATGAGTCAAATCAGTTTATCATAGGTGAAAGTGATGATCTCAACGAATTTCAGACCAAAAAGAAGCAGAAAATTGCAGAATCGAAACAGGAAAAGAAATACAAATGTGGAAATTGTGCTAGAACGTATGAACGGAAATATACGTTGTCTCATCCCCAAAAATACGCATGGGAGATCATTCGCAGTTCAGTTGTAAATTTTGCGGCAAAGGATTCAAATATAAACTTAACGTTCATCGCCATATAGACCAAGTGCATATTAAAATATCAATGAAGCAGACAATTTAGGAATCGAAAGTGGCAGATAAATATAAATGCGAAAAGCATGCTTGAACCTTTAAACTTAATACGCACTTGAAAAACCATCAAAGATTTGAATGCGTCTTTTTTACATTTCAGATGTAAATTCTGCGCAAAATAATTTAAACGGAAATTTCATAAGAGTGGACACGTGGATTATTTATGTTTTGAAATCAACTTACAGACAAAGCAAAGAAGGCATGACTGTAATAAATGTTCCGGAAGTTATCTTTCGTTAAGTGGCTTATATCGACAGAAACGTTTAGAAAACGGAAATTCTATGTTGTTTTAAAAAAAATTGGGTTCTTGCCGCACAATTTAAGTGCAATTTTTACTGGAAGTTAAATATAATTAGGTGCTACTTAGAAATTTATATTTTCTACAACTTCCAGCCTGAAAGGAATCATAAATTTGACATCCAGAGATTGATTTGAGTAAAATTTTTATGACAGAAAAGGTTTCCCTTATTACGCAAATAAATTCCTTACATCTGCTAAACAATTGATTTTTATTCAATCATAAGACCAAGAGTAAGTCGAAAAAATTAACAGGAAGACAATATGGTGGGCCATATTTTTGTATAAATTCTGACAATTCTTTTGACAATATTTCTAATGCCGAGACTTTAACTTGCATAATTACATGCGAAAATGACGAAACTTTGGAAATCAAGGAAGAAATATTGCAAAGTATATCCAGATTTTCAGTAAAAATATTTAAATAAAAAGTATGAAGTAAAAAATTCAAATTATAATTAGTTTTATTTTCAGATAATGAAGAAAAGCAAGAATTAAATTCTAAGATCAAGAGCTTTCCCGCCAAATTTTTAATAAAAAATGTGGTTTAAAAATGTTTACCTCAGGTAAAGAAAAGATATTTTGGCTGCTAATAAACTGCGAACAGAAAATAAGCGGTAAATTCCAGAATCAAAACTGGAAAAGAAATTCAAATTCGAAAAATGTTCTAGCACCTATAAATAGAACCTACACTTTGTCTCATCGCCAAAGATAAGCATGCGAGATCACTCTGCAGTTTAGGTGTAAATTCTTCAGCAAGGAATTGAAACATAAACATTACGTTCGTCGCCACATAGACCAAGGACACCTTAAAATATCTGCAAAACATTCCAAAAATAAATCACGTATGCGAAAAATGTTTTCGAAGTTACAACTGGCAAAGTGATTTAATGCGTCATTTACGTTCAGAACACGCAGCAGTCAAAACATAAAATACTTGCGATACTTTTGATTATAAAGCTAAACGCCAAGCTTACTTGTTTAAGCATCACTCATCATCATACTCTGTAATGAAATTTACGTAGCTATAGACTGCTACTATCTAGTAAATATTATTTCAGAATTAGTTTTTTTTCTCATAAGAATTACTTTTAGGTTTCATTTGAAGTCAAATATATTTACCAAAGATTATGAAGTTTATATTTTTGATGATAGTAAACCTGACAAGGTTCATAAAATGATGTGCACTCATCGATTGAAAAAAAATATCCGGCACTTATTTATTTTCATTTAAATATGATATTAAATCATATTTCGTTAGTTTAAGACTAGAATTGTTTATCCCTATTATTTTCAGGAATCAAATATTTGGGTTCTTTTTTGAATTTATTTTTTGTCTCATAGGTCATTGCTTCGTAGAATCATTTTGAAAATTTTTAAGAAGATTTAGAAACTGTAATTTTTCATAAATATTTCTCTAACGCCATTAAGTAAGGTATTGCGATTCTGCATGCGTTATTAATCAGACATAAGCTTGCTACACGATAAGGATTATAATCATGATAAATTCCTCAATGTAACATTCACCTGATGATTTTCTAGATCAACAGACTCAGGATCAATGCTCATCTCAACAGGTCAATACTCAGGATGACTCTTACATAATACCTGGTCATTCTTGTGACAATAAGTCTAATTCCAAGGATTTATCATCCAGCATTAAAAGCGAAAATGACGAAACTTTGGAAATTAAGGAAGAAATCTACGAAGGTATGTCTAGATTCCTAATAAAAATATCTTGATTGAAAGTATGAAATAAAAAATTGCAAAGTACACTTTTTTAAATTTTCAGATCAAGAGATTTCCCGCGAAACGGTTACTGAAGAATTTGAGTCAAAAATGTTTACCTTAGTTGAGAATGATGAAGATACTTTGCCTGCTAAAAAAATACAGAAACGAAAAAAGAGGCAGAAAATGCAAGAATCAACATCGGATGAGAAATACAAATGCGAAAAGTGTGCTCGAATCTATCATTCAAAACGAACTTTGACTTATCATCAAAGATACGTATGTGATGTGATACCACAGTTCAGTTGTGGATACTGTGGAAAACGATTTAAACAGAGATGTCACATGACTCGCCACGTAGGTCTTGTACATCTCAAGACAAACTTAGAGACATCGAAAATTAAGTATAAATGCGACAAATGTTGGCGAAGTTACAAGTGGCCAGGTGATTTAATGCTACATAAACGTTCAGAACACGCAGCAGTAAAAAAACTATTTGCTTGCGATATGTGCGGTTATAAAGCTAAACGCAAACCTTACTTGGTCAAACATATTAATGCACATGATATTCTATAATTAAATGTTCATCGCTGCAGACTGCTGGTATTATGAATTATCATCTTTGAAATCATACTTTGTCATAAGATTTAACTGTAGTTTTTACTCAAACTGAAATATATTTCTGTGTAATTAAGAAATTTATATTTCTGACAATATTCAACCCAAAAGGAATCATAAAGCTACGTACAGTCATCGGTTTCAAAAAATATACATGTAAAAAGGGTTTATCTCTTTAAGAAATAAAACAATTTCTCTTATTTGCTCCTTTTGTTTCATTTAAGAGTCATTAAATTTAAATATATATACACTTACATATATCCTATTTCGTTAGATTCAAACTAGAATTCTTTATACGTGTCCTGTGCAGAATCAAACAATTAGGTTTTTTAAAAATAATTGTTTTATAGGTCACTAGTTCTTAAAATCGCCTATAATATGCTCGCACAGATTTAGAAATTGTAATTTTTTTGTTAAAAATACTGCATCACCTTAGGAAATGAAAGAATTTTTGGTAAATATTTCTCTAACGCAACTAAGTATTGTGATTCGATTATGCGAAGGTTATTAGTTAAATATAAGCCTTCTATAGGAGAAGGATTATAATCATGAAAAATTCTTAATTTTAACTTTGACCTGATTTTTTTCTACATCAAGGGAGCAAGAGTAAGTCGAAGAAATTTACAGGTAGACAGGACGTTTGTTCGTACTCTGACATAACTATAATTAAATACGATAATGACCAAACTTTGAATATCAATGTTAATCAAATAATCAAAACAGTCAAAACAAGCTGCAGAGCGAAAAGTGTCAGAAAATTCAAGAATCGAAACCGGAAGTGAAATACAAATGCGAAAAGTGTGCTCGAATTTATAGTCGGAAACAAACTTTGACTTATCATCAAAGATACGTATGTGACGTCATGTCACAGTTCAGTTGTAAATTCTATGGCAAGCGATTCAAACAGAGATGTCACAAGACGATATTTGTTGTTGTAAATAAAAACGCAAGGCTTGATGGGTCAAGCACATCATATTTTGTTAAAAGATTTAACTGTAGGAATGTAAATATATTTACCAAAAATTATGAGATATACATTTTTGATAATACTAAACCTAAAACGGATCATAAAGTAACATTCATTCATCGATTTCAAAAAGCAGTCGTCGTAAAATAGGGTTTACTTATTTCGGAAATACTAAATTTTTCACATTTTCCGATTTTTTTTCATTTAACAGCGATATTACATCCTATTTCGGTAGATTAGGACTCGAATAGTTTATACCTGCTGTTTTTATAAATCATACAATTAAGTGCCTTTTTTTAATTTATTAATTGTCTCATAGGTCACTGCTTCTTAGAATCACCTTTAAAATATAATTTATCACTTCAAGATTAAAACGGTTTAAATTTTGTTTTCAGGGTTCAAGGACAAAATTTCTTTTTAATTTTTTAATGGTCTCACAGGTAATTTGCTCATAG
>NC_046658.1:86008417-86051511 GCF_010883055.1 Belonocnema kinseyi | reverse complement strand
GGAAATGGAAACCATAATCGGAAATGCATAATTTTAACTTTCACGTTGTTCTGTTCTAGATCAACACCCCCAGCGTAAATCGAACAAACCAACAGGAAAACCATTTAGTGGGCCATATTCTTGTACAACTTCTGCCAAATTTTTTGACAATAATTCGGATACTGACACTTTAACTTGCATGAATGTATGCAAAAATGATAAATCGGTCGAAACAAAGGAAGAAGGCATCCATGGTATGATATTAATGCAATCAAATTATTCAACTAAAACTATGAAATAAAAAGTTCCGAATTAAATGTGGTTAAATTTTCAGATCAAGAGATTCTACAAAAAAAGAGTAAACAAAGGTATGAGTCCAAATTGTGTACGGTACATGTAAAAGGAGATGAAATATTGGCTCCCAAAAAAAAGCAAACCCAAAAGAAGCAGAAAATTCAGGAATCAAAACAGGAAAAGAAATACAAATGTAAAAAGTGTGCTCGAAGCTATGCCCAGAAAAGAAGTTTGAGTAGTCATCAAAAATACGAATGCGACGTCATTCCACAGTTCCAATGTCAATTCTGCAGCAAAAGATTTAAGCGGAGAAATGCTATTCGTAGCCACGTGGATTTTGTACATCTGAAAAAAAATTTACAGACAAAGAATATTAGGTATTTTTGCGACAAATGTTCGCGAAGTTACATTTGGCCCAATGATTTAACTCGACATAAACGTTTACAACACGGTGCAGTCAAGCCAAAATTTTTTTGCGATTATTGTTCCTATACAACGAAACAAAAAGTTGACTTGTCGCATCATATTACATTGCGTCATCTCAAATAATTTAATAGGCTAAACTTTTGTCCTTAGGATATTCCTAATGCTGATATCTGCACGGAAATCAGCATTAAGCATATTAAATTACTATTTTCAAGCATTGAGTTGTTTATTATAAATTATTTATTTCGGAAAAGATATAATAATTAAAAGGTATAAATCAAGAATTATTTCATTAGATTTGTTAAGTTTGATTGCTTATTCTTAAATAATGATAGTATTGTTTATTCGTTTACTGCATTAATACTATTGCTTTATATTTTATGCAATAAAAGAAACTTTTTTTATATTCTTAAAAGAAAACTTAATGTATTTAAATTGATCGACAACGATGTAGAAATCATTTTCAAGAGATTGTAGGAAATCTCGAATGAAAAAAAAACCATTTAAAATGTTACATAAGTGCATACCACCAGTCGTTAGCGAATTATTATATCAAAAGGCGGGTATTATTGTAAACTATCCATGATTTAGAATTGTATATTTTCGAAAATTTAGAGACTGAAAGGACTTAAAAAGTGTAGTCCAAGCTTTTTGATAAGAAAGTATTGCTAGAGATACCAAAATTACAATACATCTAATACTTTCCATATTTATTAGTGATAATGATATCTTATGGAAGATAGCGCACTGGATTTTAATCAATATTATGAACAGAAATAGTTCTTCGCTAAAAAAATAAAAATTAGATTCAAAAGACTAATACTAGTAGGTTTAAAACTCTACATATTGTAATAACTTAACATAAGATAGTAGCATAATAGTACTTAAACTGCTAACTGGAAGAGTAATATTTATATAAATACTCTCTAAATTTGTTTTTAAACAGAGCTCTCGAGGCTCAGGAACTTACTTGAAATAAATAAATTAAATTTTTTTAAAGTTGACGTAGTCCGTAAATAAATATATTCCTCCCATTCGCTGCAAATTTTTCCTTAATTTGACTATGAGATGAAGTCCTATTTCGTTAGCTTAAGATTATAATTTCTTATAACTCTTCTTTTCAGGAATCAAATGATTTTTATTTTTATTCAATAATGATATTACAGATCAACTATTCTTCGAGTCATCTTCAAAATTCTTTTCGAAGATTTAGCAAATTCGTTTTTCTCTTTTTTTCGTGGGAAAAGTTATATTTTCTAAAAAAATAGAAAACGGAAGAATCCAATTTACAAAATATATTTCTCAGTTAACATTAAAGAACGCAATGTGCTTGTGTTATACGTTATTAATCAAATCTAGATCTTCTATAGAATAAGGATTAAAATCAGCGCAAATTACGAATTTCACTTTCACATTACAATTTTTTAGATAACACCAAGAATTCGGAAAGTGAGTTTAAGAAATCGATGGGAAGACCTGATAGTGAAACATATTCTTTTATTATTAAATACAGCATTGAAGATTCTTTAGAATTCTAGGAAGAAATCATCCAAGGCAATAAAAATATATCAACTAAGTCCATGAAATAAAAAGTGTAATTATGCTTTGTGAAATTTTCAGAAAAAGTGTCTACAGGCCAATAATACAATACAAATTACTGGTCAAAATTTTGTACTGTAGATATAAGAGAAGATGATATTTTGACTGTAAAAGATAAGCTGGAGAGTAAAATGAAGCAGGAAATTTAAGCATCAAAACTGGTGGTGGAAAAGACATACAAATTCAAATTTCAATTCTATAGTAAACGATTCAAACGGAAATGTATCATGCTTCGCCACGTAAATCTTGTGCATCTAAAAAAAAGCCTACAGTCATCGAATACGAGGCATTATTGCGACCAAAATTCTCGAATTTACGCTTGGTCAAATGATTTAAGTCAACATAAACGTATATAACATACAGGGGCCAAACCACAATTTATTGGTGATATTTGTGATCACAAAATTATATGCAAAGATCCCTTGTTTCGGCATATCACATCAGTTCATAGACTCAGAAAATTATCTGGTTTCCAAGAAATAAGTTTGTTTAGTTCAAGAAAATTTTTTCCGAGTGCACTAACAAGGAGAGGTTACGAGATGTGCGTTGCTGATTCTATTGGGACTTCACAGAGTAAAAGTACATGGAAATTCACGTGGCATCCAGGATATATAGTGCCGAATCCAGTCTTAGTCGAATCGGCGACGCACATCTCTAACTTTCCGTGTAAGTAATTAAATGTGCGTCGCTGCAAACTGCTTGAATTTATCAATTATTTGCTTAAAATCAGTTTTGTTCGTTACGTTTAGGTATAGATTTCATTTGAAGGCAAAAGTATTTGCCCACTCTTTCTTAATGTATATTTTAAACAATACTGAAAAACTGTTTTAATTTAACTCTTTGATTAATTTTTATGCATTATTTGCAAGACTAAAATTTTCTCGAATTTATATTCAGAAAAAAAATGTTTCTTTTTTCATTAATGTTATATACTTAACTGCTCCGTCGAATACGGTGTCGTGTCACAGTTACGATGTAAATTATGCACGAAAATGGACGAAAATGTAATTTTTAATTTTCAGGAATAAAACAATGAAGTAATTATTCAAAGTTATATGATAAGGATCAGAATAATCGAAAAGTACTAATTGTATCTTTCACCTTATAATTTTCTAGATCAACGGATTGTGCCAAGTAACGCCAAGTATTTCGGGAGTGCATCGAAGAAACCAATAAGAAGACCACATGATGGACCATATTCTGCTCTTCATTCCAGTAACTTCTTGGAATTTGAAACTATTTTTTGGAGTTATCCGAGGGAAGAGCGCAATCTTTCTTCTGATAGAACTCATTCGAATGAAAAATGTATGATTGTTGCAATTAAATGTCTTAAATAATACTATCAAATACAAAAATGCAAATTACATTTTGGTAAACTTTCAGATCAAGAGGTGGAAGAGGTTGAAGGCCAAAAACGTGATTCAAAATATTTTTCAAAATTGGTTACTGCTGGCATAAGAGAAGATAATATTTTGACTGTTAACAACAAAATGCTTGGCCAGAATAAGCGAAGAATTCAGGAATCAAGGGTCGAAAAAGAAAAAAAATACAAATGTGAAAAGTGTACTCGAACATATAAAAAGAAATCGCATATGAATTATCATCAAAAATTTGAATGCGGCGTCATGCCACAATTCAGATGCAAATTCTGCGACAAACTATTTAAACGGAAAGGTCATATATCTAGGCACATGATTTCATGCGTCAAAAATCAAGCTCAAAGTCGTCAAATTTATGGAATAAATGTGACCAATTTTCTAGAATCTACATTTGACGATGTGATTTACCTTGACACAACTCATTTTTGATATTACCAACTATAAAACGAAAAACTATTTTTTACAACATATCACTTCGCATCATGCTTTGTAATTAAATAAGCGTAGCTGCAGGCTTCTAGTACTATTTATTAACTATTATCACAATACTTGGTTATTGTTGTTAGTTTTTTATAATTTTTTGTTTAATTTAAAGTTATTTACACTACTTTTAGAAATGTAAGTTTTCAACCATATTCATCCTGAAACTAATCACAAAATTACGTAGAGACATCGATTTCAAAAAACAGTGTTAGCAAAAAGGATTCACGCCTTATCCCGGAAATAAATAAAATTATTACATTCGTTAACAAATTTGGTTTTATTTAAACATCATATTAAATCCTAGTTAATTAGTTTAAAACAAAGATTGTACATAATGCTTCTTTTCAGGAATGAAACAATTAAGGATAGGTTGTATTTAATGAAATTACGAATCACCGACCGCGTCCTACCTCTTCTTGGACGATAGCTTGGTACGAACACTTCAGAAAAAAGCTTTTCCTTCAAGAATATAAACTACAATTTTCCGACAAATCATAAAAATTCATTGAAGAGTAGCCGTAAGCCGTGATATTTATGTGCCCTTCAGTTCTTCTTTAATCTATTAAGTTTCTCATAGATCGCTTCTTCTTCGAATCATCTTAGAAATGCTTCTCAAAGATTTAGAAAATCTGTTCGTCCATGTATTTTTTTTTTTTGGAGAAAACTTGAACCTCATTAGGAATAAAAGATGAATAAATTAAATTCATAAAATTTTTCTCTAACGCCATTGGGTAATGTAATATGATCGTGCATGGGTTATTAATTAAGTCGATATCTGCTGTAGGTTAAGGATTAAAATAATCGAAAATAACTAATTTTAACTTTTCACGTTATAATTTTCTAGGCAACGCAAAACATTCCGAGAATAAGTCGAAGAAATCAAGAGGGGGACGAGATGCTGAACCATATTCTGCTCTTCACTGCGATCACTTTATGGCATTTAAAACTGTGTTTTTGACTCAAGAGAGGGAAGAGCTCAATCTTCCTTTTAAAGATAATCCTATTGTCAAGACTTTAATTGAATACGACACTGATGAAACTTTGGATATTAAGCAAGATATCATCCAAGGTATGAACGAGTTTGCAAACAGAATATCTTAACTTAAACTATGATATACAAAATGCCAAATAAAAATTTCGATTAATTTGCAGATCAAGAGACAAAAAAAGTTAGAGGCAACAAAGTTCGGAGGCAAAGGAAAACGAAAATTCAGAATCCAAACCCGGTAGAGAAGTACAAGTGTAAAAAGTGTGCCCGAAGCTATAATCAGAAAGAAAGTTTGTACAGTCATCAAAAATTCGAATGTGGCGTCGTTCCACAGTTTAAATGTAATTTTTGCGAAAAACTATTTAAACGAAAAACTCACATGAATAAACATATAGTTCGAGTGCATCAGAAAACAAACTCAAAGACATTGGAAAAGAAGCATAATTGCGACAAATGTTCTCGAAGTTACATTTGGCAATATGATTTAGCTCGACATAAACGTTTAGAACACGCAGTAGTCAAACCACAATTCGCTTGCGATACATGCGATTATAAATCTAAACGCAAAGATCACTTGTTGAGCCACATTATTTCTCTTCATACTATCTAATTAAATGCGCATTCATGTAAACCGCTAGATTTAGTAATTACTATATCGAAATTCATATATTGTCATGAAATAAAACTTCAGTTTTCACTTGAACTTAAGTATACTTACACGCCATTTAGAAACTTATATGGTTAAAAATTTTAATTGTTAAATGAATAATAAACGTGAACTACACACATCGATGTGAAATAATTGTCTTTTCGCAAGAAGGGTTTACTTATTCCGAAAATTATCCAATTTCTTAGTCTTTTTTGTCTCTAAACATTTCTTATCGCGTGTTTTTTTTAACCTTCAAAACGCTTTTTTGAAGATTTAGAATGTGTAGATTTGATAGTTTCTTAACTTCTTTTTGCATAAATGATAAATTATTTTGGAATTTTGCCTCAAATAATTTAGAAAGTATAATAGGATTTGAATCTTCGGAAATTATTTACTTTGATGACTTTTCAGAATTTTGGAATATATTGCAAATGGTTTGAAACGCTTTGCAAAAGCTTGTTTTAAGCACAAAATTAAAATATCGGTTGGGGGAGAACTAAAAATATTAGTATTTTTATTAAAAAACACAAAAATAACAATTATGTTTTTTGAATGACTGATTTTCTTCAATGCTTTGGATTTTCCGCGGAATTACTTTTACTTTAAACTCCATTTAATTATTTTTTTACAATACATTTGTATTTTTCTTTAAAAAAAAAACACAAAAATAATCAACATTTTTTCTAATCTTTCAGAAGGAAACCATATAAAAAAGTGGCATATTGAAAGAAATTTGAATATCGATCAATGATTTGGTCAATGTTAAATATTAATAGATTTGAATTATTTGTTGAAGTTCACTAATTCTTGATTAATTTGAAAGATTAGAATATCGAAAATTGCTATAATTAACATTAACATTACAATATGTTAAATAAATTTAGTTTTCTTACTAAATTGTAAATATTAATCAAATCTTTTTTAAAATTAAAAATGGTCATTTTTCAAGCTGGACAAGGGAAGGCGGAAATTTTGTCACACCCTACCCCTTATCCAACTGATAAAAAAACTAAAATATAAATATTAATAGATTAATAGATTTCAATTATTGTAATGAATTTCTCTAGTTGTTAGTTCATTTGAAATATTAGATTAGTTTTAATTAAAATGGGCTATAATTAAGATTAAAATTGTAATCTGTTAAATCAATTTTGTTTTGTTAATAAATTATAAATGTTTATAAAAGTTTTTTCTTAAAATTGTAATTTTTCGAGTTAGAAAAAGTAAAGGAGAAGTTCTGTCAAACCATAACATTTTTTCAGGTCGGAAAACTACCCATAATGTCTATTTTTGTCAATTTAAGAACGGATTTTTCGAATTGACCTTGATAATAGGATTAACGAATATTTTCGAAATTATATTCCTCATCTGCATCTCAAAGTCTGATCCTCCCTCGAATGATATTTTACTTTAAGAGTAAAAAGAAGATTTTCCAAAGTTTTTCGAACCTTTTACTCCAAACTTTGGAAAATTCATTGAAGTAAACAATTACAAAATTTTCTTGTATAGTTACAAATTGTATGCAAATTAACAGCATGATTCGTCAGTTCAATTTTAAGCAAGGCAAATATTGACATAAGAGTTACGAGAAAAGGATAAAACGAAAGCACTTAAAAAAAATGAAGTTGAGGTTTCAAAACACCAGAAAAAACACGCAGGTCTCCAGGCTTTGATTTGTCCAGTTGAATACGTCCCAAATCAAACCTTGTAAATCAAGAAAGAAATGATTGAAGGTAAAACTTTATATTCACAGTAACTTTCTTTAAAAGTAATCTCTGAAACAAATCCAAATAACATTTTCTTCTAATTTTTATATCAAGCGAGTGGTATTTACATACAAGTAAGTTCACTTGGTTCAGATGGTTCTGGACAAAAGTCATTCAAATATTCGAGATTCAAAACAGAGACCGGAAAAGAAGCACAGATGTGACATATGTACACGAAGCTATAGTTATAAACGATGATTGCAGAGTGAAAAAAAATGAATGCCAATGGCATTTACAAATTATTTTGCCCATTCTGCTTAAAATCATTTAAAGGGAAAAGTGATCTTAATCGACACATAAATGACATGCATCTGAATTAGAATCTTAAGTAATTAAGGAATTTCTAATTAAATTGTTTCAATACTATAGTTACATTTAAACAACACAGAAAATAATGTTTGCACTTGCCTATGGCTCACCTTTTGCTTGCTGAAGACCGGTACGTAAAAATATGATCTCGTTTAAAATTCAAGATGGGGTCGCAATATGTGCATCGCTGATTCGAGTGGGACTTCATAGGGTAAAAGGAATTGAAAATCCACGAGGTGTGTATTTTTTCTTTTGATTCAATAGGTTTTAGTATCCGAGATATCCAGGTTTTAGAATTAGATCGAAAGAGAAAATACGCACCTAATGAATTTGGATGTACTTTCACCCTCTGAAGTTCCAGTCGTATCGGCGACGCACATCTTACGAGTTCTCCTCGTTAGTTGGCGTGCATCCCTCATAAATCCCTATACCGCATCATCTAATTTTACTAATTAAAATGTATGATTATAGAACTAATTTTTTAATATATGAAAATAAGCATGCTGAAGCTTTTCGTTTACTATTTAAAAAAATATTTTTTCTTATGTTTATTGAAAATGAAAGGATTTTTGTTACAGTAAACGAACGTTTTACATCCCCAAAAATATTCTGTTCAATTCAAACTTAACATAATAACTTTAATTTAATTACAAAATTTATACCAATTTACGTCATTATCTTTCTGTTTTCTATAGTTGTAACTTTCAGGATAATAAACCAAATATCTAACCAATATCGAATTTCTAGCTGAGACTTACCTGATTTTTTCAGATTCAAGAAGAGATTCGAAGAAAGCAATAGAAATATCAATAGGGCGACCAGGTGTTCTTTACCAAAGCAGCAACGTGTTTCAATATGAAAGTGAGTTTTTGACTTGCGGATTTGATAATCAAAATGCAGAAAAATTCAAACTCAAGGAAAAAATCTTTGAAGGTCAAACTTCATGTTCATGGATTTCTATAGAAAAAAACTTAATCATAAAGCTTTAAATAGTATTTTGTTCTATTTACAGAGCAAGGCAATTCTTGGAAAGCTAACCGAAAATATCAATTAAAAGTGCGAGCTGCTCACGAGATGGCCCCTGCGAAAAAAAAGACCAAAATTCAAGAATCAAAGCAAAAACAGGAAAAAAACTACAAATGCTTGAAGTGTGCTCGATCCTATAAACGGAAACATCATTTGGCTAACCATACAAAATTCGAGTGCGAAGTCACTCCACAGTTTACATGTCTCTTTTGCGGTAAGCGATTTAAACAGAAAAGTTATATTCGCTGCCATGTAGATCGTGTACATCTGAAAACAAACAGAAAGACTTCGGAAATTAGGCATAATTGCGACCAATGTTCTCGAAGTTATTCTTCTTTGAGTGCTTTGAATCAACATAAACGTTTAGAACACACAGCAGTCAAACCACAATTTTTTTGCGATATTTGCGATCATAAAACAAAACGAAAAAGTCACTTGATGCAGCATATCATGTCACGTCATCATATGTAATTCTATAAGCATAAGTGACTAATAATCCCGTGGATATCCTTTTGACACAAAGAGAAATTTGCTGTAAGATAAAGTCATGAGTTTTTCTAGTTTCGGAAGGATATTTCTCTATTACCTGATATTCTAATCAATAAAACAAACCTCTGTATTCGACGATTGTTGATGTCTCGCAAATTTATTTTTAGAAAATTTTATATTTGTTCACGTTACATCGATTGTTTAAATGTTTCAGTCAGAAACTAGTTTTCATTAACTTATAAATATTTTTTCATGGACATCTATGAACTTAATTTGTCAACATTACTATATTGTTTGTTTTATTTTATCCAGATAGTTATTTGGTTAGGCTAAATTAGGCTAGGATAAATCGATTATATTTACCAATTTAAACACTATTGAAAAAAACATTGTGCTTGATTCCATGTTAATAAACGAATATAACATTTTTGCTTTCTAGAAACTTTATTTTTATTTCCAGTTGTTCGACAATTAACATCAAGTATATTCCTGTTAGAAATGTAGTGCAAGTATAACACGATAAATATAAGCACATGAAATATTAAAATATTATCTCATTCCAAATTCTAATTTTTTCCCCCCAGGTCGAAAGGAGTACCTAAATCCCGTGACAAGATCTTCCAATGAGTCCGTAACCGATTTTGGATTTTGGACTTTGGGTTCTGTCAATATAAGAAAGGACCTTCAGGAAAAGAAGTATAAATGCCAAAAATGTTCGCGAACCTATGTAACAAAATACAGTTTAGATTCTCACCTAAAATATGAATGTGGCGTGCCTCCTAAGTTTCAATGTGAATATTGCCAAATGAAATTTAAGCTGAAGGGTAACATGCTACGCCATATGGGCCGTGTGCATTAAACAAAATATGCATTCGAAAAAAAAAGTAATTAACACAACAAAAACTGCTGATTAGTAAAATTTGGTTTATTTGAGTTTGGTCGACTTAACAACAATTTTTTTCACTCAAGAAAATTAATATTTTGCGACTGCTTTCTGTGAAATCGAGTGTAATAATCCATATGTTTTATTTTCGATGATTTTGTTACACTGAAAAATTCAAAAAATCATATATGGTTTTTTGTTGAGAATGGGCATCAGCATGGTTCTGAATTTTAGTTTGCGAATATTATAACATAATTTTAGAATTAATTACTGTTCTGTTGAAAAAATAGTCGAATAACAATGTAAATTGACTGATGTTATTAACTATTAAATATAAAAAAATATATGTCTTGTCCTATTGATACTGTCTATAAATATATAATCAGAAAGGTCATTTTTCATTTAACTTCCTGTATTTTATTCGAATTGATTATTTTTGTGGTTTCAAAATGATTTTCAGGAAAAAAGTGAATCGCGTAAAGGAATAGTACTTCAGAAAAGCTGGAAAGGTAACTTTTATATTTTAATCTAAAAAAGTGCCACGCCTCCTAAGACAAGTAAAATTTTATAAACATCATTGATCAGCAAATAATGTAATGAAAAGTTTTAAAAACCATGCTTGACGATTAATGAATTCTTCTTTATCTAAGCTAAGTTAATTCAGATTTCGCACCTGGATAATGCTAATAAAAATACCGCTTTTACTGCATTGAAATAAAAATGCAATACATTAAAACATAATAGTTTCTGTCAGCACTGTCCATTCGTTACGTAGCATGTCATGAGTTTTGAAATAGAGATTTTCGTTTTTAATAGTAACCGATTCTTCTTGAAATTTCAGGTTTTGTGATGCCCTCAATGGACCTAAACTACGTTTTGCAGTCAGTGTCATCAAATATTGACGTAAAGACAGCCAGAAAAAAAATGACGGCAGGCCGAAGAACTGCAGATCACTATTCTCCATCAGAAACTCTAATTTCTTCAGTCAACGTACCTCACAAACCCTTCA
The DNA here is from genome assembly GCF_010883055.1 of Belonocnema kinseyi. Lineage (NCBI taxonomy): Eukaryota > Metazoa > Arthropoda > Insecta > Hymenoptera > Cynipidae > Belonocnema > Belonocnema kinseyi. The sequence continues at coordinate 86,040,232 of NC_046658.1, read as the reverse complement.
ATTGTCCAAAATGTGGACGAAGTTTTGCTGTCAAGGGCAATATGAATAGACACTTAAAATACGAATGTGGTCAACCCCCAAAATTTTCCTGCCCGTATTGTTTATTCCTTTCAAAACAGTCATCTAATGTCTTGGCTCATGTCAGAACTCGTCACCGCGGTCAAAATGCTTATGTACTTAATCTAATACAAAAAACATGAATTGTAAAATAATGGTACGTTTTTACGTTAAGTTTTGAAAGAGTTTTAAAAGTTAATTGATTTATCACCAAAAAAATTATATTTAGTTACAAATGAGAAGATTTTAATGAATTGTTACTCCTAATTTTTCAGAATTGTAATATTGATGAGTGATTCCAAAATATTGATAATTTGTCAATAAACTGTTAATGTCCTCAAAAAAGTACATTAATCGCTTATTAATCATGAATAATTTATTTACAAGCGTGTCCATTTCAATAACGGATATAATTTTTTTCAGATTTCAGATTTTTTTCAGACGTTGAGATTGTTAAATTTTTTTCACCTAAGATTTATTGTATATACTTTATGCATAATAATAGGAAAATATCTCATTTGTCATTTAGTTATCATTTGCATATATGTACAACATTCTCAATAATTCATCAGTCTTTCTTTGCTTACTATCGTCTCTTTAATGAGTCTTCTGTTTTCCTAATATGACGTTAAAATGAAATTTGAAAAAAGTTGCTTTTAATTGCAAATAAATCTGTTTTCAGAAGAATTCGGAGGACAATATCAACTCGTAAAATACGATACCACTCAACAGGCCTACAGAAAAAGGGCTTCAGCCTGGAAAGATTGCATCTGTCAAAAATGTGGCAAAGTTTACAGTTCAATAGGCAACCTTCAACGTCATTTGCGATACGAATGTGGAGTGATGCCTCGATTTAAATGCCCATATTGTATGGCATATAATGCCAAACAAAAAGTGAATGTTAAAAAACACATTAAGAGAAATCACAAAAACAAATTAATTTATGTCATAGACACACTTTGTTAAAATAATGTATACTGACACTATATCTTTGTTATCTTATGTTACAAATATTTTATACATCGTCTCACGAATAAACTTGATGTCATTAGTTAAATCACTCACTTTCGAAATTTATTTAGAATTTGAGCGTTAGAGAAACGAATCAATTTCCTTTAGAGCAGATAATATTTATTTTATTTTTTATCCACAGGAAGAGTCATAAACGAGTTGTCGAAAAACTTGCGAGACTATCCAACCTTGCCTTTGTTAAAAGGTTTGGGAGACATCTGGGTTGGAAAAAGAAGCATTCAATTTCCATTTCGATGTGATCGGTGTGGAAAACAGTATCAACATCGGACTACTCTTCAGAGACACACCAGGCACGAATGTGGAAAAGAACCCCGTTTCAGGTGTGATTAATAAATTATAAATTATAAATGCAGTCAAACTCGGATATAACGCCCCCGGATATATCCCGTACGAGAATTGACGCCGCGCCGCAAGGAGCTGCGGCGAGCATGCGGTGATCACTTAGGCGTGAATAAAACAAAAGCGTTTACATCCGAAGCGGAACTCTCTCGAATTTTTTCCCCACAAAAGCCAGTCCCAAAAATCGGCACAGTCTTCGAGTTTCACTGTATATACATACACTATCATCGGAAATTATCTAAACAGTTACCTTTAGCGGTACTAAAAATCACTGAGACTTTAAAATACTTTTTTATTAATATTTAGAACGATTTTAAGATCTTTATTTAATATTCCGATGTCGGAGACGAGCCAGCATCCAACGTAGGATCCGACGAAATGGAGATCTCGAAATTAGTACCTCAAATTCCACTTGTGCTATATCTTAGGAAAGTTTTGGAAAAAGTCTGAAATTCACAGAAAGGAGATCGTGAAATCTTATTTTTGATTTTTTCCAATAAAACTTGAAAAAAGCTAAATCTGTTCCTAAGATGAATAAAAATATCCAAACGTATTTGCGTCTAGTTTTACTCATATCTCGGAGAGTCGTTAAGATTTATTATGTTTTATTGGCCTAAATTAAAGATAAGATTTCGAATATTGCGTCCTGTAAATTTCATATTCTTTTTCACAACTTTCCTGTGTCAAAGAATGTGTTCAATTCAAGGTGTTATGTGGAGGTACAAATTCAAAGACATCTTGCTTTTTTTTAATTCTCACGTGCTATTCCTCTCCAAAAAGTGAGAAATATCTCTACTAGCTTTCATTCGACGTGGAATTCCATAAACATTTAAACCGTTTTCTAAAATATCTAAGTCCATGTGCAGTTAGTGTTACCGCGTTCCAAGGTCATCAGTGGCTGTTAGAGTCACTTGCGCTAGCCGAATAAATATTTTTCGATGTTAGTGTTTATTCTGTTTACAAATTAATTCGGTGCCTTTACTTTGATGTCTTTTATCTCTCGCTTAAACTTGATTTTTTGTTCGTCCTAAGATAGTTTTAAAAGGCGAACCTTAAACTTTAAACACAATCTGAAAGGTGGCGGTCCTGCGAACTTAACCTAAAAGTTCATGAGTTAATAGATTCGCGCCCGACAAGGAGAATTTAAAATACTGCATTCTTGTTTCATCCCAATGCAGCTTCATTTTCTAGAATACAACAAGAATGCAGTATCTCAAATGCTCGTTGTCAGAAGCGATTTTATTCACTAATAATTTTTTAGGTTAAGTCCGCAGGGCCACCACCTATTATATTATTATATTATTAATATATAATTTTTGTAGGTGTCCGTACTGCAGCAGACGGACTAAGCAACGCGGGAATTTGTACCAACATATTCGAACTCATCACCCTGGAAAAGACGTTTTTTGTACGGAATAAAAAGAATCACGAAATAATTGTTTCTTAAGGATTTCAGAGTTACCAAAAATGCTCATTGCAAGTATTATATAATCTAAGAGTTATTTAAAAATTATTTATATTTTAACATCCTTCGGGAGGTTTAATTGATATTATTACTTGAATACATTTTGAAAATGTATTATTCTTTATCACTATTTATAAAAATGCAAATTTATTGGCAATCCTGAAATTCTCAACATCTAAAGCTGGAGTGATAGGTTACGAAAAAAAATGATTTTTTGTGTCTCATTAGAAGCGCAAGTAGATAATCAACCTTTATTTATACCGAAGCTAATTTTGTTTAATAAATTAATTTCCTCAAAATATGCAAATGTATACTTATTGATAGTCGTTTTTATACTAATATTTTGATTACAAATTTTTTATATTCTGATGTCCCCATTTTTAGATAATTATTAATAATACAAAGGAGGTCGATTCCAATGATTGAACATTCGAAAAGAATGAAAGAAAGATAAAATGCATCGTATCGAATCAAGATATATTTGTCAAAAGTTTCAATTCAATAGGTTCAACCACGGGGCTTTGTGTCTTTAATAAAGTATCATTTTTATTTCTCATCAGGAAATAAATACTGAAAAAATTTCTTTTTTCAGTCACCAGGAGGCTCGGTTCACTTGATGGGAAATATTCCTGTACAACCTGTGGAAAAACGTATAAATGGAGACAAGGTTTGTTAAGACATCGTAAATACGAATGCAATGTGGATCCAATGTTCCACTGCAAATATTGCTCCCACAGATCGAGACACAAAGATAATTTAATGAAACATATATTCGCAAAGCATGTGGATCGTAGATATTATATTGGAAAATAATCTACAACTTTTTAAGTAAATTCGACAAAAATTAGTTTTACTTTATCGACTTCTGTTTTGTCATCAAGTGCTACCAAAGGAAAGAAATTTTTTATAACTTGTAATTATATTTTGTTAGATTTGTTAGAAATATAAATATTAGACTGTATGATTATGTATGCAAATATATTATGGTAATTAAACTGATTTTTCTTTATGCATTTTCGATTTTCGTCTATTTTTTACTGAAATAAAAAGAATTGTAATATAAACTTTTGTAATGCTTTCCTAAATTTTTAATTATCTGTTTAATTTTTATTCCAACTCAAATTGACATTAAATCATTATATGAAATTTGCCTTTTGAAATACAATATCTTTCTTTGAAAGAGTTTAGAGTTTTTCATTTCAGACAATTAACTTATGGAATATGTTTGATGAAGTAAAGGTTTAACTTAATTAATAAAAATGAGGTTTTGGCATGTACAATTTTCCACGAGAATCGTAAACATACTGGACCACTTTGATATTTTCTAAATAGAATTTTCTTAATTTTCCAGGTCAAAATTGTAATAGTTTCAGAAGGAAGGAAGATCAAAAAAGTAATTCAAGCATCGACAATAATACATTAAAATACAAGATAAAATCCTGCATAGTCAGCATAAGGGGGGAATGGTTTTTTGTCTGTGGACAAGAAACATGTCAGAAGGAATTAGAAAATTCAAGAATGAATGCAAAAACTGGAAAAGAAAAAAATTATATGTGATAGATGTTATTTTTGGTACACCTTCTATCTTGATTATGTCGTCATAAAAATGAATGGCCATAGGTTATGTGATTATTCTGGATATAAAACAAAATGGACAAAATCCATATTTTCCATATTTTTTCACGCCCTCTTGAACTTTATAGCGCTAGCCTATAAATAAATGTTTGTTTTATCTGAAGAAAATTTAAGCAGGGTCCCCGAAAAACTTAATTTTTAAAATTCCCTGACAAAACAGTTGAATTTTCGATTAAAGAAAAATTTTTTTTAACAAAATACTTTAATTTTCACGGAAATAATTTAATTTTCCAGAAAATAGTTGAGCTTTTAAAGAAATTGTTGAATTTTAACCAATTGGTCGAAATTTTGACCAAAAAGATTCATTTTCTACAAACGAAAAAGAATTTTCAAGAAAATACATTACTTTTCCACGAAAAAATAAAAAGTTAAATTTACAGTATAAAAATTATTTTTCATTCAAAAAAATAATAATTTTTTAACAAAACTGTCGAAGTTTAAACCAAAGAAATGAATTTTCGGTAAAACAAACGCATTTCGTCGCTTAAGAAGCAACACCGCCTAACTCACTTTCAGGAAAAGTGGGTTAGGCGGTGTTGCTTCTTAAGCGACGATTTTCAAAATGAAAATGTGATTTTTCTAGAAAAAAGGTCATTTTTAACTAAAAATGAGGAGCTTATTCCAACCACGAAATAGATTTTAATTTTTTAATCCAAAACAGTTAAATGCAACCAAACAAGACGAATTTTCCACTGCCTAGTTGATTTACAATTACATAACTGTATTTTTGCCTAAAGGTCATATTTTTACCAAGAGACAAATTGTCAAACCTCTTTTGACCTGACTGATTTTCCTAAAATTTTGAATGAAAAATTTTTCAACGTCAAAATATGAATTTTTAACAAAACAGTTGAATTTTTAACAAAACAGTTGAATTTTTAACAAAAAAGTGTAACTTTGTAACACAGTTCATAAAATGTCAACCAAATAATAAAATTGTTAAATAAAAATATGATCGTCAGGAGAAAGAAACTGCACAACAAATAGAAATATACTTTATTTCTGAAATTCTGTCATTTTTCACTCACCATTATTATTCAAAGACCATGAAGTTAGTCTTGTAACAATTTTGATGTAGAATCTTTTATAAGCAGAATATAAAACTTAAATTTATTAGCCTTGACAGTTAGTTAAAGTGATTCCTATAGAAATTCCCTAACTTGCAAGGCTTTTTCTAAAATACTGGTTTTTCCCTGATTTTCAGGTTTTCCCTGACCTTGCGACACCCAGATTTAGCTTACAATGTTGATTAATTTCTTTCAGTTGTTATTTTTTTTAATGTTTATAAAAAATGTGTTTCTTATCGATTATGAAATGGAATTATTTTTGTTAAGTTAGCTATCGTATTAGCTCTTTATTTCTAAGGAATATTTTGTGTCTTTTAGAACATAATATCTGTCTTTAAAGTGGTTTATTATTTTTATTTTAATATATGCACATTACGTAGTGAAATGAAAAGTTTTATGATCTGAATTTTTGGTTTAGATCCGCTCCTCTATTGTACAAATTGGAGTTTTTTTTGCATGAGTAGAAGTACAAATTTCCAGAAAAATGGTTGACATACTGGGCCAGTACAACAAATTTTAATTAGTATTTTTTTCACTTTTCAGATCTGAGTAAAGTTTTTATAAAGGAGGAATACCCAAGGTACCAGATAGAACCGTTCATGGTCAACGTAAGAGGAAGTGATTTCCTGTCTGTTTCCAAGAGGCTTGACAATACTAGATTGGAAATTCCAAAACCGCAGTCTAAGCAGGAAAAGAAACACAAATGTGATCAATGCGCACGAAGCTATGTCCGAAGATATCATTTAACTCGTCACCAAAAATATCATTGTGGCATGGATCCACACTTTATTTGCGATTACTGCGGGAAAAAATTAAGACGCAAACAAACAATTCTTAACCATATACTGCAGTTTCACATGAAAATACAGGAGATGAAATCTAAAAGGATATATAAATGCGCAAGTTGTGACAGGTGTTTTTTTTCACCTGGGGCTTTATGGTATCATAACAATGTGAAACATTTTAGTGAGACTTCTAGGTCTAAATATTCTTGTGAATACTGTTACTTTAAATCGTTCCAGAAAAGTGACTTATCACGCCATATTCTTTCTAAGCATATTAAGTAATTTTTGTCGTAGGGGAGCTAATGTGGCACACCAAAATGTATCTCTCAATTTAAGGAAGAATATGAGAGATTTTGTTTTAGCAAAATATAGTGCATTTAGCTCGATATTTTAGTTTTACTCTATTTATAGCCAATATTATATGGGAATTAATCAAGAAAGTTGATGTTAGATGTATCAAATCATAAAATTCTGTGTTTCGGAATTTATGATATTCCTTGTATTGAGTCCTATCTTCTACAATTTAAAATTGTTCTATCAAACTCCATCCATCGAGAAATCTTATATTTTTCTGTCAGCAGATTTTTATTAAAAGTTTATGAAATCTTATTGTCACAGGACTTGAATCAAATGCTATAAAATCAAAATCAAATCGCATCCACCCAGAAATATCTTCCACAATTTAAAACATTTCTAATCAACCCTATCTATCGAGAAATCTTTTACTTTTCTTTCAGCCAACTCTCATTAAAATTTTATTAAATCTTATGGGCACATTACTTGTATCAAATGTTATGTTCCAAAATCTGGAAAGATTGTATCCAACTCTATCCGTCTATTAATCTGATACTTTTCTAACCAACAGCTTCTTGTTAAAATTCTATCAAATTTTCTCCACAGCAGGCTTGTATCAAATCCTAGGTATCAGAATCGCGGAAATTTTTATTAAATTTTATCCGTTGAGAAATCTTATACTTGTCTATAAAACTTTTCTCATTGGAAAGATTTGATAGAGTTTCAATAAAAAACTGTAGTTAAAAAAAGTAGAAGGCATTAATATTTTTACATCAATTTTCGAGATTCAGAGACATAGGACTAGATACAACTCGGATGGGTGTAATATTTAATAGCGTTTCAATGTGAAAATGTTGATAGAAAATAATAAGATTTCTTGACAGAGTTGGATAAAACCTTTTACTATTCTGGAATATTGGATTTGACACAAGCTTTATGTGGTTAATGTTTAATATAGATTCGGTGAATAAATTTTGATAGAAAAGTATAAGATTTCCTGACAAATTTGCACAGGTTTCGTTTGGTTTGTATATCAAAAAGCGTGTTAAAATCATAGGAATTTGAAATGGCGTATATAATAGGATTGTGTTGAATTTGCATAAAAAAGTAGATGAATTACTGGGACAGTAGCCAACTTTGCTTTGATAAAAATCAATGAAAATTTTACTTAAACGTTTGATAGAAATTGATTATCCTTTTAGTGGGAAACCATTGGATTCTTCCGATAAAGACGATTAGTTAAATATTTATTTTAGTAGAGTTACTATCAAAAGCGATAGATTCAATTTAGTTCAGTGTTTCTAAATAAATAATGTGTATTTAGAATTTAGAGAACTAGTAGGCCAATATAAACGGGTTTTTAAAATTTGCGTTTAGGGTTTTATCGTTTGAAACCCAATTGAATATGATATTTGTGTTTTGAAATACAGTATCTGTCTTCGAAAAATTACTTCAGTATGATAGTATGATGAACATTTCCAACAATCATTTTTTTGAAATTTATTCGTCAGTTTGTATTAGAGTTATTTTTAATAAAATATGTGTTCTTGAAATGGATTTATATGTATATCTAAAATTTAATTTTCCTATTGTTTTTTTTATTCATCAATATTTATAATTAATTAATGCAAGACTTTTTAATCTTAATATTTCTTTTTAGAATTTTAAAGAAATTGCTTGATTAATGTATTGGCTCTTTTTGATGAATTATTCTCGATCAGGTTTTTCCAGATAAGAAAAAGTACAAACCTTATAAATCATTTTCAACAAACTTTGTCAGTACAAAATTTTTAATGAGAAATTAAATTTTGTAGATGAATATTATTCTGTCATGATTAATAGATATTCAGCGATGAAATCTTTGAGATAGGAGAAAACTTGCAAAATCAGCAACTAGACTAAAAAATGAGGTAAGAAGCAATAAATAAATTAAGTTGTAAGAGAAAAATTTTGTTCTTTGTTGAAACATAATAAAAAGGCTGATTGAAGAATCTTTCTTAACAAATTTTCGATGACTTGAAAACTAGGATGTAAGCACGTTTATTTCCTGTTTTCGATTATTTAATGTATTCTAAGTCCGACGATATCTTAAAAAAAATTGCTTAATATGAAAAACATGCCGAAAGCTAAGAAAATTTATTTGCGGGCCTAAAATGGCCCAGCGGAACCTCTAAGTAATTTTTTTTTAATAACAGCAAACGAATAGCAGTATTTTTTTAACAAAAGGAAGAAATTTGTAGGATGGCTTGTGCAAAAATAAAAAATTCACATTTTTATTTGGCACCCCAATCTAAGTTTGAATTTTCCTATTTATTTTTCTATTCGTCAATATTTGTACTTAGATAACTCAAAGTGTTATCACTTTAATCATTTTTTTTTATAATGTAAACGAGACTGATTAATGAATTATACGCTCCTTTTTTTCTAAATAATTCTAGATCATGTTTTTTGCAATAGAAACAATATAAAGTTTTCAACTTATTTTGAAATCACTTCGTCATTATGAAATTACTAATTAGATTTTTAATTTTTCAGATCAGCGTAATTTTAACATATCCAATAAATATATAGCGATGGCAGAATAATCATGATATCTTGATATAAAGAAGGAAATTATTATTTATGTCCACCAGACGTTTGAAATGGAAAAGGAATCGCAAACTATGAATTTATACAAAAATCCAGGTAAGCAGCAATAAACAAAACCCAATGAAAGATAATTTTTTACATGATTATTAAATATCCTATATAATATTTAAAAATGGTAATTTTTATTGAAATGTGCCAAAAATTTCAGAAAATGAAAGGAAAAATTGTCTGTCACAGGGAAATTACAGATTGAAAAGTAAAGAAAAAGGCAAAAAAGAAGTTCAAATGTAATCAATGTGCAGGAAACTATATCCGGAGAGATGAAGTAATAGGACACCAAAAGTACAATGGTGGCATCATGTTATTATTTTCGAAGACTTTATAATTAGAAAAATGAATGTAATATGCTAAAATTGTAGAAAATTATTCAAAATATGTTAGATCATGTTTGTTTGACTTATTTGAGTGTTTCTTTTGTACCAATGATCCACTTTTATTCATTCTAATTTAGTTAGGGCTCTAAAGTCCTGTTCTCAGTTGCAGTCCGAGTTCAGAATGAATTAAATTCACTATTTAAATAAAATAAAAACACAAAAGGAGCAGGCAAGCGTTCCCTTGAATATTTTTATAATTATATCCACGAATGCATACCCTGAAATATAAGAGTTCATAAATTATTAATTTAGATCATTAGTGATTTTTTCTAGAATTCAATGTTCTTTTTTATTTTTCCCCCGTCTTTAAGATCTGGATTAGTAAAATAAATTTGCATGTCGTTATATTGATGAATATCAACTTCGAGAATTCTGAAGTCAATAAAAACATTTTTTCTAAAAAATGGCGTTCGGGCTGTTAGGGTTTGACACACTTCAATAAGCTTATCTAATAATCATTTTTTTTTTATAATTTAGACTGAAATTTGTATTTGAGTTTTTTTAAAATAACTATGCCTTTTTGAAATGTGTTGATATACTTAAGTTTGAATTTTATTATTTACTTTTCTGTTCATCAACATTTCTACTTAAATAATCCAAGACTTTTTCTTTTTCATCTTCCCTTTTAGAACTTAAAGTGTCCTAGTCAATTAATTATGCTTATTACATTTGTAATTTTTCAGATCAACATAATCCTAATATATCCAATAAATATACAGCGATGGGTGAAGGTTCGAGCTTCCTTGATATAAAAGAGGAGAATATTTTGGATTACTGCAGTACTTTTGAGATAAGGAAGGAATACCAAAATCAGGCATCACACAAAAATTCAGGTAAGAAGCAATAAATAAAATGCGATAAAAGACAAAAATTTAGAGAAAAAAAAGTATACATTTTTACATTAAAAATTAGTTCCATTTATCTTGATGGATGCAATTATGCATGAGAACGTGCACAATTAGCAATATCTGTGGCCGACTTCTAACACGTTTCAGGCGTGCACTAAGAGCTGGCCGATTTACTTCACACACGTTTCATGCGTGCGCGAAGAACTTCACCTACTTCTTAGTTTGCGAATCGGGCACAAGAAATTAAACTTTGGATGTAACTATTTCAAAAAAGAATATATTAAAATTTTTTAGATGAATTAGATACTAGATAATAAGATTTACACATTTTCATGCTTCTTGGAAATTGCCAAAAATTTTAGAAAACCTACCATTATTATCCAGAGAAAACGTCGTAGAAGAACACATCAGAAGAGGTGTTGATTTTTTGTCTTTCTACGAGGAACCTGGGGTCAGAGGGAAATTACAGATGAAAAAATCAAAGAAAAAGGTGGAAAGGAAGTACAGATGTGATCAATGTGCACGAAGCTATGTATGGAGATCTGACTTAAGTCGACATCAAAAATACTACTGTGGCGTGGCCCCACATTTCACGTGCAAGCATTGTGATAAAAAATTAAGACGCCAGGAAAGTCTTCGTAACCACATTGTCCGCCTCCACTTTAAGCAATAATTATATTCAGAGTGGGGCTGAACCAAAATGAAAGGTGCTTGCATATGGAATTTTCTAGTAGATTATGGTTTCCTGTAACCCCATGAAAGTTATAAGACCAAAGTTAAAATGATCGCGTTAGCTCTCTCTTAAAAAAGGCAATTTTTGTTTTTCAAAAGTTATGAGAGGTATAGAATTTGCATGCATTTAAAAAGAAAACAAATTCGAAGCAACAATTACCATCAAGCTGGACGTAAATTAAAAATATCATAATTTCGGAAAAACAAAAGTTGACTTTTTCGAGAAGGGCTCAGGCGATTATTTTTTATTTGTTCTGAAAGCTCTCATACTGTACAGGAAAACTATAACTAACAAAAAAATCCCGTATGCTTGAGCACCTTTTCATTAAATTGGGTTCAGCCCCACCGCAAATAACTCAAAATTCTGAGAGAGAAATAAATCCTTTAAAAGATTTTTCATAGTTCGGACAATAGGCGATGTTAACATTTGTATGTTTACTGAAAAGTGGCAGAAATTTCATAATCGTAACTACTTTTATCCACGAAATCTAATAGAAGAATCAATGAAATATTTGTTCTTGAATTGATTTTTTTATTTTATTTAACATTTTCCTTTTTGTTTTTGTATTTATCCTTATACCAAAATAATCCTAAGCTATTTTTCCTTTCTTTATAGAATTAAATGAGACTGCTCAATTAAATATCCTTCCCTTCTGTGTGAATTACATTAGGTCAGATTTTCAAGAACAAAACGTATCATCCTTAGAAACATTTTGAAAACTGGTGCTACCAAATTAATAATTAGATTTTTTATTTTTAAGATCAATATCGAGCAATAATTAAATAGGGATCGACGAACGCAAAAAAATGTTATCGAAGACATCTTTCTTCTGATTGATGATTTTTTGTATGTCTACAAGAAACCTAAGGTCAATACAAATTGAAGAAACAAAGAAAATTTTGGAAAAGAAGAAATTCAAAAGTGATATATCTATTCCGCGGTTCACATAAAGTTCATTACTTAACCATATAAGAAAACAAATCAATGTTTTTAGTTTATTAGAAAAAAATCAGGTTACAATTTTTACCAATTCTTTTTCATAGTATCCTATACAAAATGCACAAACCATTTTTTATTTTTGTTTTAATTATTTTTGAACGATTTAAAGGTACACTTTAGAGTTTAGCTGAAGTATATCTGGGCGTGGAATAATTTTTGTCTAATTAGTTATCTTTATTTTTAAGAAGTACTTGATTTGTATATTAGTATGTGCCAGAATACTACAAAGGTCCAGATAAAAAAAAAACTTTTCGACCTTCTTTAATTCTTCGCTTGATTTTAAGCCATTGTAAATTCTTAATCTATTTGCACTTACTTTTTGTAATAATATTATATTTTAATATTATATTATATCTTTGAAATTGTAGTGTTTTACAATATGTGCAACATCACTTTTTAAATTTTTCTTAACTTGAATTTCAACTATGCAACTTCATCCGCTTTATTCAATCCGAATTTCATTTTCGATTTTCGACTTTGTTTTTACTTATAGTCAAATATCACTACTTTTAACAATTATTAAATTTTATGTTGCCATCAGAATTTATGTTTATTGCATGTTTTTGAATTTGGCTAAAAAATAATGATAAACTTTAGGAATATTTTTATTATGCTTTTGTTTCTGTAATTTTCTAGGTATCAATATAAATTAATTACACCTATATACGATTGTGAAAACCTTCAAGCAAATGGTTCAAAATCTGTAAAGAATTTCTCTTTCTAATTAAATTCCTTATATTTTCAGGTGACCAAAGTGTGCTGAAAAAGGCTCTAGAATCGAGAAGTTATTTACATCTTGGAAAAATGAATAGAAATTTTGAATCGAGACCCTGTAGATTTCAAACCGTCTACGAAACTCAAGTACAGGGGATTCCTGTTAATCAAGGAAGAAAGCACAAATCTCAAAAGAAGTTCCAATGCAACATGTGTGGGCGAAGTTATGTTCACCAACCGAATTTATCTCGACATAAACGTTACGAATGTATAAATGTAGAGCCTCAATTTGATTGCAATTTCTGCGGTCGTAAATTTCGCCAAAAACAGGCCCTTGCTAATCACAATATTCGTTGTATTTCAAAAATTAGTGTTCAATATTAATCTAAACAAAAATTAAACACTCAAAATATTTATTTAACAAGTACGTCCGTATAAAATCAAAGGTATTTCTGATAATAAACTATTTATAAGTTACTCAAAAATTTGTATTCAAGTTAATAAAATATATCTTCTTGAACTGGGGTTTTATATTTAATTTTTAATTTTCCTGTTTCGTTTTCTATTTATATTTGTACTTGAATAATGCAATATCATTTTCGTATTTTTTTTAGAATCTGAACTAAACGTGTCAGTTCATTATTCTCCTCATTCTTCTGAATAATGACGGATCAATTTTTAAAAAAGTACACATTGTATAAATATGTTGTCACTATACTAAACTATTAATTCCATTTTTTATTTTTCAGACCAACGCAATACAGGCATATTCAATAATTATATGGTCATGGGCAATCAACCATGTTTCCCTGATATAAGACAAGACAATTTTTTTTATGCTCATAATACTTTTGAGATGAGAGAGGAATCGCAAATTCAGGAATTAAACAGAAATGCAGGTAAGCAGCAAGAAAGAAAACAGAAAAACGATAAAAAAGAAAATTAATTATTTTCCTTTGCTAAAAAAAAGACCGCGATAAACATATACAAGACAAAAATTGAAAAAAGAATTCTTGATTTAGAATTTCTTATTTTGAGAAAACTGCTACACATTCATTTTAAAAAGTGTTGCATTTCTAATATCTTTAAACAATTTTTCAGATATACGGGTTTTGAAAAATACTCTGCTATTCGGAAAGAAAAGAACATTTATGTCTAAGACAGACCCCGACTTAAAATGTAAATTTTGCAATCTTCGATTTCCACGCAAAGACGAAGTTAAGTTACATATTCTCAACATGCATTCGAAAATGTATGAACCCAAAACTTTGGAGACAAATTTCAAATGTGATGTCTGTGGAAATAAATATAGGAATAAAAGACATCTTTATACTCATATTGTTAAAAAGTATCATATGCGATACACCAATGACAGTCAGATTGATCATCACACGAAGAGACCTGTATATAAATGCACGAAATGTCCACGATATTATTTAAATAAATCAAGTTTGAAACGCCATTGTAATCAAGTTAAACATTAATTAGTCTCAAGGAAAAAATAAAAATTATATTTCATAAATTATGGAAAATACTTTTTATTAAACACCTGTCGTTACATTTTTTCAACGGAAAAAATTAATTTACTTCCAAATAGGCCTAAAAGAAGTAAGAAAAGTCCTATAAATGATGTGTTTCACGATAAAAAAATATGCTACCTATACTGTATATAATCTTTCAATGAAAAGTATGATAAATATATGTTTCCAATATTTATCTTTTCATAAATATTTAAAAAGTTTCTAATACGTTTTTCTCGTTTTTCTCCTCGCACATACTTTTTCAGAAACAAATAGTGACTGCTTTATTGTTACCTAATTCTATGTTTTATTTTTCAGTCAGTCCAATACTAATTGTTCTTTTGTTAATTTCCAGAAAAGGACGCAAATAGTGCTATATAATCAATATTGTGATTCAGAAAAAGAAATACAAACATGAATTTCAGTTAAAAATCAGTATATCACAAAACATTCTTAAAATATTATAGACTCTCACAAAGCGCCTCTTCTTACCAAGCGCCTTTCCCGTCCATTGCTTCTAAATTCGGTAGGCATCTTGAGTGTGTATTAGATTCGCATTCGCGAAAAAGGGTTTAAATAATCCACCAATGTGCCTCAAAGATATTTCTCGCCAAGTTTTAGAGGCGTAGCCTAACTAAGCGGGCGCTCAGTGAGTATCTCGGTACCGAGCACCAGGCGCCTGGTAAATCTACTGTACTATGTATTTCCTATCAAGATTAGCTGTTTAATTAGACTTTCGCTCCGTCTTTACTAAATATCTTCTCTTTTTATATTTAATTATTCGTAATCATAACATTTTATAATGCTCATTCCCTAACGAAATTTCGTTCAATTTTCTCAGATGATCCTAGTACTCCGAATGCTGAAAGGCGGAATTACTTGAAGAAAGGAAGAGGAAGACCAACGAAAGGGCCTTACGTTTGCTTTAGCTGCGATGAGGTTTTTAATTATAAAGCACCTTTTTCAAAACATTTGAAAGAAGCACACAATATTTCGCCTGAAAAAGTTCCAAGAACACCCAAGAAAGTTCTCCCGACTACAAAAATTGTTGAAAAGAAATTTGAATCGAAAACTCCGAATGAATTTCAGTTTGAAGACAATTTGAAAATCAAGGAAGAAGTGATCGAAGGTAAACATTTATATAACAATAAAAGTATCGAAAATAAAAATAATATACAATCGAAGATTCAAAATTACATTTTTATGTTTATATTTCAGATGAAGGAACTACTTCAAAGACTGTCGCAGAACCAACAAGAGATTTGATGACAAGAAGAAGACAAAGTGAAGGACCCTACGTTTGTTCCCGTTGCAGCGATACTTTTGAATTAAGGGCATGTTTTTTAAAACACCAGAGAGAAGATTGTGTAATAACTCCTTCCAAGAAAAGAACGGTTAAAGGCGAGACAAAAGTCGGGGCTTGTTTTACTCCGAAAATTACAGCGCATACACTCCCTAAAACTAGCGGTTATGCACATTTACTGAAAGTTAACGAATCTACTCAAAAAACAGAACCTAAAAAATATTTGACGATTCCAAAAACACCACCGGCACTGGTTCTGACGTCGCCCGTCTTGAAGAAAACAAATCAGTGTAAAAAATGCGACCGTATTTACGATAATCCTAAAAGTTTTTGGCGTCACACTACTTACGAGTGCGAAGTGGAACCTAGATTTACATGCAACGATTGCGGACTTAAATTTAAACGCAAATATCACCTTAAGAGACATCGAGCTTCGCAACATTTCGAGTTCTAAAAAACAAAATCGAAGATTCATTTTTATGTTCACTATCATCAGCCGGGGCAAATGTGCCGCAGGATTCATTTTTTGCTAAATACCGTTATTTTTTAAATGTGGTGCAAATGTCATGGAAATCTTCTTTGATTCTGTAATCCAAGGTGGATTTTTGAACCTCAATTAAAAAGATGGAAAAGGCAATGAGGAATATTTTAAAGGAATATCGTTCTCTGATTATCCCGGTTGCGTGCATTTAAAACCATGGATGTATTCTGATTTAGAAAAAGTTTCAAAATTTTCTAAAACTCCACACTTTTTATTTCAACCAATTTTTTATTAATTTTTCAATATCGATTCTTAACTTGATTGAGTAAAGTGCTTTTGGAAACAAAGGAAAAATTTTAAGCTCAAAAAAAAGAAAATATTAAATACAAACTACGATTTTTTTACATTTCATCAAATTTTGCATTAAAGAAAATAATTAATCATATTATAGTTATATATTAGGTATAATTTTAATTTTTGAATAGTAGTTATTCATACGTATTGATAAGAAATATTAATTTTAATATCAAGGTTTCATAATAATAACAAAAATTAATTTGTAAATGAAATTTGAGTTTGGCCAACATTTTAGTATCGAATGTGATTTAAAAAAAGATTTCTGTTCCGAGGGACCTTTCCAAGAGTTTCACAAAAAATTATCTTTTTATTTTTGGATATATTGCAACGTTCCATATAATATATTAAAAATAGGAATCGAGACTTTTGTAGAACTTCTCTAAATAAACAATTTTGCTTTTAGAATTTTATCCTTAATCGCTTTTTCTTACAAAGTAAATGGTGGTCAATTAATTAATTTCCAACTTTTTAATAATGGCTTGACAATTTTTATTGTACCGCTGACATTGACACTTATTTCATTTTTTGTTTATGATTTAAAAACTGTCTGTTGTGACTATGTAAAAATTGAGTTATCATCTGTTAGTCGAATACTATAGTTTTCTGATTAATGAGTTGATGATTTAAAAGGAATATTATTTCTAGAATTTATTTAATAATTATATTTGGATTGTAAGAGCCTGTTTTTTTTAAATCGATCTCTATCAGATTTACCATCGCTTTAGTAAATACATTTTTAGATTTAAATAATATTATTATAATTAAATAACTATAATACACTACAATTAACTAAATTATATAAAATATCGAACAAATTTATAATTCTATATTATACATATAAAATATAGGTGTGTATTGGTTTCTGATTTAATAAAACAAAATCATTTCTGCATTTTTTTCCTTTATTTAGGTATGCAAGACTGTAAATGTTTCAGCTTAGATTGGTTTCAAAAATTATATATTTTTATACTAACTATCTTATATTTTATATTTCAGGGGCTGTGTTTTCATCCGAAATGCCATTTTTGATACATCAATCTGAGAACATCTATGATTTTAAAGAACAGAAGACTGTTTATAAAACAAATGGACGGAAAAAATCTTCTTCGCAATTTTGGAACCCTATAGCAAGAAAATATGAGTGCGACAAATGTGTTAAAAAATATGTCAATTATCGTAATTTGCAACGCCATAAAAAGTTTGAATGCAGCGACAAACCTCCTCAATTTTTCTGTAAATTTTGCGCTTACAAGTCTCGACACAATCACAATGTTTTTCGCCATGAATGTGCTGTTCATTCTGAATTTCTCACCTGATCCTAATTTATTTTGTTAAAGGATTTTTATCTAATTAATAAGGACTATTGGGCTTATGTTTTCTCAAATAAATACATAAATTATTATTAATTCTGATCTTATTTTCTTAGTGAATACATGTAGGACTGAAAGTAATTGATAGACAAATTTAAAGATCATTATGTTTTCACACCCCCATCATATAATTTTATATTTTAAGTTTCTTTTAATAATTTTCATTAAATGATGAAATAATAAAATGATTAATTGAGACACTTTATGAAAGAATCAATTATAACTTTGGTGCCTAGATTCAAGCACGAGAAAGACATCTTTGATCCGAACCCTCAAATATCAAGCCCTCCTTTTATTAGTAAGTTGATCATATTATATATGTAAAACAGAAATTGTGATAAATAAAATATTAATTACATTTTTCCAGGTTTTCAGAGTGGTTCGTAAAATGCCGTAGATTTAAAATTACATGTTTCTATTCTTTTGAAAAGTCTCAAAGTAAATTTGTCAAAAACTAGTTTAAATAGTGTTAATAAAAAGTTTTAGATTTAATTTAATTATATCTAGTAGAACTACAATTCGACAAATTTACTTATTTATAATTTATCAAAATACTATAAAATAGGAAATAATCTGTTTTTGTGATAAATGATAATGCTTTTGTGTACGTTCTTAGCTTTAAATGTGAAAAATGGTATTAATTAAATATTTTATGTAATTTTTCAGAGCATCAAAGTGTTTCGAACGAGCCCGTGATTCAGCAAAGGAACTTAAAAAAAGGAAGAGGAAGGCCGAGCGAAGGACCCTACATATGTCCAGATTGCGGAATATTATTTCCCCTGAAAGTCCCTTTTGTCAGACACCAAGCAAAAGAATGCACTATGCGTCCTCCCCGTCTTCTCCAGAAAAGGGGACCCAAAATAAAACAATCTTCTAATGATTTTTCTAATGATTTGGCGACAACTGAAGAAGTTCCTATCACCGTGAGTCCATCGATAAATATTTTACCTGAGGTAAATCTGCTACCAGAGGTTAATCTTTTACCAGAGGTGTCGGTTTGGCAAAGACCAACATTATCAACAAATATTGTTTCAATTTTGGAAAAAAAATATCCTTGTGATACTTGTCATCGGAGTTACGTTAATCATCGAGATTTGCTTCGTCATAAACGCTACCTTTGTGGTCAAGACCCTCTTTTCGAATGTAGATTCTGCTTTCGTAAATTTTACCATAGATATCTTCTGTCTCGTCATGAATTTAACTTCCATCAAGGAGGATAAAAAATTCCAATGATTTTTTTAATTTAAAAGAAATTCCTCTTTCGATAACATATTGAATCTGGCGATTCTTCTGAAAAAAGGATTTCAAATTTGTATAATTGGAATTCGTTTATAAAGCGAAAATATTTTCTATTCTAGAATTAAGTTTCTTCTTTAGTATCAAATGTCTTTTAATTAAATAGATTGTAGGATATTTTTAATCTACGTTGAAAAGAATATATAAGAGGGTAAACATTATATCAGGGTTTCGTTTTTATATCGAGAATTGAAAATGGTTGCAATTTCTAAATTAAGTTTTGCGAGATTGTTTAATGTTTATTCTAGAAATAATTTTCATCGTAAAAAATGATTTGCAATAACTTCGAGTTCGCTATAAAATTGTTCTAATTAATTACATTGTTTAACATCATTGACTTAAACATCTTAAGTTCCGATAATTATTTTCTACGTTAGTTAATAATAAGTTTAGAATATATTATATAAATTGTATCCTTAGAAATTATATTTCGCGCTATTTCCGCTTCAGAAAAAAGGTCTACAACTTATAATTAAAAATTATGTGATTTCGTGTAAATTACCCAAAGAATTAAAATTTTGTTTGATGTTTGATTTGTATTTGTCAGTAGAAATTTAAATTTTGCTTTGCATTTTAATTATCAGTTAAGAAATCTATGAATATGTTAGTTAAGAATTTAAAAAAGTAGCAATAAGTGGCTATTTAGGTGAATATTACTTCTCTGAATGTAGTGTTTACTGTATAATTTTTGTTAGTGACATGTGCACGTATATAATAGTACATTATGAATCAAGAGAAAGAAGTAGAACTTTTTCGAAGAGTACTGAAAAAAATACGTGAGTTGCAAAAAATCCCATGCTCCTTGGGGCATACGATATTTTTTATTAGAAAAAGAATGGTTGCTGACGTTTTTTGTAACACAGGCATGATTTGTGATCATTTGGAGGAATTTTTGAATTTTTATAGGAATACTTCAAATTGTTTCTTGTTTTATTCCGGTCGTTACAAGTAAATTTTAAGTAAAAGATATTCTTCATGCCAAATAAAAAACAAAGAAAAATGATTTTTCCAATATTATTGAGATTTCTCAAATCTTATCATTTTCAAAAGTTTTAAGTCTTAAAATTGTATTGGAATTTCCAAATTTGAGATAATTGTTCAAATTTTGGAAATTTACTGTACATTTATCAGTTACTTACAATTTTGCAAATATGAATCATATCTAAATTTGGAGCAATACTTGAAATTGTTTCTCGTTTTCTTCCTGTCGTTACAAGTAAATTTTAAATAATGGATATTCTTCGTGCCAAAAAAAAAAGAAAAATCTTTTTTTTCAAAATTACTGAAAATTTTTTAAATCTTATAATTTTGAAAAGTTTTAAATCTCAAAACTTTATTCAGATTTTGAAATTTAAGATAATTGCGGATTTTTTTAAAATATGCGATACATTTATCAATTACCAACAATTTTGCAAATATGAATCAAGTCTAAATTTGGAGCAAGACTTCAAGTGGTTTCTCTTTTTCTCGGCTGTTTTTTAAAATAAATTATCGAAAAAAGGTTTTCTTCGGTCTTTAAAATCGATGAAAGCCCTTTATCAAACGTTTTTCATATTTTAAAAATCTCAAAATTTCTAAATATTAATTACATTTTTTAAATTTTAACAATTTTTCATAATTACGGAAATTTGAGACATTTTGGACATGTATGGTAAATTTTTTTAAATTACCAGCGATTGTTTAAATATGAAGGCTTTTCTGTGGATCAGAAGATTGAAAAAAAAACTTCAAACATTTTTGAAATTTTGCAAATTTTTAAATATTTAGAACTTTCAAATAATAACTTATAAATATTTTGAAAATTTTCGGATTTCTCTATAATCATTTAAGTTTTGGGCATTTTGTTTTCTATTAAATTTATAAATTCCCAGAAATTTCTTAAATAATAATAACTTTTCGAAATTTCGACAATTTTGAAAATTTTTTGTACATACAAAAATTTTGGAAGCTTATGGCAAATTTTTAAATCACCAACAATTTTGTAATTATGAATCAAACCTTAATTTGGAGCAACAATCTAAATTGTTTCTCTATTTTTTTCTATCGTTATTATATGTATAATGCCTGCAAAGGGATTTCTTCTGAGTGAAAGATTAAATAAACCCTTTATCAAAAATTTTTCAAATTTTGGAAATTTGTAAATATTATAATAACATTTTCAAAAATTTAGAAATTTTTCATAATTACGGTAATTTTTGGCATTTTAGAAATTGATGGTAAATTTCTAAATTACCGACAATCTAAATTGTTTCTCTTTTTTCAAGGGTTGTTATAAGTAAATTTTTTATAAATAGTTTTCTTTGGACCGTTAGATTGAAAAAATATATTTGAAATTTTGTAAGCTTTGCACATTTTTGAAATTTAGAAAAAATTTTAATATTTAAATTTTTTAAGTAATAATAACTTATTTCCATTTTCAAAATATTATTTTATTATAATATTATAAATACTAACAACTTGTTGAAATTTTAATAATTTTAGAAATTTTTGATAATTATGGAAATTTTGAAAATTCATGGTAAATTTCTAAACTGCCAACAATTTTGTGATTATGAATGAAACGTAAATTTGTAGCCAGGCCTCCAAATTGTTTATTTCTTTTTTTTTTCATCTTTGTTACAAGTAAATCTTTTATAAGGGGTTTCTATTGCCCGTAAGATTAAAGGAACACCTTATCAATCATTAAAAAATTTTTGAAGCTTTACAAATGTTTTTAAGTTTCAAATTTTTTGAACTATAAATTTTGGAAATTTTTGTTTTTTTAAAATATACAATTTTCAAATAATAACAACTCATTGAAATTCTGGATAATTAAAGAAGGTTTAACCATGTTGTAAATTTATGGTAAATTTATAAATGATGAATTTTGTAAATATGAATCAAATATAAATATGGAGCGAGACTAAAAATTGATGATATTTTGAAGGATTGTTTAACTTTTTGAAATGAAAATTTTTTTAAATCTAGGATAATTACGAAAATTTATGGTAAATTTATAAATTTCCAGGAAGTTTGAAAATATGAGTCAATCCCAAATTTGGAGTAATACTTCAAATTATTTCTCTTTGTTGAAACCGTTATTATGCTAAATGATCTTTTAATGAAGGGTTTTCTATGGACCCCGTTGATAATTTTTAAAACTCTGAAAATTGTAAAGTTTAATAATATTTGAAATTTTTGAAATTTAAGGAAATTTAGTGTTCAAAAATCTCCGGAAATTTTCCGGAAATCTGTCAATGCAATCAACTGTGATCGCTTGACATCTACACTATATACAGATCCCTAAAAAAGTGTTGAAATGAAGCATGTGTTACAAAAAAACAATTTGCAATGTTCACAGGCATCACAAATTGATTATAGTAGTATATTGCTGTAGATTTGACAGATTCTACCAGTTGAGTGCTCGCATGCGCAGAAAAATGCGCGTTTCAAATCCCGAATCCCGGTATGTGACCCAAGGTATCCCGTCGGGAATGGGATAGTAACAGCTACAATTCAACGGCCTGTCGTGCACGACGCCAAACGACCGGAAAAGTTACTATGTGAATTATCGTATGATATTATCATGAGTGTTTGTGTATTTCCGAGTGTGCATAACGATAAGTTAGTCAAATTGATTCAAGCTCTGTAAGCAGAAATATTGTTTTTCGTATGGTTCTGAATGTGACAATAGGATTCTAACCTCAAAGTGCGCATCACAACACAACAGAGTCCAGGATATTTTGGAGCATATCACAACGAGAAAAGTGAGTCTGCTAAAATTACAGGATTTTCAGTCAAACATAATGATGGCGTAACTTTTGTCTTGATCTTACGTTTCTTTCCTGTAAAATTGACAGTCTTTTTAGGAATGTCACAGATTTACGTGCATTTGTAACTTGGGCAAACATTTTTGTCAATTTTACTGAAAAGTGTATATGCTCTCTCAATCATAACCTAGGTTTTATTTGCATTAATTCAGAGTAAAAATGCTAAAATTAATCGTATCGTTTGAGGGAATGATTTAAATGTACAAGTTTTGCCAGTGAACAATAACAAAGAATTTGAATTTACAATTTTTGAAAATTCGTTAAACGAATTTTTTTAAAATGAATTATATGTGCACTTTTTTCTGAAAAAGAACAATATTTTTTTGATTCAAGTTGAAGAATTGTCAAGTTCGACATATTTCAATTTTTTGCAAAGTGATTTTGATTCAATCTAAGAAAAAAATTTGTTTTTCACATTTTCCAAAAATTGTGAATTGATCAAAAAATTTTAATTTAATTTCTAATTTTGTATTATTTTTCACTAGTAAAAACTTTACATATCAAAAATCTGTCAGAATTTTTGAGTCAAAGCTTCCTCTTTTTAATTTTTGAAACTAAGAAGAGAATTAAAATAAATGGTTTAATAATCATTAAAAAAAAGTAATTAATGATCATTTGTCATTATACAATAAGCAAACTTTGTTAAACAAATTATTATTTACTTTTGTGGATTTTTTTAATTTACATTATTTGTACCTACTATTTTTTATTAATGTTGCAAGTACTTGGCGCTCATATATTTTATTTAATATATTTTTAAGACAAAAATCACGTTTGCCGATATGTTTATTTTACGTTTATGATATACCAATCTTATAAACAAATTCCTACTTGTGGAATTGTTGGAAAAAATTGTTTTTCATATTAGTATATTAAATTTAGGACACAAAAACGGAACTTCTTCTTCGAGACATTATATTATTTTGTGAGTCAGATACTTATTATTAACATTATTATAAATAATTATTTTGAACAAAATTGATAATTGGGCCAACTCTCTCAATTAAAATCTCCGTTTTGTGATATTTTTTTCATAGTAAAATATTAAAATTGTTCACAATTTTATTGAGTACTACGGTGATGTGAATTTTTTTATTTCGAAATCGGCTGAGTGGAAATTTATATGGACTTGAATTCTAAAAAATTTTTTTTTAAATTTGAAATCGGTTAATAGGGCTTTTCGTTCTTTGGGTTTTAAAATAAAAAAACAGAATTTGGTTTTATAAAAAATTATAGGAATTTTTGTTTCGTATGATATTTTTTCAGAAAAAACTGTTATTTTTTTTTGATGGGAGAAAAAAATTTGTATGCAAAAATTTTTATATTTCTATTTTTGTTACCGTTTACTACCAAAAACTGCACATCAAATGAAATTATCATAATTTTTTAACCAAGAAGATATTTAAAATTTTCAAATGTAAAGAACAAACAAAAGATATCAACCGATTTCATTTTTTTCAAATTAAAACAGAATTATGCCAAAAATTATATACTATTTAGTATAATTGTTTATAACAATGATAATTATACATATTCATGTCAGAAAAATGAGATAAAGTTCCAAGGAAGCCGTTAAAAATTTCAATTTTAAAAACAATGTTTTTTAAATTACTGAATTTCGTATTATTCGTATGAGAGAATTCTTTTATTTTAATATTTTTCAAAAGGAATTACTTAAAATATTTCACTTTGCAATTTTGTAAAATGAAACGTCAAAATTCCACTTGGGACTAATAATGGGTTGATAATTTTTTTTAAATTTAATAATGACAATTTCTCTTATAATAATGCTGCTTCATTGTCTACGGACAGTTGAAGAAACTTTTGCGTCTATTACTTAAAAATTAAAACTAAATTTGAGAATCTTTTTCAAAAACAGTACTCGACAACTGTTTGAGAATTATTTTTAAAAAGTGTTCCAAGCGGTAAAACCATGTTATGTTGAATTCTATTTTTAACTTTTTTTAATTTTACTTTTTTCCTACTGTATCCTGTAAAATTGGCAGATTTTCTTTTCTCATATAAGATTTTAATTCCTTATGAATCTGTAATCGTTATAGAGGTTCGCTTGTAAGAACTTATTATTATTATTATTGTAGTATTGCAACTAAACCCTCTTTATTTTACAGATTCGAGTTACATAAATGTTATATTAACACCCACAGAAATCCTACGCTCCTACGTAATCGGCGTAGGAAATGTGTAACTTTTACAGAATTTTCAATGAGTTTACTTTAAGTTTCATCACCCACAGAATCTGAAAATGATAACGTTTTGTCTCTGTCTCTCTGTTTCTTGCTAGACAAAGCTTAGCGATGACATAAAAATGTATATTTGATTTGGAATTAATAAAGTGATAATTGTTTATAAAATAAATATTGATACCTAAATTAATGAATTTGTAATATTTTATACTGTTGATTGATTTGTGTTTGAAATATGTATTGTAGGTATTTTTAGTGATATAGAAATAAGGTTTGGAGCTTAAAATACAATTTTTAATTTTCCACTAATAGATTTCTATTCAATTTTTCAGATTTCGAGAATGCTGCTGTAAATTTGAAAAGAGGAAGAGGAAGGAAGAGTCAGGGACCCTATATTTGCTTCAAATGCAATCAAATCTGGAATCTGAAAGCTGCATTTTTAAAACACCTGAGTTCAGATTGCATTCCTGATTGGAAGATTAGAGTTCCTAGAAGGGAGAGTATGAACACTTCTTTTCAAAAGAAGTTTCAGTGCGATGCGTGTCCTCGAAGTTACGTCAATAAAAGACATTTGTGTCGCCACAAACTTTATGAATGTGGCGAAAAGGAGCCAGGATTTCCCTGCATTTACTGTCAATGCAAATTTAAACGCAGAGATCAGCTTAATCGTCATTATACAACACACCATCCTGACATTTGTATTTCTTAAAATTAAGAACCAAGTTTTTCTCTTCATGATTAACTAAAAAAAAAACACCAAAGTCACATTTTCTCTCTATTTTTTAGAAATACGTTTAGGTTTAAGAAACTACTAATAGACTTATTTAATATTACATCAGGCAGTAAAAACCTGGTGATGTCACTGAATTGTTCGGGACTGAAATATATTTTTTTTAGGCAAACTATGAAACATGTAAATATTTTTTTGGTTTTCACTGAAAAAAAATTCAGGAACTTCGAGCTTTTTGAATATTTAGGTGAACTATGAACATTTTTTAAAAAATTACGAAATTTTTTTGTATCAACAAAGATAATTGTCTCAAAAAGGCAAAAAAAAAATTTTTAGTTTCATAGTAATTTGAGGGAAATAACTATTGGGTTTTGTCCTCGTAAAATTATCCTTTCATACAAAAATACTTATTCTTTTAGAATGATATGGCATAATTCATTTTGTGAAAAAATAAAAGTACAAGACGTTAAAAAGACCGAAAATATAAAAACCTTAGTAGAAAATTACCGAAAAAGATAAAACTGCCCGAAATATTTTGTAACGAAATTTAAATAATACAAAAGTGAAAGGTCATGAAACTATAAAATTTCCGAAGCTTTGAAATTAGAATGTTCAAAATACCGAAATTTCTAATTACCGAAAATTCCAATTCCCAGCAAAGAATAATTTTATATTAATATTTAGAAATATATTTTATTTTATATCGTTCATTCTGCATGCATCATAGATTTATATTTAAAATAACTTTTCAAAATATGTAACTATGCATGTATATGCATTTAAAATAAAACTTTGTTTTACCCATTCAAAATACTTAATATAATTTTGTTTTGGGAATTTGAAACTTCTGTAATGTAGGATTTTAGGAATTTAATAATTTCGGCATTTTGAAAATTGTATAATTTAGAAATATCTGAATTTCGCTAATAAATATTTTCGTTTGTTTTATTTCTTTGTCAGTTAGGTGAATTTCAGTAAATTATTATAGATTTGGGAAACTGAAGTTAGAAGATACAGTTACAGAATTTTTTGAAAAATTGTATCTGAAAATTTCTAAACTTGAAAAACAAAAGTTTGAAGTTAAATTTACGAAAATTCCGTTGCAATTTCGTAATTTTATGAAAAATTTTACTACAATTACAAAATTTTCTGAAATGTATCTAAAAGTTCGGAAACTTGCAAAAAAAGTTTTGAAGAAAATTTACGAAAATCTCGATACAATTCATCAATTTTATGAAAAACTTCGAAAAATTTAATTAAAATTTTCTGTTACTTTTGTAACGTTATAACTTCGTAAATTTGAGAATATTTTCAATTTTGTTAATTTACAGAATAAGCAGTTACAGAATTTAGATATTAAAATAAGAAAAATGATGAAATTATTATTTTTGTTATGTTCTGATTGATTTTACTTCTTTGCTAATTTTTGCCTTTTCTGTTTTTTTTTTCACTTCTTTTTAAAATTATTCAAAACAAAGCAGCAAAAATCCTAATTTCATTTAATTTTTTTATTTGAAATTTAATTTATAAAAAGCAGTTTTTCGATATGAAAATATAGTTTAGTGATGACGAAACTCGAATTTTTTTCTTTTCGAATATTTCATATTTCTATGAATCCAAAAAAAATCAAAGGTGGTCTTTTTGAGAAAATTAACTTTTTTTTTCTAAAAACTTACTCAATTTTAATAATTCATCATTTGAAAATTATCTTTTGAAAGAAATTGTTCGTTAATTTTTTCAGAGCTTAACTGAATAATCAAGTAGTCCCAAAGTAATTTAAAAGTTTTATGGTGAAAAACAAAAAATACGGGTCTCATATTTTTTACTTGGAAAATAATATATTTTGGCTCAAAATAATTCCGCGGTATTACCAGGGTCAGACTGCTTTATTTTATATGAAATCTATCTGAATTAGTGAGAATACAAAAAATATCTTATTTAATTAAGAATAGATAATCTCAAAGAGTCATTTAATATTAGAGCTAACTTTAAGTCAATGTTTATTATTGTTAATGACTGAAAATGGATTTGATAAGTATAAAATATTCATATCGAATTCAAATTTAAAATAATTTTGATTTTCTTATAGCATCAGACTTCATTCAAAAAATAAGTTAAGTAATAAAAATGGGATTATTCATAAATAGCTGTAGAAACACCTATATAATATACACAAATATATGTAAGTATATGTACTGTAGGAGGTTACAATAATAAATTTTCTATTTAACTTTATTTTGAATTGCGGTGTTAAAATAATAATTGTTTCCAATTCTAGATACCTTTTATTCCTTTAATTTTAATCTAGATTAACCGAAAATAAAATGCAGGATATTATTACATACAAATTAGTCTAATTAAAGTGAATAAAAACATTTTTAATCTTCAGGTAGCTGGTTGTGATGTTTCTAGGCAACTTCAAGGAAAACCTGGAAATGGATGTATGCCTTTTTTGCTTATTCTTGCACCATTCAATACAAAGTTTCTGTACATAATGTATATATTATATATTTTTCGATTTTTCATTCAGAAAGGTACCCCCCGAATTCAATGTAACTTTTTTTGCAGTAATCGAAATCTGAAATTGATCCCCTCATTTTGAATTTTCTTTTTTTCAGAGGAAGGAATGAGCTGTTGTTCCTTCCTTGATCTAACGGAAGCGGATCTGAATCTAATGGAACTAAACATGGACAGAACAGAATTTGTTGTACAAGAAGATGGATCTCTGATCTCTGAATGTAATGATGACCCTAACGCTTCTCAAAGAATAAGAGTGCGATCTGATATTCAGGAAAGAAGAAATACTCAATCTATGACTGGTACTAACAAGGTGCCATTACACATGTTTTCGGTGAGATATTTTTTCTAA
Source organism: Belonocnema kinseyi (assembly GCF_010883055.1). Taxonomy (NCBI): domain Eukaryota; kingdom Metazoa; phylum Arthropoda; class Insecta; order Hymenoptera; family Cynipidae; genus Belonocnema; species Belonocnema kinseyi. The sequence goes on along the minus strand of NC_046658.1, from coordinate 86,011,302 downwards.
GTGGAATTTTATAAATATATTTTTTAATTAAAATTTCTATGATGCATTTATGAGGACAATTTTTGCAGCGTTTTGGAACCGTGAGAGCTACACTTCTTCATCGTGTTGCTGAGGGCCAAGCACTGGTGTTGGCAGCCAATGGTTCATTTACAGAAAATAACAGGAGAGCCTTGATGCGCATCCTTATCTCAGAACTTATCAAAGTTCATGGTAGCTGGTAATTATTACTTTATAATAAATTATTTATAATTATTAGTATAAAGGGAATTACAATTTTTCTTCATATCTTTATTTATTATATATTATTTTCTTTCTAATACTGCCCATGCAATCTGTAGTTTTTTAGCATTCTCTAAAATTCGAGTAATTTCTACAAAAGAAAGTGTGTTTTTTGTAATATATCTAAAAACATATTGGAATTCTTGAAAAGAAAAGATATCGAACATAGCGAAATCATTAAAATATCAGTTTAACCCGTTAACGCCGAGAATGTCCCTTTGGGTTCGCTTAAGATCTCTTCTTTTCTGTGATGGGCATGAAAATGTAATAAAATGTTGTTAATTGTAAAAAATATTGTTTAAACAAAAAAACACGATTTTTTCTAATTTTTTAAATATAAAATCGAGTTTTCCGAATTGTTTTCGAGAGTGTAATCTTCTTGGAATCTTAATAACCGGTAGAATACATGCCTAAGTTTTCAGAATACGTGGTTCCGAGATAAATTTTTTATCTTAGTGTGTTCAAAATGGCTCGCTAATGACAACAGTTTTGCGAAGACATTCATGAATTTTTTTCTCAAAAAGTACGATCTTTTCGTGAAAGTGCAAAAGAAGAAAAAGTTCTTAGAATCACTCAAAGAATACGTAAGGATTTTTCCAGGAAGTTTTAAATTATTTTTTTGATTTTGCAATTTGTCAATTTTTGAAAATTTTTAAAATTGCTCCAAAAATTCTTTAAAAATTCAGATAAATTCTCTGTTTGATTTTAACAACTTTTTATTCCTGATCCTTTTTGCTATAAGCTCATGGTTCCCAAGAAAAAATTCACAAATGTCATCATTCTTGATCATGTAAATTTTCAATGATGACTTTTGAGAATTTTTTTATTGAGAACCATGAGCTTATAGCAAAAGTTATCAGGAATGAAAAGTTGTTAAAATCGAACAAAAAATTTACCTGAATTTTAAAAATAATTTTTGGAGCAATTTTTCGAATTTTCAAAAATCGTCAAATTGCAAAATCAAAAAAATAGTGTGAAACTTCCTGGAGAAATTCTCACGTATTCTTTGAGTGAGAAAGAGTAGTGTACTCAAAGGGGCATTCTCGTCGTTAACGGGTTAAAATATTCGTGTTCCTGCATGTATTTTAAAGGTAAATTTCTAAAGATTAAAAAAAAAGAATTATTAGTGAAAGAAAACACTCCATTTTTGACATTATTTGTAGCATCTTCTTAATAGCTCTAATTAGAGCCGGTTTTCATATGTGTTTTTTCAGTTTTTTTGTAAAACATTTTTTTTTGAAATTTTAGATTATAAATATTACAAGCAAGATTATTTTTGATCGAATGACGCTACTATTTTTTGTGAGAATCACTCAAAAGTTGTTCAACCAGGAATTCGAACGAAATTAATGGGTATTTTTTTATATTTACAAATCATTTCGATAAATTAAAAAGGATTTGGCTAAAAACTAAGTTTATTATATATTTTATATGGCAAAGAACGAAGAGAAACGTAATGTAACTTTTGCTACGTTCCTTTCTGTTTCTATCGGACATAAAACTTTGAAAAAAAAACAATTTTGACGTTATGCCTCCTGAACTGCATTATTTTTAAAATCATTTTTTATACTTAGCATAGTCTTTCAGGTAAAAATAATTGGCAAATATCAGAAAATGTCTCTTAACTTCGTCCGAATTCCTGTGCCAAACGTTTTTTCCAATTTATCATTGTCCTATTTTTAATTACTTACACACACAAATTGCTTAAATTTATTCAATACATTTTGTGTACTTGATAATATTTTTCGATTCTCAATTCCTTAATTTGAAATCCTATATATGTCGGCAGGTTTAGTACAAATTTTTAGGTTTTACATATTTTGAAATGAGAATGACTGTATTGCAATCACATTTTTGATTTAAAATTTCAGCATGCTGAATTTTTGAAGGTTTTATGATAAAAAACAATAAATCTTTAAGAATTATCGTTTTCATAAGTACAAATTATAATGTTTCAAATTTAGAATTATTCAGTTTAAACGCTTTCTTGTGCCACTTTTTAAATTTTATTCCTTTAGTTTAAAATTGTTGAACTTAGAAGTCTTGAATTTGATTAAATTTTTTGTAATGAAAGATTAAGAGCCGTTTTAGTTTTGAGCTCTTAAATTTGAAATTTACAATGTATAATTATTTAAAAAGGTCTGAATATCACAATTTATTTAAAATTGAATGAGCGCGGAATTTAAAGTCACACATTTTTTGAACTTAAATTTTACCTTTTCTATCACCGTCCAAAGTTTTTTTTCTCACGTCCAAATGTCCACTTCAACCGAAAAAAATACCACTAAATTTATCTAAACCACATAATATATCCTAATAAAAATTTTTTGTTTTCATTTTGCAGCTCAATAGCTACAAAATAAATTCTCATTTTTAGTTGTAATTGCAACTTGTATTTTTTATTGCCATCGAAATACTATCCTGTTAATTAAACTTTTTTTTGTATTCATTCAGTAACTTAGTAGTTAGAAAGAGAATTTTCACTTTTTTAAATTGAGACTCCGTATTCTATAACCACGCATAAAATTTGCCTGGCCGCTTCAGGCCGCTCGAGTTGGCCCCTGATGGCTTGAAAATCAGTTTTCGAAAATTCAACTTTTTAAGAT
>NC_046658.1:85944964-86008317 GCF_010883055.1 Belonocnema kinseyi | reverse complement strand
TTCGAAAACTGATTTTCAAGCCATCAGGGGCCAACTCGAGCGGCCTGAAGCGGCCAGGCAAATTTTATGCGTGGTTATAGAATCCGGAGTCTCAATTGTGGATTGCATTTTTTAATAATGTTCAATATTTAAAAAACGTGCTCCTTTACGAAAAAGTTCATTCTTCGATAATTTGTTTGGAACTCGAATAAAATTTTGAAAATTTGGTTTAAGCCAAACAAAAATGTTTTTTGCTTGAAATATCGATCAAATTTGTACATACGTTTGAAATTAAAAATTCTACGATTGATACTGAAAATTCTTTCAGTTCAAGGTCACCAAATTAAAAAAAGTTTAATAAAAATTTAAAAGATTTAAATTAGAAAAAATAAAATTTAAAATCCTATTAAACGTCTAATAATCAAGTTAATGTACGGAATTCTTGAAAATAAAATTAAAAATCCAACGACCAAATTTGGACGAACGGCGTAAATTGCTCACATTGCAATTTGACAAAAATATATTTTCTCTCATCAAAAAAATCTTCGGATAAAAATAAAAAAAGAGGAAAGAAAAATGAGAAGGTAACTGACAAATTTCCTTCCTTCTCTTTTTTTTATTTGTTTCGTCTTTTTTATTTTTATTATTATCCATTTCATTTTTTTTTCTATTCAGAGATTTTTTAGATTTTTTTTTAAAAGAGGACCTTTTTTTAAATTATAAATCTTGGTTTTATTTTCAGAAATTTAATACATTAAATAGATTAGCGTTGAAAAATTGAGTTTTCGGCAGCCTATAAAACTTTGCTAGGAAAGACTGAATTAATTAAGAATTACTGTTTAATTACTAATTCATTAATTAATAACTAATAATTATTTCTCATTATTTGCAGTTATCCTCCTGACGAGGCAAAAGTTGCCCTGGCACAGGCAATCGTTACAGAATTTCCTCTTTTGAGAAATACGCGTACTAAGAAAGGATACGTAAGTATATTATGATACTGTTAATTATTATTAAAACGGTTATTACAAACTTAATATAACGAATACAAAATTTTTAGGAACACTACTATGATGAAGAAACGAGGCGAGGATTTATCGAGTACAGGCTATGGAATGTTCGCAGAACTCTTAGTCCATCTCAGAAAAAATATAAAACTAAAGCTCTTGATTCGGGCAAAACAACCCCGGTTTCGCCTAACATTAACCTGTTATCCCAAGAAGAACTTGATTCAAAGGTTTGTTTTATTAATTTACATAAATATACCTTTCGGGAGCTCTGAATATAATTTTCTTTACAATTAGGGTAAGGGCATACCAAAAAAAATAAGTATTTAAATAAATAATTATTATAAATATTTATTTAATATAAATTTAAAGTTATTTCTATTATTTAACAAAATGTGCATTAAAGACTTCGAACTTACGCCTCTATTGAAATTTTTTTAACAATGCAAATATCTTGCTACTATTTTGAAAAAAAATAGCACTGATATTCTTTTTTAAACTCCTATTTGATTTGATTTTTTCTTTTGCTATTTTTAACATACCTGCCTCCCCAAAAATTGATATTGAAAGGATATAACAAATTTCCAAGGAATTTCTAAATATTTCACGAAATTTCAACAGATTACTAGGAATTTTTTTAATTTATTTCAGGGATTATTTGAAAGGATTTTATCGGCGTTCAAAGATTTTAAAGTATGTTAAAAATTCGAAGGAATTTTTATAGAATTTCGAAGATTTCAAGAGATTTTGAAAGATTTGAAGAAGTTTCGCCTGATTTCAGAGGATTTCAAAGTTTCCAAATTATTTACAGTAATTTTAAAAGAGATTACAAATTTTAGGAAAATGTACAATATTTTCAAATATTTTCAAATATTTTCATAAGTTTATGAAAAATTTCAAAATTTGTGTGGGATTTAAAAATGGTATCAAAGGTTTGAAGGGATTTTAGGGATTTTCAATGAATGTCTAGAGGAATTTAGGTGGTAAATAAAATGGAATTAAAATTTAAGGAACTTGTAGAGGTTTCAATTTTCAACCAAAAAGATGAATCTTCTGCCAAAGAGATGAACTTTTAACCAAATAGATTAATTTTAACTAAACTAGGTAAATTTTTAACCCAAAATTGATTAGTTAAATTGTTGGTCAAGAAAATGCATTTTAATATTCAAATAAACTAATGTTCTGCGAAAAATTTAATTGTTATATTTTGAGTTAAACAATTAATTGTTAACGAAATTGAACTAAAATGATGGAATATTCAACTGAATCAGTTAAATTTTCAAGTAAAAAACATAATTTTTAACGACAGAGCTGATCCTTGCTCTACTTAAATAATTTTCTTTTAACTAGTTCCACTTTCAAGTGTGTAGTTTATTCTTCATCTAAGAAGATAAATTTTCTACCCAGAAAGACGAGTTTTCAACAAACAAAATGCAGTTTTAACGAAAAAATGAAACAGTTTTTAAACTTACAAAAATTAATTTTCAAGGAAAAAACGAATTTTTTAATTAAAAATATTTTGCCGTCGAGAGAGAAAAAAAGGCTTCTACCAAACTGTTGAATTTTTAAGCAAAAAGATATATTTTAAAAGAAGAAAATTATCAACCAAATTTATGAATTTTATACTCGAAAAGATACATTTTCGACCATAAATTCAGTAATTCGATTTTCAGTTAAAAAAATTAATCTTCAACACTAACATAAATAAAACGAATTTTTAACAAAATAGTTAAATTCTTAGTTAAAGAGGTGAATTATCAATTAAAATTATGAATCTTCACTAAAAAAAAAAAAATTTTTAACAAACGAGTTTAACTTTTAACCAAGTAGTTGTCTTTTTCATAAAAAAATATCAATTTTTAAGTAGAGATAAATTTTCAAAGAAAATTATGAATATTTGACTGGAATAGTTAAATTTTTGACCAAAAAGAATCACTTTTCTACCGAAAAGGAGAAATTTTCAGCAAAATACATTATTTTTCGACGAAATTAGATAAATTATTAATCTAAAACTGAATAGTTAAATTTTAAGTTAAGAAAATTAGTTTTCAACTAAATAGATTAATATTTAACTTAATTGAAAAGGTATTCAACTCGATCAGTTCAATTTTGAGTTTAAAAAATTAATTTTCTACCAAAAAAAAAAGGAATTTTTAAGAAAATAACTTAATTTTCAACCAGAGATGAATTTTAAATTGGAATAATTGATTTTTTATGAAAAGGATTAATTTTTTTCCTACAAAAAAAAAATAACAACTTTTCAATGCATGCATTTTCAAAAAAAAAAAGATTAATTCTCAACATAAAATTGAACAATTCAATTTTCACTTAAGAAAATTAATTTCCAACCAAAGCAGAATATTTCAGAACTATTCATTGTGAGCTCAATGTTTCCATAATTGACAAAGTTAACGACTGAACATAACATTAAAAAAGAAGTTGAAATGGAAATTATATTAAATTTTATTCTATCGTTCGATGTAAAAGTTGTGATGTTGCAAGTGATTCGATAGATTTTTTTTCTAAAAATTTTTAATATTGTTGGTTAAAAAAATAAATCCAGTCATTTTCTGGTCTCAAAAAGTTCCCGGTCTACCCTGTATTTTATGCTGTTTTTCAAAATATGTGCTACTATTGACACCATTCTGAAATGATCAAATTTCCTTTGGATTCAGATCGCTTGGATGAAGTGTACAAATCCTTCGGACAGCAACAAACAGAATATCGCCACTCATTTACAGGAAACACTACAAAATCGGAGAGACTGGATTATTAAAAAGAGCCCAAATATCTCACAGATCTTACATGAATATCCGCGATTATTAGACTACAATGGCGAAATGGTAAGAATAATTTTTTCTTTCTTTCTTCTAAATTTGCGAATAGTCTTTGAGCCTTGAATTATTTAATTTTTGATTAAAATTTTTTCCAGATTAATAACGAATTTCGGTATTTCTTTAAAGAGAAAAGTGTCAATTTTCTGGCCAGATTTCCGTCCTATTATTGTCCACGAATTTTGGAATACGCTAAATTGAACCGTCTGGATGTATACAATCGCTTAAAAAACATCACCGATGGTAAGATAAACCTTGAATCGGCTGAAATATATTTTTGGAATTTGCTCTGTATTTTAAACTTTCAATTTTTCAGTAAATCTCCGGGCCTTGTTTATTCTTGCGGACTTGCTGCGAATAAATAATGCAATGCTGGCACAACAAGGCGATAAGGGAAAAGGAAAGATGAAAGGAAAAAAGAGGGTAAGATGAAAAATATTAAATTATTTTCTAGTCAATTTCAGCGTTGACTTTTTGTTGAAATTATCGTTTTTATTGTATTTTCTTTAATATAATTCTAGCAAAGAAGTTCGGAGGAAGCAGAAATGATAGAAAAGGAGAAAATTGATGTTCCCAGTACCTTTTTGGTTCGATTTGTAAGTACTTTTTAAATAATCGAAATATTATAAAATGCGCAATAAATTTAGGCCTTTCAAATTTTAAGAGTTAAGAAATTAAAAATTCTAAATGGTCAATTGCGAGTAGTTCAATTTTGAACTAAAAAGATGGATTTTATATCAAGTAAAATTTTTAGTTGAAAAAGTTAATTTTGAACCAAAAAATAACAAATTTTCAATAAAATAGTAGAGCCCACAAACCCAAAAAATTAAATTTCTACCAAAAGAGATAAAGTTTCAAACCAAAAAGACGAATATGTTTAAATAAAAAAATATATAATTTTTGTACTATAACTGGAATAAATCTTCAACGAATGAAGAAAATTTGAACAAAATATTTAGATTTTCAACTAAATAGATTAATTTTTAACTAAAGTGATGAATCTTAAACAAAATAAATATATTTTTTTACAAAGTATTGAAATGTCCCATCAAGAATTGAAATTTAATTAGAAAAGAGACATTTTGAAGCAAGAATGTTATATATGATGTTTCTATCAAAAAGCATTTTAGTTTCAAATCAAAATAGTTCAATTCAACCGCAAAGGTGAGTTTTTAATCACATAGTTGAATCCTTAACCAAAACAGATTAATTATTAAAGACACAATTGTATTTTTAACACAAAACTATTAAATTTCGACCGTAAGAGTTTAATTTTTTGTCAAAAAAAGTTATATTTAACAAAATAGTTCAATTTTCTAACAAATTTTTGAATTTACATCAAAGTATTTAACTTTTCTACCAAATGATTTTTCTATTTATCAAAGAAGATGAATTTTCATTAAAGTAGTTGAATTCTTAACCAAAGCAGAATAATTTTGAAGGAAATAATTGCATTTTTAACACAAAAATATAAAATTTCTACCAAGAGAGATGAAATTGAACTAAGAAAGAATTTTTTGGTTTCAAGAAAGAAATTGAATTTGCGAAAAAAAAGGACTTTTTAACAAAATTGTTAAATTTCCAATAAAAAAGTTGAATTTTCAACCAAATAATAAAGTTTTCATCCGAGAAAGAATTCGTTTGTCGAGAAGGAACTAAAAGTTCACCCAATTTTTGGAATTTTCAACAAAACAATTGAATTTTAAAACAAAATGTATGACTTTGGGATAAAATTGTTGAATTTTCTTTAAAATAATTACAATTTCAACCAAGAAAGATGAATTTTTGAATGTCCAACAAAAAATGTGTATTTCAAGCAAAAAGGACGAATTGAACAAAATTGTTGAATTTTCATGAGAATAATTACATTTTCAACCAAAAATGAATGAATTTTCAACCAAGATAGAATTTTTTGACAAGAACAAAACAAAATTTTATCCAGTTTATTGAGTTTTCTACAAAACAGATGAATTTTTGTCAAAACAGTTCATATTTTACTGAATAGTTCAATATTGTACTAAATAGTTGATTTTTCAATAAAACAATTTAATGGTAAACCAAAAAGTATGACTGTCACAAAATTGAATTTTCATTAAAATAATTACTATTTTAACCAATAAATCCATTAAAAAGATGAATTTCTAGCCTAGGAAGACTTTTCCACCAAGAAGTAAATAAAATTTCAAGCGAATAGTTGAATTTTCTACAGAAAAGTTGATTTATAACCAAATATTTAAATGTTAAAAAAAAACATTTGCATTTTCAAGCAAAAGGGATATTTAACAAAAATTTTGAATTTTCATCAAAATAATTTAATTTTTAACCAAATAATAAATTTTTGAGCGAAAAAAGATGAGTTACCAGCCAAGAAAGAATTTTTTGTAAAAAAGGAAACAAAATTTCACCCAATCTCTTGAATGTTCTACAAAAAGTTTAGTTTTCACCAGAAAAGTTCATTTTTAACCGAATAGTTCAATTTTCCACCCAAGATTTGAATTTTCAACAAAGCTTCAAAGTAACAAACGTTGACGCATATGGGATGATTTAACAAAATTTTTTAATTTCCATGAAAATAATTACAATTTCAAACAAACAATTAATTTTTCAACACTCCATTACACGCGCCCCCTGGTGGAACACCAAAACACGCGTCGTATCTGTGAGATACGCAATCGGTTAATTGAAAAAATAAATAGTTAAACTAAATTTGTCGCATTTCCTAGGTAAAAAGGTGTACAGAAAATTAACGAGACCATAAATATAAAAGACAATATATCTTTACTCTTTAATCGAAGTAAGTAATTAAAATATCACAAAAGCAAAGAAAATATCCGCAACAACCCCTTGCTTTTAGAGAATTTCATTGTGAACCATTTTCATTACTGTCATAATCAAGTCTACCGCCACCAACACAAAAATAGTCGCAGTTCTGCAGGCATAAATATTGGTCACATTCATAGCACGTATAGTTGGTGTGAGTCTTGTCTTTTTATTTTCATTGTCCCATGAAATTTGGCAGCGCTTTCGTTTATCGGCATCATCGAATAATCAACTGATCTCTGATGAGCTCATTTCCCATTTTGCGAAGAAAAACTCGGCGAGTTGGCACGTTTTGTTTGTTCCCCAGACAAATTACTTGGCTTTTGATACCAGCAACATTTAGAATTGTATAAAATACCACCATTGGCCATCTTCTCGTGCCTCTTTGGGCATTGCACGCTGAGCAGATTTTGTCCACCATGTCCACACCAATTTTATGTTGATTATAATAAGTAATTCATTCCGGTTTTTTTTTCTCTCGACTTTCTTCATCAGTCGCTCAATCCAAATGCATACTAGAGATCAAAAGCACATTCTTTTTATTCTTCTTATTTTGTGGCATATATAACACCATAGTGCCTTCTTTATTGCATGAAAAAATACTGGGGTGCGCCTTTCTATTTTTCAAATATTTCATTTTTTTCGAGATTTGCCATTTATTTTTTTTCAGAGCCCCCACACAGGATAGACCGTAATTTGTTTGCAGGGTGCGAAGGAGAGTAATGTCGCTGAACCAATTGTCGACAGTGACATTGCGACCTGAGTTACGAAGAGGAGTAACCAGACGTTGAACGACATCCACAGGTTTATTGCTGACTTGGAAAGGGCCATCAGGTTGCTTTGCTGCGTATATTTCCATTTTACGTGTATAAGACACACTTGAATCAACGGCAGCAAATATTTTAATGCCATATTTAGCTGGCTTAGATGGCATATATTGCATAAAGGGGCACCTACCCCTAAAAGCCCCCAATTTTTCATCAATGGTGACAACTTCTCCAACATGATAACACTCTTTACAGTTCTTGATAATTTTTTCTAAAATATCTCTGATCGGGGAAAAACGATCTTGCGCTTTTCGCTCTTCTCTGGTTCGCCTGTCATCGAATCTGAGAGTTTGAAGTAAGAAACGGAACCTGCTGATACCCATGGTGAGGCGGAATATCTCAATCCCGAATCTATCACTAGCCCATAAATCTGTAAGGTTAAATTTCCCTGCTTTATAAGTTTCAGCAATGTAGAGAAGGCCAATAAATGCTCTGATCTCGGGTTTTTCAGTGTGTTTAGCTTCTCTGCCACGTGAATATCTATCTTGGATGCTGTCAATGTATTGGTTAGTGAACAATACAATCATTTCAAGGAGGCTGTCATCAAATAAACAAGCCCACGATTCTAGAATGGTTTTTGTCCCCTTTCCTCTGCCAATCGGGCCTGGGATTATTTTTGTTAAGTTGTGCTTGCCCCTCTTCTTTTTGGATATGGAGTCCTTTTTCATGAAATCGAGTCAATTGCCTTTCTTCCCTGCTTTCTGCGGCAAACAAAAAAGGTCTCGTTATCTTCACTGTCAGTTGATGCGTCGGAATCACTTTCTTCAGTGTTACAGTTCTCTTCCCGTTCTTCAATCTCTTCTTCATCAGAGTCAAGGTCCTTTTCAGAAACTTCTGGGATGAGGTTCGATGGCCCTGAAACGGAAGGACGAGGACGTTCTTCATCATCTTGATGTCTTGTCCGTCATCACTCATGTAACAGCCATCTAGTAGAAGTTCGTGAATTAGGTGGATGTCATCCGGTTCATTGAGATAAAACTGTCTTTTTGCCGCCATATTAAATCTATAAATAAGAAAACACTGAGTTTTAGCTCTAGCGCGGCGTTAGATGTCCCATCACTCCTTGTTTTTGCATTGTAGGGCATGGGACATGAATTTAAATGTCACCCAATAAACTGGCTAAAGTGAAATGTAAGATTTGGATTGCAATACGAATTTAAAAATAGTCCTTTCTATTTCTGAAAAGACAATAAATAATATTTATATTAATAAATGATAAAAATAATTTCGTGAACATTTTTTTATATTATATATGTATAATGATAAAAGTTTAGGGATAGCAATTAGAACAATTATTTTTCATCATTATATAGGATTAAGATCTGAAATATTGAGAGATGCACAGGGCTGCTTTAGTCAAACTGTTGAGTAATGCGAGCGTGATGATTTGGAGGGAGAAGGACGACGCCCCACTCTATGAGCCTAACGAGTGATGCCTACCGCTCAACTATGTATCTGTCAGATGCAGCGCGTGTAATGGAGTGTTTGCAACCAAGAAAGAATTTTTTGTTCAGGAAGGACATCAAATTTTAACAAAACAGTTGAACGTTCAACGAAACCTTTTAATTTTCAATAAAAAAGAACGTTACGCACTTGGTAAAGGAGTGTATCAATTCGCAAAATTTTTCTCTTTAAATACAATTTTTAGTGAGGAGACAGTAAATAAAAATAATGGCGTGACCTCATTTATAGATAACGCATTTTTAATGCATAATTTATAATGCATTTTTTTTCTTAGGCGGGGACACCTTTACCACAGAGCATCCAGGAAGCAAGTGCTACAGGTAGCATAATAATACCACCGTACATTGTTTGTACGCAGGAAGAAAATGGCAGAAATTCGTACTTTGTGCAAGGAGATGGTTGGCTCATCAAACCTCGTAATAACAATCCCGTGACTGCTTTTGATTTACTTTTTAAGGTTTATTTTGCTCTGAAAATATGCTACCCGGCAGGACTTCAGATCTTTTATAACTTTATTGAGAGTTACGTGTATGATTTGGGGACCAAGGCTCGTGGTGTTGTCACATCTTTACATGTCAACTTGAGTAATTTAAAGCTCGACAAAATTGCTTCTGAAGAATTCATATTTGGGTCCTAAATTGACTAAGAATTTAAGGATCCGGCCCATCAATTGCGAAAGTTTATTTTCGTTTAAAAACTTTATCAAAAGATCATTTTAAGTTTTAGTTCACAAGTGTAAAGTAGATTTTAAAGCGCGATCCATGTTTTCTATTCTTTATTATATGACAGATTTGAACATATTTTATTCAAATTTTTTCAACGCTTTTTTTCAAGAAAAGGAAAAAGAAGATAGTCTTGTAAGCTTTTATAAATAAGTTTGCATCTTTAAACGAGAATAATCATGAATCATCTCTTGAGAAAATAAAAAATGTATTCATTAGTTTCTAGCTGTATATTCACTTCGTTGTAAAATTAAACGATTAATTAAATAAGTTAAATTTGTACGTTTTGGTGTAATAGAGATAAATAAATTAATAAAATTATGACTCAAATCGGAATTTAGAAGAAGAAAAAATTATTTCTGCGTGTTTCTTACTACCTTTCAATTATACATACAATCGTATTTGTGAGAAATAGGTAACTAACAAAACACGAAATTTTTTCAGATCAAGGAAATAATTTCACCAAAAAAATGAGGACGAACTGATTGTAAAAATTGGCATATCCTAAGAATACAACCAAAAGGAAAAGGCATAATTTCTCTAAAAGCATTAAATTCAGAAAATCGATTAAAAACGTCGAAATCAAGGAAGAAGTCATCAAAGGTAACTTCATAGCAAAAAAAGTCCACAAAAAATAATGAATTTAATAATAATAGATAGTGAATTTTAATCAACTTTTAGTTTCAGACAGTTTTTCGAAATTGTGTTCTATGTATGTTCTTGAATGGTGATGATGAGATGCTTGATTTTTCTTTTATTACTGAAATTATCATATGAAAAAGAAGCATAGTAGGTTTACAAATTTTATTCTCTGATAAACCCCTTTTCTTATTCTACGGTTATAATTATTATTATTGGAAAATTCTAATAAAATAATATTTATAAATTTCAGGCACACTCTCTGAATTTCAAATTGATTTAGAACTGTACGACACATAAGTTCTTACTTATTATGCCCTCCTAACTAGAAAAATTAGTATTCTGGGAAATAAAATATTAAAATATCTACTTTTAATGTACATATACAATCTTTAGAATTTGTTTTCAGATAATAAAGCCGTCGATTTGTGGGCCACGTATCTGTCGTGTCAAAATAAATATATTAAAGTCGAACGTCTTGATATCAAGGACGAAATAAATTAAGGTAAAATTCCATCCTCAAAGTAGTGTAACACAGGGCTAAGCGGGACTTGTGGGGTAAAGAGGTATACCCGCTTTCCATTCAAATAAAACAATACCAAGTTATGAAATACAAAGTATTCCTGTTCTCCACTCCTACAGCAGGGCTCACCAGAATTCGGTCGTTGACTAACATGTTTCAAAGTGGCAGTCATGATGGCTGACATGATAGTGTCGGCCACGGTGAATTTGATGGCTGACAGTGTCAGTCACGACGACTTTTACGATTGTCAGTGTTAGTCACGATGACTTCCATGACTGTTGGTGTCAGTCACTGTGACTGTCATGACTGGTGATGTTATTCACTATGACTGCCGTGACTGACCGTGTCAGTCACGATAGCTAGGTGACATAGCCCCCAATAAATCTTCGTCGAACTCGATTCTAGCCCTTTAATTCCCTCTACCTACTTTAGGGTCCACTAATTTCGATAGGCGTTGACTGACATAAGTGACTGACTGACAGATCGTTTTTGTGTGATTTTTGTCTTCAATTTACAGGAATCCTACAAATTAGGGTCGTCAGGTCAGTCGGGATGTGCATGTAATCAAAAGAGTAGGGTCGATTTCGATGGAAATTTTGTTAGGGACTATTTGACCTAGTCTTCGTGTTCTGCAGGTTTTTTAATCGTTTTTTCAACCAAAAAATTTAACACTTCGTGAAATTATCCCCGTTTTACGGCAATGGTGTATCCCAATAAAAAATTTAAAATGTCTTCAAATTGATTTTTATTCACCTTTTAAGTTCCGGACAAATAAAGAAGAAGCAGTAGAAGTCGCAAATTCAAGAATCAAAGAACAAAGCCGAAAATTAATACAAGTGTGGCCAATACGACAGAATCTATGCATGGAAATGCACTTTGCTTGAACATCAACGTCAAAAATACGATAAATATTTTCAATTTAAGTTGAATTTTTGTAGTTATACGGAAAAACATGGTATTCATCTTTATAGTCATGTCAATCGCAAAAATTTGGCAAATTGCGATAAGCTACGAGCTAAACTTAAGTGCAAAGTTTGCTTAAATAGTTACACTCGAAAACAAAGTTTGCTATTTCATAGAAAAAGTAACTAAGCATATGGTTAAGGAAAAAAGTTTTCTATGAGTTTAAGAATTGAAAGAATATTATCAGTCAAGTCTTGTGAAAGAAAAAAGTTATTTAACCCCTTTGTTGGCAGAGAGAATTCGACGAATGTACCCAAAATGGTAAGAAAATTTGTTATCCTGAAAATTTGTATCCTGGTGTTTTTGGGGTCGCTGAAGCCGAATATGCAGTCAAAATTCGGAAATCCAAAATGGCGGATCCAATATTGCGGGCGAAAATAAAAAAATGGCTCAATTTGGATAAACCTTGGTACTTATGGGCTTCTGGGGTCGCTGAACCCGAAAGTGAAGTCAGAATTTAAAAAGCCGAACAAAAATATCCGCCATTTAAAATTTTGGAATTTTGACTTCAAATTCTGATTCAGCCATTTTGAAACTTTGAATTTTTAATTTTGACTTCAGATTCGGATTTAGTAACCCCAAAAACCTCCGAGTAAGATTGAATGCAAAATCGGAGCAAGTTAAATAAGAGAAAAGAGGATTGACGCATTTTGCGTCAATGCCACACAGGGCACGGAAAATTTTGATGCATTTTGCGTCAATGCCAACGAAGGGGTTAAAAAAAGTTTTAAACTTACGAAAAAAATGGTGTAAAGAATAGTGTTTGTAACTGAATTTTTTCACGGACGCTCATTACCAATTTGAAAAACATGGATTATTTTTTCGGGAATAACATTTACTGCAACTCTACTGGTTTCAATTTTGAAAAAATAAGTTACCTTTAAATATAGTTATTTAATTAAAAACCGGTTTCATACGAAAGCCCCGGTTTTAACTATTTCTGTCGTAGACAAATTTACTTTTAAGATTGGAAACGGCAGAGTCGTAGATAATATCCTGAAATTTTTATCAGTATCTTCAAGTCACGTATGAACTTTGAAGTTAAGAAATTTTATATAATTTTAATTTATGTCGAATTTGTAATTTGTATCAAAAAATAAAGGGTCAATTTTTTATAGTACCTTTAGAATTATTTGGAAAAGCGTAAAACACGTTTTTTGTATTTGGTTAATGCACAATTTAAAAAAAAACTTGTGCAATAAACGAAATCCAAAGAAATTTTTCAAAAGTTACAATTTTTTCTGGTATTGTAGGTCACTCTGATGAAAAAACTGCACAGAAGATTGGCAAAATACTCTGTTTTAAACATCTAAGAGTTTTTAACTAATAAAAATACATCATATAACAAAATTTAACAGGTTAAGCAAAAAAAAAAGGCAGGAGACTATTCAAATACATATTAAAAAAATCGAAGATACTGGAAGGCAGAAAAATATATGAATTTAAACGTGAGCATTTTTAAATTCTAACGTTGAACTATTTTCCATCTTGAATTTTTTAAATTGTATTTTTATTAATTATAGTATTTAAGACTGGCTAAAAGTTTTTATAAAATATGTACAAAAGTTTATTAATAAAATAATAATTTGTTAACGATTCAGACATTTTCTTTTCTTTTTGAATTGCATCAGAATTCTGCATGATCACTTTGTCTTTTCCTGTCTTCCTCATTGTGCAAAGTAGGATATCCTTATTAATGTAAAAGCGATAAATACAGAATATTAAAAATTTTATATCCAGTTCGTACATGCATTTTTCATGATTTTAATTTGTTTTCAGATCCACTAAGTACAACAAATTACTCTGTCGAATCGAAGTGGGACACGAATCTGCCTTACAAGGTTCAATATATCAATTGCGCAAACGTCAGTGAAGAAATCATTCAAGGTAACTTCAGCTGTATAATACTAGGTCTGTCTAGAAAGAGGATGATATGCCGTTTAAACTACTCCCCTTCGGAAACCACAATCTTCTTCCAAAGATCCTCCCATTTTTGAAAGCTCTCCTTAAAGTTACCTTTGAGAATAGCTAATAGTTACATCTGCGAATTCTATTTTATTTTCTTTTCGTCTTGAAATCGCTTTTTTTTAGCGGATACTTTAATTTGGGAAACGTGAATCACAAGAGACATGTCAGGACTGTATGGGGTTTGCCGAAATTGTGCGAGGTGTTTTTCCAATTTCTGGTCCATTTTTTGCAACTTATTCAACAATTTCTGGTGTTTTGCCAGAAATTGATGAATAAGTTGCGTTAAATGGGCAGATGCTTGGTCGTGGTAAAGGGCCTATAAATCACTTATCCACAAATTAGCTAGTTTTCTTCTTACTACGTTACGTTCCTTTTTTAGGACTTCTTGTTTTTTTATCTTGATTCTGCACAACACTTTCCTCGTTCGACCTTTTAAGGTGATTTGGCCATTGCGGGCCTGCCAGAGCAAGTATCACGCATAGCCAAATCACCATATACTTTCCGATTCATAACGATGGTTTCCGAACATTATTTGTTCGGTTTGTTCTGCCACTCCGAAATGTGTCCACGTCTTTTTGACAATATCAGAACTAGGTACAAACTTCAAACACACGGTCGGCTACTTCCCAGACAGACATCATAATAAAATATCGTGATTAAAAATAAAAAATATCAAATTAAATTTTAATTACGTTTTTGTTTCAGCGAGTTTTAAGAAGAAAGTTGGAGGACTAAAGGGAAACAAAAATAATGCAACGAAAATTCCAGAATCAAAGAATGAGCCTAAGGGGATAAAAGGGATATACAAATGCGAAAAATGTCCACGAACGTATGCTTGGAGACGTAATTTACTCAGACATGAGCATATCGAACACGACGAACTTTCCTTTTCCAAATTCATTTGCGATTTTTGCGGTTACGTGGCCAAAGAGAAAAGCCATCTACTTCGTCACATAAGTTCTAGACATTTAAAAATTTTTCCTGGAAAGCCAGAAGCGAGATATGTATGCGACACATGTGGAAACAGTTATGTCCATAAACACACTTTGCTGAGACATAAGCAATATGTGTGTAATCAGAAGCCACATTCGTCATTCATGTAATCGCTGGATTCTAAAAGGGATTTTTTATTCGTTCCTTATTCCAGTTATTATATTTCAAGAGTAATCTTCTGGATAGGCTGTAATGCGAAGTTGAAAATGTTTTCATTTCCAATTTATTAAAGATGACAATAACATAATTGAGGACAACGATCAAAGAACCGGAAACTTTCTGGCGCTCAGAGTGAAAAGGCCCCTCTTCGCTTGAATTTAAGTGCCCCCCCCTCTCTCTCTAAGCACCAGAATGTTATAATCGATTCTATGATTCGGTTTCTCAATGAAGGGAATTTGATTGTCTAATTGAATAAATGATTATAATTTAGTAAATAAACTAGCCAATTCGGATTGTTCTACACATATTACATGTAGTTTAAAGAAAATAAAACAACAATTCAAGTTTAATGTTTAAGATAAAGATTATTAAAATAACATATATATGTATATACGTCAATAATATTCGAAATAATATAAAATATTCTTATGGTGTTTCTAGGCTTAGGGACCGTCCATAAACTCTATTAACAATTTGAAGGGGGGGGGGGTTGTAACGTTAAGAATTTAGATAAAGTTTATTAAATATCCTGATGGTTATATAATAACTTGTTTGAAACTCATTTTTATATTTTAGACTTGATACAATCTATTATTATATTTTTAGTTTGAAATTTATATGGTTTGGTTAAAAGTTCTACTATTTGGTTGCAAATTGAGCTATTTTATTGAAAATTTGCTTCATTTCTTTTTTAAACCTGAAGATTTGACAGTTGGTTGAAATTTCAACTATTTGGTTAAAAATTCGCGTATTTTGTTAAAATTTCATATTTATTTGATAAAAAATGAACCTTCTTGGTTAGAAAATTATGATTTTGGTTTTAAATTCAAGTATATGGTTGAATATTGCAATCTTTTTTGAGCGCTTATTTTTTGTGTCAATTCATATAATTTGAGTTAAAAATGAGTTGTTTTTTGGTGGAGAATAGAATTTTATCACTGAAAATTTAGCTATTCTACTCATGGGTAAAAATTTATATTTTTAATTAAAAATTGATCTTTTGTAGTTAAAATGTAATTATTTGGTTAAAAATCCATGTATTTTATTAAAAATTCTTCTTTTTTAGTAGAAAATTAATCTTCTTGAACTGGTTTATTTAAAGCCGAACTCCTTTGTAACAAACTAATTATTTTTGTTGGGTGAAAATTCATAATTTTATTTTAAAATTCAATTATTTAGTTGAAAATTCTTGTTTTTTTTTTGTTGAAAATACAACTATTTGAGTAGAAGTTTCAACATGTTAGTTGAAAATTAAACTATTTATTTGCAAAATTAATTATTTCGTAGAAAATAATTATTTTTGCTGGTTTAAAAAATCATATTTCCTGGTTAAAAATTCAGATATTTCGTCTTTTTTGTTTCAGAATTCGGGAATTTTGTTGAGACTGTCTTTTTGGATAAAACTTTACTGTTCTTGGCAGAAAAGTCATACTTTTGGTGGGTAATTCAACTATTTTGTTCCAAAATTCATCTTCTTGGTTAAAAATTCGACTATTTTTTTAATTAAAAGTAATTTTTTTTCTGAAAATTCATCTATTTAGTAGAAAATTAATCTTCCTGGTGGGAAATTTTTCTTTATAGATTAAAATATCAATTATTTAAAAAAATAAATAAAACTGTTTTCTTGAAATTAATTAATTTTTTATTAGTATTAATTATTATTTAAAGCGTTTTCTGTTGATTTCAATACGGTACCTCCATTAATGTTATTTACAAGAATCGTCCTGTTTCCCCTGCTTTAAAAGGATTTTGGACCGTGAACTCTGATATTTTTATATTTCTAATTACTTCTTTTTGGTGGGGGGGGGGGGTCAAAATAGCCAAAAACTGGTAATTTAGTTTATGGACGGTTGCTTAATGTGAGAACTTTAAAATGCACATTCTTCGATCAGAATGAAATTTATAATTAAGAAGTGTGATGTATGGAAAAAATTGTTTAAATAAATAAAATGTTTATAAATTCTAGACTCTTTCTTTTGAATTTCAGATTGGTGTAGAATTTATAGCATGATTCTTTTGTCCTCAAAAGTAAAAAGGCTAATATTTCGACATATGAAATATTTAAATTGTGATTGGTTCTACTATATGCATCTCTAATTAAATTTTTTTTTTTAGTTCCGAGAAGTACTTCAAAGAAAGTAAAAAGAAGACCTGAAGGTAGTTTTTCAAAACATCATAAAGATCATGCTCTAGTTTCTACAAGACAACAAATGGAAACTGAGAAATTTTTCGCGACTGTTCTCAAGACTGAAAATGATTCGGAAGCCACTGATCGCACTTGCGAAATGGAATGCATCGAAATCGAATGTATAGATATCAAGGAAGAAATAATTGAAGGTAACATTAATTCCTCGTATAAAGGAAATATCTCAATTGATGAAAAATAAAAACGTGCAAACTATATTTTAATCACGTTTTAGATCCAGGGAGTTCTTCGAATGAATTTGTAGAAGATCCTTTATCCAAAATTCAAGAATCAAAGACCGAAGGCTTGAAGAAATACAAATGCGAAAAATGCGAAAGAATATATAAATATAAACGTACTTTGATGCAACATGTGCGTTGCGAACACGACACACTCTATGTTCCCAAATGGAAATGCCCTTCTTGTATTTATATATCGCACAATAAGAGCCATCTTAATCGTCACATCAGTCGTAAACATTCAAACCAAAATCCCCTCGTTAAGTCTGAAGCGAAATACAAATGTGACGATTGTGGAAACAGATACTCCCACAAATATAAATTGATGTGTCATAAAAAGTACTTTTGTATGGCCAAAAGGAATAACTTAAGTCAAACATAAGGAAGCATATCAATAAAGACAATTTTTCGAAATTGAGGGCCCGGAGCAAAGAACCGGTTATAACATTCTGGCGCCCGGATTGATGAGACCCCGGACCGCTTTAATTGAAGCGGTCTTCAGAGGGCCCCCACCATATGCGCCAGAAAGTTAGAACCGATTCTTTGATCCAAGCCCTCAATTGGTGTGCAAAAGTTCTAATTCCAATAATTCTTGTCCCTTATAAAAATTTAAGCGAAAGTTTGTTAAAATAACAAATGTACTCGAAATATTGTATTAATAAAAAAATGTTTTTTAGATTTTAAACTCTTTCTTTTGAATTTCAGATTGGTACAGAATCCCCTGCATGATTTTTTTGTCCTCAGAAGTAAAAAGGCTAACATTCCGAGATATGAAATACTTAAATTCCATATAAATTTCTAATTGTACATTTTTTTAGTTCCGAGAAGTACTTCAAAGAAAGTAAGAAGAAGACCAGAAGGTAGTTTTTCAAAATATCATGAAGGGTATGATCTAGTTTCTACAAGACAACAAATGGAAACTCAGAAATTACTCGCGACTGATATCAAGACTGAAAATGATCCTGAAACCGTTTATCGGACTTATGAAACGGAATGCATCGAAATCGAAAGTATAGATATCAAGGAAGAAATAAATGAAGGTATAAACTAATTCTTCGTATAAAGGAAATATCTTAATTGATAAAAA
Source organism: Belonocnema kinseyi (assembly GCF_010883055.1). NCBI lineage: Eukaryota > Metazoa > Arthropoda > Insecta > Hymenoptera > Cynipidae > Belonocnema > Belonocnema kinseyi. Next base: position 85,989,908 of record NC_046658.1, on the reverse strand, counting down.
ATTCAAACTTGCAAACTATATTTTAATCACGTTTACATTCCAGGGAATTCTTTGAAGGAATTTTCAGTACAAGAAAAAAATGGAGAGTGCGTATCTAAAATTCAAGAATCAAAGACCGAAGGCTTGAAGAAATACAAATGCGAAAAATGCGGAAAAATATATAAATATAAACGTACTATGATGCAGCATGAGCGTTGCGAGCACGACACACTCTATATACCCAAATGGACATGTCCTTTTTGTATTTATATATCGCACAATAAGAGCCACCTTAATCGTCACATCAGTCGTAAACATTCAAACCAAAATCCCCTGATTAAGTCAGAAGCGAAACACAAATGTGACGAATGTGGAAACGGATTCATCCAGAAATATAAATTGATGTGGCATAAAAAGTACTTTTGTATGGCTAAAAAGAATAATTTAAGTCAAACATAAGGAAGCATATCAATAAACACCATTTTTTGTAATTGATGACCCGGATCAAATAACCGATTATTACATTCTGGCACCCGGAGTGAAGAGATCCCTGAACCCTTTAATTGAAGCGATCTTCAGAGGGCCTCCACTCTAGGCGCCAGAAAGTTATAACACAAATATCATCCTACAAAAAGAAAGACTTTCGAATCAATATATTACATGCTAATTTAAAATCAGTTGTATTCATTATTCCAATAATCATTGTCCCTTATACAAGTTAAGTGAAAGTTTGTTAAAATAACAGATGTAATAAAAATTTTTTTCTAGATTTTAGATTATTTCTTTTGATGCGAAATTTACTACACAATCGTTTTATTCTTCGAAGTATAAAATCTAACATTGTGGCGTAGGACACATTTTAATAATGAAAAGTTTTATTATATGTTTATAATTTTTATAATTTTTTTCAGATTCGAGGTGTGCTTCAAAGAAAGGAAGAGAAAAAGCGAAAGGTGGCGCTTATCAATATCAAATACCCTTTTCAAAACATCAGAAAAAACATGCAACTGGCTTTTTCTTTCAAAATTGTTCGGAAGCCATCGATCGGACTTTCAAGGTTGAATACATCGAGGATGATAATATTGATATTAAGGAAGAAATCGTTGAAGGTATCTTATGTTCAGCATTTCTTATAAAATTAATAACAATTAAAGCCCGGATGAAATAACGGTACATACAGGTTTCCTTTGGAAAAACAAAGTCTCTTGGAAGTTTAAAATAAAATGTTAAAATTTTAATTTTTGAAGGGTATATCTGGATGTTAGTTTTTATTGCGCATCTTTGTCTGCTTAAAAAGAAGTTGTAGATTTTTATTTGCCAAATTAAAGTTTTAAAAAACTGGCTTCTTGGGAAAAAAGAGTTTTAATTATTTTCTTACTGCAACTCGTGCTTTCGACCGATAAAAGCAATCAGAACTTGAAGATGTTTAGCAAAATGTTTTTTTTTTGTCGCCGGGCGTAAGTTGTTTTTTTTTTGTCTTTTAGCGTATCGTTTATCGAGGAAATTTTTAGTAGGGCAAAAACTTCTAGCGACAAAAGTTCAGAGAAAGAAAATAAAAAGTTTTTTTTGAAAATTTGTATAGAAAAATATTTAATAGTTTAGGTGCAATAATGATTTTAGTTTATGATAGCGCTCGAGTTGCCGGGGCTAATCGCTGAGTCACGTGGTACCCATGTTATAGGTACTCGGAAACGCGAGCTCTGTTACAAAATAAAATCACTACTGCTCCTAAACTATTGAATATTTTTCTATGAAACTTTCCAACAAAATTTATCACACCTTTCTCCAAATTTTTTTCCTGAGGAGTTTTTTCTTGCTCGAAATTGCTTCAATAAACAAAACGTGTCAATAAATGAGTACCATTTTTCTAAACAAATATTTTCATTTTTTGAATGCACTACCATTAATCATTCTTTAGTTACAGAAAGTCCATCGAAAAAAGTTGCAGGCCAAAAAGGGAATAAGCAGTTTGTATCGAAAATTCAAGAATCAAAAACTGAATCCATGAAGAAATACCCGTGCAACAAATGCGAAAAAACATACGTATGGAAAGAAAGTTTACGTCAGCATCAGCATCGCGAACATGGCATACTTCCTTTTTCCAAATTATATGAATGCAGTTTTTGCGACTTTATGTCTAATAATATGGACAATGTTAGATGTCATATGCGTAGAAAAGATTTGGAAAATCACCCCCAACAGCCAAAAGAGAACTATAAATGTGACGCATGCGGGAATACGTACTCACGCAAATATACTTTAAAGCGTCACAAAAAGTACGCTTGTAGTCAGGGAACATTTTTTTTCTGTGACTACTGTGGTCATAAAGATCGTCTTAAATCAACCATAAGCAAGCATATCATAAGGAACCATCTTTCGTAATTAATTAAAAAGATTGCGACGCTTAACATTTTGTAAACCATCTTATTATAAAACTGTATTTCCAATGGCACTATTTTAAGGGCATATTGTAATCTACGACATCACCAATTAAAAGTTAGTAGGTGAAAAAAATAGATGGGAAAGAAGTAAGTTTGTAACTTCTTTTTTAAAATTATTATTTACTATTGATGTTAAAAAAATTGATGTTTTTGAGGGCTCACAAGAGGAGCCTCAGACGTGATTTTTTTTTATTTGTACTTTTTGTTAATGAATGGAGATTTATATTACCAAGCCGCAAGATGTAATAACTAATTGTCTCAAACGAGAAATGATAAAAATTCCACATTATTCTTCAAAACTGATTACTTGTGAAACTTTAAAAACTTTTGTAAAGACAATAAGTAATTAATTTTTTAAGGGAACAAAATTTATCCCCTACTCTTTTTAATATCGGTAACACCATTTAAAGATTTTTTTTAGTTATTTTCCAAATGGAAACAGTAGATTTTTAAAGAATGTTTTCCCTAAAACAATACGCCATAATTTATTCCAATCCGCCAATTCCTAAAATATTGGTAAGAAGAGGTATTAAAAAAATTCAGTTGCAAAAATCATTACTAAAATAAACGTTCTTTCTAAGTTTTAAGATTTTTGCATTAAAAATCATGTTCTTAATTTAAAATTATATCATCTGTGCTATTCTTTCGATTCCTTAAAATCTATAAAAACTCAATCATTAAATTTATTGTTCGGCCAATTATTATTATTATTATTTTATTTTTATATTTATTTTAGAGACCAGATTCGTCGCAGGACAACTACCCTAGACACAAAATCAGAAAAAATTCTGGACGTTTTTACCCTTGTATGCTGCTTAAGCAAATAAATTTCCTAATAATAAATTTTAATTTTAAAAAGTACGAATAAAAAGAAAAGTTACGCCATAGCCTGCCCTGTGTCAGATAGGTGGCAGAGCTATCAAATATGCAGAATTGCTTAAAAGCTTACCATACAATGTATTCTTTTATGTAGTTCAAATTTGTTGATAATAAAACAATACTGGTCCTATGTTTTTCTTTTTATTTGAAATTGTATTGAAAATAAAGGTATCATTAAAAGTCTGCTTTTCTGTATTACAACAGTAGCCCCCAAAAATAGTCCCACTTAAATTTTTTGCATGATAAATACAATTTAAGACTGCTTTCTGAATTAGAAGCTGATCAAAGTGAAAATAAAATATGATGGTGGTTTTTTATTTTTTCTGAGCATGATTGGCATGACAGTTTATGTTATGTTAAAAAATTACTCTGCTCTGCTTAACTTAATGTAGTTCGCTAACACCTATTATTTTTTCAATCTAACGTTAGAAAATTAAAACGGTACTCATATTGGCTTCAAAATAGGACTCTAAAAGTGCTCTTTAATTTTAAGAGAACCATAGATTCTTCAAACATTCCATTTTTTCTGATATCATTGTTATTATAGAAAAAATTTGGATATCGAAACAAAAATTATGTGATACAAACAATTTGTATTCACATTTATAATTTTTCGAGTCGTTTTTCAGATTCTTTAATGTTGTGTACAGCTGTAACGAAAAAAGGTAGAGGAAGACCAAGGCGTGATGCTCAAAAACCATGTAAGAGAACAGGAAGACCATGTATGGGTCCATATATATGTGAAACATGTCAAGTTATTTTTAAATATAAAGCTGATTTTTCAAGACACCAGAAAGAACATGGTCTGCAGCCTACATCTGAAAAAAATATATCAAGTGAAAATCCTTTTGTAAATAAGTCTGAAACCATAGTTCGGACTTTCCCTGCAGAATATTTTAAAGAAGAAAATATAGATATCAAGGAAGAAATCATTGAAGGTAAAACTTTCAGCTTCGCAGTGAAAAATATCTAACAGGGTGTCTACTAATTGAGGGTCCGGATCAAAGAACAGGTTATAACTTTCTGGCGCTCAGTGATGTTCTGTCCGCACTTAGGTGCCCGAAAAGTTGTAACGAGTTCTTTGAACCGGGCCTTCAATTTTGACTCACCAAATTCCCGGGTTTCCCCGTTTTTATGGTTGTAACTATCAAATCTCCGTTTACGTGAAGCACGAATAACACGCATTTAACACAAGGGTTTCAAGTGTGTTATTTTATCTACTATAATATATTATTATATTCAAACAAAATAGTATTTTAGTAATTGATAGTGACGAGTAAGAACTAATACAATTAGATTACAATTGCTGATGTTTTAATTACCTCCACAGATTTGGTTAACATGAGAGTTGTTATTTTTTATAAACATATTTTTGGGTAATTATTATTTGTATTCTATTGCTACATAAATCTTAGATAAAATATTTAATGTATTTGGTATTAGCGATTAATTAGCGATTAATTAATTGAAGAGTAATTATAAAAGACTTTTAAAAATTTTTTATTGTGGGGGTTTAATTATAATTTTATGTGTTTAAAACATAGTTAATGTAAAACTCATTTCGTATTAACACAAGTTATCACAAAATATAAAAAAAAAACTTTGTATAACATGCAGAAATTCTGTATAATCAGAAAAATTATCTTAAATTCTTTACATTCCTTTTTAACAATTTTGGAAATCTTAAAAGGTGAAGTGATTGAAAATCTTTTTTAATTTCCTCTTAAAATTCATTTTAAAAAAATTTCTTAATACTTTTATGGAACTGGAATAACTTAAAAACCTATCTTTGAATCTTTTCAAGACTTTGAAATATCTTTTGAAATCATTCAGTTTTCCAAAAAATTTAAAATCACTTAAAATTAAAACATTCTTTCGAAGTTTTCAAGGTTCTTTTTCAACGTATTTTGAAATCATTACCATACATCTTCTTATCGAGATCGGGATTTTTTGTTGTTGATGATATTGCATTTTTAAATTAAGATATTTTAAGTTTATGTCCATAATTTCATTCCTCTCATCTCTTTAAAAGTGTCAAAAAGTTTACAAATTAGTTTCTTATCAAAATGTGGGATGCAAAATACATTTTTTCATGAGACAAATTACTGTTTGGAAATTTCGATTTACAAAATTAATTGCGTTGAAAAGTCGTGATCTTTATTAATAGATAAAAAATTATTTAAAAAATGTATTACAGATTTTCTCAATATTATTAAACATGTCAGAATTTTTTAAGTTTTAAATTTGATTCCACATACAAATTTGTGTTTGGGGTCAATTCTCGGATTTCCCGTTTAGTAGATACCCTGATCTAAAAGAAAAATCATAAGCATAAAAAATATCAAATTTCACTTTGATAATTTTATAGGTTCAGAGAGTACTTTGCAAAATATTGTAGAAGAACAAGACAACCAAGAGTGCACGTGGACCATTAAAAAATCAAAGAAGAGGGCCCACAGAAAATACAAGTGTGGAAAATGCGAAAAACTCTTTCAACGAGAACGTAATTTACGTCAACATCAGCATCTTGAACACGACAGACTCCCTTTTCCTCTTTGCGATACATCATTATGCGTTTTCTGTGGTAACATGCCGAAACCCAAGAATATTATTCTTCGCCAATCAAGACGTAAAGTGTCCATATGCTACAATGAAAACCCAAAATCAAACTATAAATGCAAAGATTGTGGAAAAATTAATGATTATAAACGTTCTATTTGTTTGATTTGTGGCTATATAGCGAACTATAAAATAAATGTATCACACCATATTAAGGCTCACCATATTAAGTAATGATATGTACAAAACTTCGAGCCTTGATATCATATCATATTACAGTAGATTCTCACAAAGCGCCCGGTGTGTGTAACCGAGGTCCTCACCAAGCGCCTGCTTGCTTAAGTCACGCCCTTAAGACTTGGCAGAAAATTATCTGTGACATGTATTCTCTCGAATTATAGTCTTGCGCAGACGCGATTAATCCACGCTTAAGGCGCTTACCGAATTTAAAGGTGGTGGAAGGGAGAGGCACTTAGCGAGAGAATGCGCCTTATGGAAAAGGCGCTATGTGAGTGTCCACTCCAACGAGCTTTCAATGAATATAACTACTAATAAAAGATATATTTGTATGAAATTGAAAATTCTGTTAATAAAATAACATTGTTTCTAACATTTATAAACGTCCTATTTATTTCCAGTTAAATAGGATTTTATTGCATGATCTTCAGTGTGAAAAGTAGGAAACTGGGAGTTTTCGTAGGGTCAGTTCAGAGTCAAGAATATATCAAATCAAGTTCCACATTTGTTTCTCACATTTTGAATTGTTTTTCCAGATTGCAGTTTCGTGGAATCAAGGGATGCTGAAAAGAAAAGAAGAGGAAGACCAAAAGGTGAACAGTATATTTGTCAAAAATGCGGGGTCATTTTTAAAAATCAATTCTTTTTTTTAAATCACCAAAAGGATCATGATCTAAAAATGGACGATCAGAAATTTGTCATAACTGACATTAAAATAGAAAATGATTCAGAAGCCGTGGATATGACGACGTACGAGTTTGAATACATCGAAATTGAAAATGTAGATTTCATCAAAGAAGAAACAGTTGATGGTAAGTTACTTCTTCTTAATAAGCAAATACAGGCCTTGGAGGGTGCAACTTATTCGACTTATTGCAAGTTGAAAACTTTTAAAGTCGATTAATTTCAATTTTAATTAATGGCTTTACACCTATTCCCTTTCCATCCCTTTTTTGTTTTTCACTTGTATGCGAATTGAATTAATAGAACCCCATAAGAAAATCTGAATATTTTTGGTTAAAGGCTTATTCTTTTTGGTTGATTTTCAATATTTAAATTGCTCAAATGTTTAATTAATGTTTGTTTGTCAAAAATTTAACAAAATGTTTTGTTGAACATTCGATTTTTTGAATAGAAAATTCATCCTTTTGGATAAAAAATTCCTGCTTTATGGTAGAAAAGTAATATTTTTCGGTTGAAAATCAACTTTTTTTTTGAAAATTCAACAGTCTTATAAAAAAATTAATCTGTTTGGCAGGAAAATTGAAACATTCAGTCAAGAATAGTTTATGTACGAAAATTTAACGAACTGTTTTGTTAAACATTGATCTTTTTGAATAGAAAATTTATATTTTGCGAATGAAATTTCCCTTTTATGGTAAAACAGGCATCTTTTTTGTTTGAAAATGAACTTTTTTGTTGGAAATTCAACTGTCATTGAATAAATTTGTCTTTTACCTTGAAAAAAATGTATATATTTGGTTCAATTCAACTGTGTGGTAGAAGATTAATTTTTTTAAATGGTTTTTTTGTTCAAAATTTAACTTTTGAAGTTGATCATTCAAATCTTACAAAAGAAATCGTTAATTTCGCTTAAATGTTCTAGAATATTTGATTGTAAATGCAATTATATTGCAGAAAATTATTATCATTTTTTAATTCAAATTTTGAATCGAAATTAATTTCCGCATTTAGAAGTATGCATATTAATTTGATTAAAATTTTAATTTTAATTACAATTAATTTGTATTTATTTAAAATTTTAAAAAATGGATGTTCTTGAATATAAAAATTAATGTAAATTACAAATTTCTCTGATTTGAAAAAAATCTAAGTTGACAAGTTTAACAGTTCAGAAATAAATATTTTATTCCCCGATTCAGCATCCTTACAGCTGAATGAATAGTTTTAAAAGATTGTTTTAACTCTAAAGCTTATTTTTTATTATAGAAAGAGTATCTGAAAATGACTGAGAAATATGTACGCTACATCCTTACACTAATAAATTCATTATGTCAGTCATTCAGTGTCTGATACTGCTTTTTTCATTATCTTCAAAAATTTAATACGAGTTTTATGGCCTTTTTCGAAATTCCATAGGACAATATTTTGTACAGCTAAGAACATAATGTGGGCACCTACAGCTTAAGGTGGGATCCAAACCACCAAAACATCTAACCGCTACAAAAGATCCTCCTCCTCCTTTATTATTATTATTTATATTTTATTTTATTTTTTATACCACACGCTTTTATTTGTATTCGTCTTATTATTTAACGTAAACTTTTTTTTCAGCGTAAATTATATTGTTTCTTTTCATTATATTTTAATAAACGCTTGTTTTTTTTAAATGATTAAAACGTTTTTTTGTGTATTCGATCCGAGCCCTGCAAATATATTACGATGGGAAATACAAAATTGTAAATTATATTTTAATCATGTTTTAGTTCCAGATTATTTTCCGGAGACAATGGAAGAAATAAATGAAGAATTCCAATCAGAAATTCAAAAACCAATGCAAGTGAGACACCAGTGCAAAATATGCGCACGATCCTATAAATGCAAAACTAATTTAGTTCAACATATGCGTTTTGAACACGGCAATCTTCCATTTCGATTTGTCTGCGACATTTGTAATTATATGACGCACTTTAAAAGCAACCTTCTTAAACATATGCTTTGTAAACATTTAAAAAATGTCCATGATATGCCAGAATTGAAATATAAGTGTGAAGAATGTGAGAAGAGTTTCGCTCAGAAACAAAGTTTACTGAGTCATAAAAATCGCGACCACAGCGATAATCCCTTGTTCAAATTTCATTGTAGCTTATGTGGTTATATGTCACACTATAAGAATCATCTTCGTCGTCATATCAGTTGTAAACATTTAAAAAATCCTTACGATTTACCAGAAAAGAAATATGAATGTGGATACTGTGGAACCAAATTCGTTCAGAAACGTAATTTGCTGAGGCATAAAATGTACGCCTGTAAAATGAAAAATAAATTAGGTGTAGTTGTCGAAGAAAAAGAGTGCTGATTTAAAAGAATAGTGGCGGAATGCGTTTTCTGTAATGTTTACAGAAAGTCCGGTAACATTTTATCAATTTTTTGCAAGATTTATAGAAAGTGTTCATTTTTTAAAATACTTACAAATGCTTTAAAAATTAACAGATTTTGTTCTCCGTGGCATACAGTATCAATTTCAATACTCGTGAAATAATAAAAAAATTTCTCATTTCCTTCGCGGGACAAGAAACTTAACTTGAAAATATAATACAGTGACATTTTAAACGTTTATGCAAAAACATATAAGAAATAAATGGATGCTATTTAATAAACGTCGATAGAACCTAAATTATTATTTAAATTTTAATTTTAAAAAATCGTTTCTATATGTCTAAGGATTTTCGGAATTTTCACGATATTTTATTATCGATTCAAAGTATTTCATCTTCAAGAGAAAAATGAATAAAACATTATTAATGTATAAGCAACATTCAGTTAAAATTTCCCTGTAGAAAAAGTGAGAAATTTTGAACTTTTATTTATTTTTTATTTCGAAAGTTAATAATATTTTTTTAACATTAAAATTTGGAACTTATTTGCAATATCATCCAGGAGAATTAATATAATTGCTTCATCCTCAGATTACTAGAAATAGGATTTTATTAGATTTGAGTAGATTTCGTGCTATTGGCTTTAAAAAATAGAATCCAAAAGTAAAGTTTGAGGGTGGCCCCGAAAAAAAGTTTCGAATTTAGTTCGTCCCCATACAATTTTTTTTTATTTACAAAAAAAGTGGAGAAAAAACCAATTTTTGTACGTTTCGCCAAAACGGAAAAATGTATAATACAGTATGAGAAATACTTTCATCATTTCATAAAAACAAATAGAATATTAATAAAGGATTAGTATTTATTCATAAGTTTTCAGGACATAACATTATTGTCTATAATTAATTATACATTTTCATGTTTTGAAAAGAATTTACAAAAATGTGTTGTTTTTTAGTAACTTTAAAAAATAGGGTGGGCGACGCAAAACAAATTGAAAGTTTTTTATTTCGTCATTCATGATTAAACCTCGTTTATTATTTTAAGGACTCATTTTATGCCACTTCGCTACTTAATAATCACAGAAATGATGTCTTTTACATTAAATGTATACCCAACATGAAATGTTTACTTTTATGTATTCAAATGTTCGACTAATAAAATAATAGTGGTACTAAATTTTTGTTCTTAGTTAAATTGTTTTAATTTTTTCTGTCATCCTTTTATCTTTTATTGGCATGCTAAGTTGGAAAAATCCTGAATTTTAGAAAAACAAGCATTCTCGTAAAGAAATTTATGTACTGTGAAATTCTCATGTTTGGAATTATTTTCAGATCTATTGAACAGTTCCATTGCATATATGGAAAGTCAACAAGTTTTATTTGCAAAATTTGTGGTTACAAAGCCAGATATAAAAGAAGTTTCTTGCAGCAGATAACAAAAAATGTTTGTTTTTGGTAATGATTTTCACACACTTTTTGATGTACTTCCAATTTTTTTTATGGAAAGAACAAAATATTGTGTTCATCTCAATAAAAAATGGTTCATTCAATTTAAATTGAATCATAATTTATGTATAATTACTTCTTTCTTTTCAGGCTTCCTAAATACGAGTATATCGCAACATTTGTATAGGCATTTAAAATTTAAAAAAAAATTTAGGTACTAGGTTTGTTTCAGAGAAAGTAAGAGAAAAATAAAAAAAATCACGCTTTTCAATATCAAGTACTCTTCTTTTAAAAAAAGAAAAACGGACTGCCTAACATGAAATCATTATAAAAATATTATTATTTTCTTTTCAAAATGTATTTTTTATGATGTAGGAATTTTCTTGTTTTGGGATTTTTTAGCGATTTTTGAACATTTTAAGTATCACGAAAAAAATATTTTCAGTGAAAACAAAATCATAATATATTTCTTCGAGTCCAACCGAAAAAATTTCAGGTTTGTCATATTCAACTTTTTTCAATAGTGTGTGCAATCAAACAAAGAGTACATGCTTGTTGCACATTTTCAATAAATTGAATTTCAGTAAAAAAATTTGGTAGAATTTATCATTTTTTTCAGAATTTTGATGTTTGTTATTATCTTTCGGGTCGGGTAATTTTGAAACAAATAGGTTTTAGGCACAAAATAGTGGCCCTTATCAGTGCGTTTGATTAAATATGTAAAAGTAATAATAAAGTTAATAATTAGCTTATTAAGATTTTTTGATTTTTTTTTAATTTGTAAGTTTTTAATTTTAAAATCAAAGTAGAGAACAGAAGATATTACAGATACCAATTTTGTTCTTTTTGCGGATGTCAACCCAAATTTTTTTTAAGCTCAAACGATTCGATTAAATTTAAGACTTCTACTCCGCTCTACTGCTCAGTTATTACAAAAACATGTATTTTTATTTATATACCGGATATACATTGTACTTTTAAGGTAAACTTCTCAGTAATCGTGGGTGTATTATTAAATGTTATTTTTAACATATTTTTTAATAATATATTAAAATTATAACCAAATTTCCCGATTGCTGAGACATTTACCTTTTATTTTAAATGTTCAATTAATAAAACGACACTGCATTTTTTTCTAGTTAAACTGATTCAAAATTCGTTGTCTGAACATCTTTTCTCCGTTTAGTTTTTTAATTGTGAAAAATACTGTTACGAAGAAGAGCAATCATCCCAGAGCGTAAATAAATTTTTATATTGACATTTTTTTCTATTCACTTCTAACCTTTCGAATTATTTACAGGTCGACTGATAAACTCTATGGAACCCATGGGAATTCAGAACTTGATCACAAGGGACATCAAGTTGGAAAATTATTCGGAATTCAAGAATCATACCTACAGCCTTAAATACATGGAAGTCGCAAGTATAGATATTAAGGATGAAAACATGGCAGGTAAGCTTCCATCTTCATAGTAAAAAAAATTAGTTTAAGTAGGCGCTGCACGCGTACAAAAAAGGGTTTCCTAGCCTATTAAGACGTTGAATAAGTCGTCCAAACCTGCTCTTTGCTTACTTTTTCGCCCCTACTCATCTACTTTATTCCCTCTTCTCCTAACTATCCTCTGCCAATTTCACTTTTCTTCTTGTCTTCTCCTCAACTTCTTTCTTCTCTACATTCACCTCTCCACACTTCCCTAGCCAAAATTATCCTACCACTACTTACCTTCCCCAGTCACCACTTTCACTCCCATTCTCACTACCCTACCAGTCCTTCGTTCACTTCTCTCCCTACTCTTCCTCGCTATCAATTATTTTCCTTACTTTCTCTTCTTAATTTCCCCTAACTTTTTCTACTTACTCTTACCTCATTTTCCTTTAATTCTTCTAATTTTCCCTTCCCCTACTTCCCCTTTCTCGAATTTCCCCTTCATTTCCTATACTTTCTCTCTTATAATTTTATTTCACTTTCCTCTCTCCTCATTATTCTCACTTTTACTACTTTTTCTCTACTTATTTACGCTTCTTCCTCTCCTCTTATTTCCCTCACTTCCTCTACTTTACCTCTCCTAATTTTTCTCCATTTCCCCTACCTCCACTACTTCAAACTCTTCTAGTTCTCTCTCACTTTTCGAAATTTTTTCTTCTCATTTCTCCTCGTAGGAAAAAAGTACGATGGACGGACACCCTATTTAAACTAAAGGGTTTCTGCCCGCGACTAGGAAACTCTAAAAATATTGTATTAAGAAACAAGACATTGAAAGTTGCATATTATTTTTTTAACCATGTTTTAGATCCAGAATGCTCATCTAAGACAGTTGTTGAACAGGAAGTATATAAAGAGTACGCATCGAAACTTCAGGAATCTGCAAAAGTAGTGAAAGGAAAATACAAATGCGATAAATGTGAAAAAACATATGTATGTAAACGTACTTTAATGCAACATCAGCGTATTGTACACAGCACATTCCCCCCTTCTAAATCGTTCGAATGCGAATTCGGAGATTATGTATCTAATTTTAAAAGCGACCTGCTTCGTCATATAAATTGTAAACATTTAAGACAAAAAACATTTATTTGCGACGAATGTGGAAAGTCTTACGGCCGGAAAGATTCACTTACTTATCATAAAAAGTACGCGTGTAAGCAGGAGCCGCATGGCCTTCGTAGTAATATGACAAAAAATCGTCCTAAAATTTTAAAACCGAAATATATTTTCGACGAATGTGGAACCACGTACACTAACAAAAGTAATTTGCAGCAGCATAACGAGGTCGCATGTGATAAGAAAGATCCAAGATTTGTTTGCAATCATTGTGATTATAAATCGATGTCCAAATCGAATTTCACGCGGCATATCATGAGGCGTCATATTTCGTAATTATTTAGTATTATATATTTATTATTTTTAGGATTTTTTTTCATTACAGATACATGAGAAACCATATTTTTTCCACCGTTTACAGACATCGGAAGTAGTCGATTTCGCATTGTGAGCGAAGGCCATGAACAAAATCCCCAACATCGGTGAGCAAAATACTTTCACCGATGAGCAAAATGCTCTCCTTGTTGGGTCAATGCGGTTATATTCGATGTTTGCAAATGGTAGAAAATTTCAGGTTTCGAACTGTAATTTATTCAGAAAAATATTATTCGATACAAGAGCTCTCACGAGCGGGTGGTCACTGCGAGTGTGAAGACCCAACACAAACTCGAAAGCGAGGCGAAAAAAAGCCGTGGGATAGTGTTGTGCCTTCACACTCGCAGTGAGCAAACCGCCCTTTTGGCCTCTCTTATATAAATATACTAGTTTCCATTCCGCTGTCCAGTAGTCAAGGTAGAAGTATTATTTTTTATTGTTCAATTAAGACATTGAAAGCTTGTGACTATTTCACGCTTCAATAAACTCCTAAGCAATTAAGCGTTGTTGAAATATACAAAACACAATTTATACTGATATGTAGATAAAAAATTGTATTAATAAAATAAAAAAGATTTCGCCGATTTCCATATCAAATTAAGTCCAATTTTATCACATGATGCATGCTTATAGTCCAAAGTAGGATATCCCCATAACACATAAAATCAAGCAGTTTCGAATATAAGAATTTTATTTATTTATTTATTATTTATTTGTCTAGTTACTCCAAAGTTTAACATACAATTTATGCTGACACATGCAGTACTGAACTCACATTTCGAACTATTTTCAGTTCCAGTGAACAACTTCATGGAGTCCATGGAAACTCATAAATTGATCTCAACTGACTTCAAATTGGAAAATAACTCGGGAACTAGGGATCAGACCTTCCAACTAAATTACATGGATATTGGAAGTCTGGATATCAAGGAAGAAATCATTGAAGGTAAACTTCGATTTTCATGCAGACTTACTATTTCTCCTTTTAAAAGATTCCCTCTTTTTCAACCGTTTTGAAGAAATTTCCCATTTATCCTCTTTTTCATTGTTTTTCGCTTAAATACGAAGTCGAATTATTGGAACCCAATTAAAAAATTTTAATATTTTCTGTTGGAAGATAACTCTTTTTGGTTAAAAAGTCTGCTATTATATTTTTGGTTCAGAATTCAACTCTTTTGGATAAAAATTCGACAAATTGGTTAATAATTTAATTATATTTTGGAAAATTCGTCCTTTTGGATTGCAAATTGATATTGTGTGCGTGTGAAAAAGTTACTTTTCTTAGTTGAAAATGGACTTTTTTGTTATGAATTCAACCGTCTTCTTAAAAAATTCGTATTTTAGTTTGAAAGTTCAATAATTAGTTTAAATTTTTATATTTTTTGTTTAAGAAAGTCGATCATTTTATAGAAAATTCATCTTTGTAAGTTGAAAATGTAACTATTTTATTTAAAATTCTATTTTGTTAAAAAGTATCTCTTTTGGTCGAAATTTAACTGTTTTGTTGAACATTCTTGTTTTTGGATTGAAAATTCATCATTTTGGATTGAAAAATGATCTTCTTCCTATTTTAACCAAAAAATTTATATTTTTTTGGTAACAATAAATATTTTTGTTGAAAATTAAACTTTTCAAATGCATTTATTTGATTTGAAATTTGTTCAAGACAGTTAAAAAATGAATCTTTTTGTTTAAACATTCAACTCTTTTGCTAAACATTTGTCTTTTGGGTAGAATATTCGAAAAATCACCTTTTTGGATTGGAGCGCCAACGGTTTTATAAAACATTTGACTTTTTAGCGTGGAGAAACAAATCTTTTGTTAAAAAACTTATTTTTTTCTAGAAAGTTAAAAAAAGTTCTATAATCTATTGAAGAATTCTTGCGTTTTTGTTGAGTTTAATCATTGCTTTTGATTTAAAATTAAAATTTTGTTGATTGAAATTTCAACGATTATATTTTTCGCTCAAAATTTATTTTGTTGTTAAAAATTCAACCATTTTATTTCAAATTATCTTTTTTATTGAAATATTAAATATTACATTTTTCATTGATTTCTGTTTTTTGGTAGAAGAGTTATCTTGGTTTGTTAAAAATGAAATTTGTTTTTGAGAATTCATCTGACTTCTAAAAAATTTGCCTTTTTGGCTAGAAAAACTGTTTGGTTGAAAATTCATTTTTTTTGGTTAAAAATCAACTTTTTTGTTAAAAATTGATCTGTATGAGTTTAAAATTCGACGGTTTTCTAGAAAATTCGGCTTCTTAGCTTGAAAACTGAACTCTGTTGTTGAAAATATATTTCGACGTGAAATCTTACGAATTTCAACGGTTTCATATTAAATTTAAAATACACTCGAAGAAATATCGTTTTAAATCAACCAGAACTCTGGTTAAATAAGCCCTTACTATTTTTTCTGGTTAATTTAACCAGAATTCTGCTTACTATAACCAGAAAAAATAGTAAGGGCATATTTAACCATAATTCTGATTAATTTAACCATACAGTTTTTGAGTGTAGTACCAATATTTATTTTATTTTAAAAATATAATACCTTCTCTGATGAGAATGTAAAAATTATTCTTTCATTGTTCATCCTATGCGCTCTACGTTAAGATAAGTGTGCGCTGTGGAGTTTGTTTATAGTAAAAAACATTTGAACAAAAAATACTAAATACGAAATTGCAATATGTATTTTAATAATTTTTTAATTTCAGAATATCCATCGAAAATAGCTACAGGTCAAGAAGTGAATAAAGAGTACACATTGAAAATTCAAGAATCAACCAAAGAAACAAAAAGAAAATACAAATGCGACGAATGCGAAAAGACCTATTTAATTAGGCGTACTTTACATCAACATCAGCGTTTTGCGCACGGCCAAATTTCCTCTCCTCACTTGTACGAATGCGATTTTGGTGATTATGTGTCTAACAGCAAAAGCGCTCTTTTTCGTCATATAAGTTGTAAACATTTAAAACAAACAACATTTGTGTGCGGCGAATGCGGAAATACTTACGGCCGCAAAGATACACTTAATTACCATAAAAAGTACTCTTGTAAGCAGAAGCCGCGTGGTATTCGTGACCAGATAATTAAAATTAATCCTAAAGTTCTAGACGCCAAATACGTATGCGAGGAATGTGGAAACAGTTACACACGAAAAAGTACTTTGCAGCGGCATAAAAAGCTCGCATGTAACAACCAAGAACCAGGATTTGTTTGCCATATTTGTGATTATAAATCGATGTTCAATGCAAATTTGTTGCGACATATTATGACGCGCCATACATCGTAATTATTCAGTTATTATTTTAAGGATTTTTCCCCTTTTGCTGGCCAATAATCAAAATAGATTATTTTTTATATTTTTATGGAGACGTTCAAATTGTGCGACTATTTCGTGCTTCAAGAAACGTGTGAGCAATTCAGAATTTTCGAAATATGCCAAGTAAAGATTGTACTGTAATTTAGATGGAAAATTAAAATAATAAAGTAATAATGTTTCCATGATTTAGAAACTTTATTTTTATCTCAAAAAACATCAAAATTTGCACTTAGTTTAAAAATTATAAATAAAAAGTCACCCCAAAATGTATGGCAATTCACCTTTCACAAACTACAAATGTACAATAAAAAATTGCAAAATAACATTAATGCATTTTTTTAATATTTCAGTTTTAAATATATCACATATATTGAGACTAATTCCATATTATTTTATGCGGGAAGGTCCAGCTTATGGTTTAAAAATAGTTTGGTATATAAATATATTATTCTATAGTGGAAATAAAGCGGGTATTGTATCGATTTCAAACAAAAATATATTTTTTTTTTATTTCGTACAATATGTAATCAAGTTTTGGAATCAAGTATATTTTTTGACAACTTTATTTTTTGCAAAAAATAAAAAAGCGTACCGTTCTACAGCAGGTATTAAAATATTAACAAATTCTATACAATAGTTTTTAGACATTTTGATTTTTTGTAATAAAATAAACAAGATATTATTACGTGCTAAAGAACGGCCTGCTTTCATTTATCAAAATCTGTACAAATATACTTCATCCCATACTGCATTTTTTTCAAAATTGAGTATTTTTGTTAACCAACGTAAGAATTTGGAATTTTATTTTTTTTTATTCGGCGTGGGAACTTCTTTCTTTTAATCTAAGGAGAATGATTTTTTTACTATTATAGAATGGCGGCTGTTTTGACGATATTCTTAAAAATGGATGTTTTCAAAAACCCGATTTCTAACAGTTTTTTTGTATAGATAGGTTGAGATATGTATTGTTTTAGAACAACTACTACAAATTTGTCATTTTTGACATTTTTCTTTTCAAAGAATAAGAGCGTCGATATAAAAAAAAAATTTATCCTAAATATCTGTGCTCGTTTTGAAAATACTGCATTAAAAATATCGTTTATTTTTAGAAAATTCTTCGTTGATCTTCAAATAATTGTAAAGGATATCAAATCAATTTTTTTCAGAAACGATGAAATAAGCGTCCCTTTATTCTTTCTTCTTGAGTTGGAAAAAATAATAATCAAGAAGAGGATTTAATATAAGAGAGTTTAATATTTCTAATATCTCTTCAAAGCCTCCTTCAAAATTTGTTTGGCTTGTCACTCATTTGTAAATGCTTTTTTGTCATAAAATCGTTTGTCAGTAAAAGCATTTTTTTAAACTCAAATACGCCACTGTTTAAGAATCTCATTTTTTCGACAATTCGAACTTTTCTAAATCACAAATGGAATCAAAAGTTACCGCATGATGTCCTTGGGTTCGTCTGGTGTCCTAATGGTGAAAAGTGCTCGAAAAAGTGGGATCATAACGTATAAAGCCGAAAATTTCTGAATTTAAAAAATCGATTTATGCATTTTCAAGTTTTCAAAATTCTTTTCCAGAATCGCAGGGTACAAAAAAAAACTCTACGGAGTCGTCTAATAATACTTCATACATACGAGTAACTAATCTTCCTTTTGAAAATACTCCTTTGTGTGAACCTCTCGCCCGGAGTTGGCATCTTGTATATAGCGATGATGAAGACATAGATATCAAGGATGAAATAATTGAAAGTAAAAATCATTTTTCACAGCAATAAAATATCTTCATCAAAAATAGCAAATACAAAATAGCAAATCACATTTTAATCATGTTTTAGTTCCAGAAATTTCTTCGAAGCTAGTTTCAGTACAAGGAGGAAATAAAGAATTTCAATTTCAGTGCGACTTATGTTTTGAAGTGATGCCCTTCAGGAGTCACCTTAATCGACATATGCGTCAACATTTAAAAGATTCCTGTGATAATCCAGAAAATAAATATAAGTGTGATGAATGCAAAACTAGTTATGCTTGGGAGCAAAGCTTACTTCATCATAAGCATCGCGAACACTGCAAACCTCCCAGGATTTGTGAATGCTTTCTTTTTATGAAAACTTTGTTGCAGTATAAGAATCATTGAAATGTGCAGATACGTAACGTTTTAGATTCTCGTTCCTCCTAATTTTAAAATAGAATTTATATTTACATGTAGATGGAAAATTCTAAAAATAAAATAATAACGTTGCGAAGATTTTGATGTCAAATTGAAGCAGAATTTAATACATAATGTTTCCTAATTGTAAAAAGTGGAATATTCTCACAACATATAAAATAAAACATTTCGGAATATAATAATTTTTTTTATTTCCTGATTTTTCCTATTTTTTTCCAGATAAGTTCAAAGAAAGTAAGCGGTGTCCAACTCTCCATGTGTTTTTCTAAAATGTCTTGTCATTTTTATATATAGCCCTTTTTTTAAAACACCAGAAAGAACATGAGCTACAGTTTACAATTGAAGAAAGGATTCAAACTGATATTGCCTTTGAAAATAAGTCTAAAGGTGGCGTTCAGACTTTGCAGCCTTATATCAAAGAAGAAAATGTTGGTATCAAGGAAGATATTATTGAAGGTAAAATTCAATTTTCATAGTAATAAAATATTTCAAAATTAATAAATCCAAAATTCCAAATGATATTTATATTTAATTTTAGTTCGAGAGAGTTCTTCAAAGGAAGTTGCGGTACAAGAAAATAGGAATTTTCATGCACTATAAAAACCATTTTCTTTTTCATATGTTTAAAAAATGTTAATATTTCCACAAACCAAAAAAAAAACTGTTATGCATGTGGGAAGAGTTACATTGGGAAACTTTTAAGTAATCATAAAAATAAACACAACAAATCTATCTTCTTTTTTTAACTCATTGTGATGTTTGTAGTGCAGCAGTAAAAGGAAATACCTTTTCTAAACATACAAATAAAAATAATAGAATCAAATATTTTAAAACTTTTTTTTTTTTTAAAGCTTTTTTGACTTTCAGATTCATTCTTTTCATTAAATATTTATTCAGAATTTATCGCATGACTTTTTTCTACATCTAGCGCCTACTAACTTCACAAGCTGCAGACTTGTGAAAATTGTTTACACTCGTCTCTAGATATTTGTAACTGTGCTTTGTTAAATACATCAATGATTTTTGATTAGCCATTCAATTATTTTCAGATCAGTTTCCAAACTTTTGGGCCATGGGTGAAAATGAACCGGAACAACTTATTTATATGCAGCCTGATAATCATTCCAGAAAACGTCGAAAAGATCCAAAGGGGCATTATGAGTGCGATAGATGTAGACGAACTTACATGCATAAGAAAAGTTTTCAGCGACATAAAAGTTACGAGTGTGACCAAGCGCCTCGTTTTGATTGCAATTTTTGCGACTACAAATCTAAAAGGAGACACGATTTGTCTAAACATATGAATACTTGTCGTTTTAGACCGAATACATTCGATGGATAATAAAAAAAGGACATTTGCGATCAATGTTACTTTTAAAAGTTTATGAGAATTTTTCGTATCCTCACATAAAAACGTAACGAATTGTGTTTTATTTTCCGCAGATATTTTTTAAATATTATTGTTTTCATATTTGAAATCGCATAAGACTTTTATTAATTTAAAATCAAAGGTAAAATTTCTTTCCATTTCAAAATGGATATGGCATAATTTGATTTCTCTAATATTAGGAAGTCGCTGAATTGCAAAATTATTGTTGATGGTACTATTATTCAGAAGAACAATTATTTTTCATTTATTGATTTTTTATTCCATGTGAAACAAATGGTGTCTAATTTTTCAATTAACTGATTCTTTACGTTTCGAACGTCTCCTATTCTGTAACTAAATTATAAGCATATGTAATTTGTTTTTAATTTTTGTATTGAACAATTATTTTATAAAGAGTTCAGCCATTCAAGAATTTATTTTCAAAAATTGGATAAGTTCAAGTTGTAAAGAATACATTTGCGAAAAAAATAATATTGCAAGTCTCGAAATTATAAATGAATATTACTTAATTATTGAATTAAACTGTTAAATTTTAGTAGAATTCTTCTTTATTTTGTTTGTTTTTATTTTTGATTATATTTTCCCAAATTGAGTTAAATTGTCTTGGATATAATTAAACTGAATTTATTTAGACTCAGTTGAATAAACATGTATTCAGAATATTTTAGTGGAACTTAGTGGATTTACTTAAATTCGCACTAAAAAATGTTGTAACGAAAAGCAACACAAAAGTGTTTGCTCACTGTATAATTAAATTGATAATAAATATGTTGAAAGATCAATTTACTTGTAGACGGAGGCATTTTTATTTCATATTTCTCTAGATGTTTCTAACTGCATATTTGTTTTTATTCTATGTAAAATACTGAAATGATGTCTGATTGTAAATTAAAATTTTTTCAGATCAATATTCAACATTATGGATCGCCGGTGTAGAATCCTACGATTTTCGGGGCAATTACCATGGACTTCCGGACCAAAGAATCCCGGGTTTTCCAGAATCTGAACCGGAACAACATGTTTACACACAGCCTCATCAAAATTTCGGAAATCGAAAAAATAATCCAAGGGGGAATCATGAGTGTGATAAATGCGGACGAACTTACATGCATAAGCACACTTTGTTGCGACATAAAAGTTACGAGTGTAACCAAGAGCCGCGTTTTGATTGCGACTATTGTGATTACAAATCGAAACGAAAACATGACTTGTCAAAGCATATGAATACTTGCCGGTATAGACCGAATTGTTTCGACGGATAATATACCTTCCACATCAGAGAGGTGCAAAATATGTGGCTCTCTGGACTTTCACGAACGGAGGAAAACATGTACAGCCTAGCCGAAAAAATATATCTATTTTTTTATACATTTATTTTTCAGCCCTTGGAATTGTTAAAAATATTCTTGCGAAAGTAATGTTAAAATGTGACAAAACTGTGAATCCACTATAAGAAGTCACCTGCGAGACCACATTAATTTTTGTTCCAAACGGGGAGTCCACGCCTCGTCCTCTTACAAATTTCCGGCAGAGCACTGTTGACCCTCTAGTCTTTTCCTTACACGGAGAGATCGTTAGATGTGCGTCGCCGATTTGAATGTGACTTTATAATAGGCAGTCTCCAATCACCAGCACGCTTTTGCCCCTGTAGTATTTTCTTTATAAGAACAGGTCGCGAGATATGCGTCGCTGATTTGACCCAGTAAATACTTAAATCTTTAATCTCGGAAACTTAAGGCCCATTGGATTGATTGAAAAAATACGCTCCTAATGGATTTTTATTTACTTTCAACCTGTGAAGCCCCATTCGAGTTGGCGACGCACATCTCATAACCTCTTCTTGTTATACCTTATGAAACTATGAATAGGTCGGAAACAAGTTTCCTTTCATACTTCTCAGAAAGTCGATGAATGATTCAGCTGGGAGTCCAACGTGCTGTTACTGAATTCAAAAAAATTGTTTTTCGAATTAATAAATAAAGGGATCTCTTTAAAGCAAGGTTATTATCAATTCATAGCATTAACTACTTCAAAGTTATAAGTTTTCTTGAATATAGAAAACATTGTGAGAGGTATCAGTGCGCTGGTAGTGAGCGATTGTCGGCCGTCGCCATGGGGGCTGCACAGGGGTCAGGCTCTCTCGTCCTGAAACAGGTTTTGAGGATGAGACGTGGATCGCTCGTTCCAAACGGATAACTGCGGTTTTTACTGCGCTCGTCTATCTACAGACGGTTTTTTTTTGTCAATTTGCAATTAGCTTCTGCAGCCACATTTTACTCGGCTTCATGTTTAAGAAAATATTTTTGAAAATGTTCGCAATCTTACTTTCAAAAGTTTATTACAATTTTTTGTTTTCTCACCTGGTGAAAAACTTTATTATATAATTTTGCTGCAGATATTTCACGATAACAATTTTTTTCATATTTAAATTAGGAAGTACTTATTTTAGTTCAAAAGCACAAACTGTAACTTGAACTTTCTGTAGACAGTTGCTAGATTTGGCAATATTGATGTTACTTGAATATCCAAATAATTTAAAGCATTCGAATTAAATTGTATTCCAAATCAGAATTAGAAACTTAGATTGAAATAAAAAAATTGCCTCTCGGATTTAGTGAAATTAATTAAATAATCATTATTATTATTTAATTACAATTATCAGACACAGCAGGGGAAAAATAATTTCTGTGAACAGATCAATAAATAGCTTACACTGTTCACTCGAAAAGATTTATGTGCTTGAATTTTTCATAAAAAATGTTATTTCTTCACTTAACAAAATTTTGTAATGTCACTGATGTCAGTATAATTTGAATTTTATAGTGTCCAATAACTTAGGCAATTAATTAAAACCCAAATTTGAACTTTATATGGAATTTGAATGTGATATATTATCAGAATTAAGTTTTCGTAAAAAGGTAGCCGTAATTAATTGAGGGTCTGGATCTACGAAAAGGTAATAACTTTCTGGCGTCTAGAGTGGAAGTAATGTTGCTTATATGCAAGCAGTAAAATGGTAACGGGCCCTCAATTATATGCGCAGCTTTGGGTTAATTTAGATTGGCAATATAAGTTTATAAAAAATATTCTTTTAAATTGATTATTAGACTAAATCCTAATTCAATTTTATTATTAATTTTATTCAATTTTAAGTTTTCCACTTAGCAATACAGGAGGAGTCATTTTTATTATTTAACAAAAATATTAAAGTTCTGATACCATTATTCTAGATAGAAATTTATTATTAAATTTCCTATGGGATATTTCGCTGTAGTTATAAAATATCTTGTAAAAAGTGTCTAAAAAGGAATATTCCAGCTTTGTTAATAAACTACTGATTAAAACTTCGAACGCGTAATTTATTTATTAAATGTTTAACTGGGTAACTTTTTTTTTTGCTTCTAGTTTCGCTTTATGCCTCTTTCATTTTAACGCTATATAATGTCACAAAACATTGAACGCACAAATGGGACGCAATTCCTTAATTACATCATATTGACAATTATTACATTTTTTCAGATCAATGGAATTCTTACATGGGAGTTCCGGCATCAACACCTTATCCAATTTTAAACTCAAGATTGACATACAAGCCATCCGTTGACATTCAAACAAATGATTTTTGGTCTGTCTACAATAGAGTTCAGGACCAAGGGAATCCGAATGTCCAGGGTCAATGGAACCAGAATGCTCAGGGCCAATGGAACACCAAATTTCAGAACCAATGGAACCCGGATGTTCAGGGCCAAGGACATTTTATTCATCAGCAGCATCTCGAAGGAAAAAAAAATGCTTTATTTAAATGCCATTTATGTCATTACACAGCTCGTCTCGAATCATCCCTTTTGAAACATGTGCATTCTAAACATTCGAAACCTTCAGATGAAAGGAAGTATGAATGCGATACGTGTACTCGAACTTATAAGTGGCAAAGTAGCTTGTGCCATCATAAAAAATACGAATGTCACAATGATCCAAGATTTAAATTTATATGCCATTATTGCAATCGAGATTTTACACAAAAAGTTACCCTTCGTAATCATATTAGTGTCATTCATTCGGAAGTTTACGGGAAGGTTAATTTTCCTCCAAAGAAATCAAGAGTAAGACGCTCTCGGCTGCAGTAAAATACTACGTCAATCTCCATTACGGTCGGAAATGATTAATCTGACTGACTTTCAGACGTGATTACTCGTCCAAAAAAAGAAGCGAGAAACTTTTTTGAAAATAAGTTTTAAAACTTATGAAATTTCGAGTGGAGTTACCACTAACAGGAATATATTTGAGGTTTTTAAGAGAATGAAGAGATATGCATCGCACACGATTCAAGTCTGCGCGAAGAACAGTTATCACGCCTCTTTCCCTTTTCCAATCCCACCTTTCCTTTTCCAGGTACGGTTGTTTAGACTTGGCCTATTTTAAAAGGATCAAAAAGATATCTACTAGATGCCATTCGGCGGGAATTTCATAAGCTTTTCAACTGTTTTTTTATTTCAAGTTTCGGGTTTCATTTTTAAACGAGTGATCATGTTTCAAATTCAGCAGCGATTTTTAGTATCGCTCGTGCTAGCTGTGTGAAAACAAGTTACAGCAGACGATATTAAGTACTATTTTAAAAAATATATTTTTGTTGTGAGATATATGAAAAATATCAATTATATTTGGTATAATATTTGATTTTTATTTAAATTGTCATTGAAGATGGGAATTTATTAATAAGTTATATTAAGTTGTTTTAGTATGCTTATAATTCGAATTTTTATTTCAATCTGTTAAATTTATTGATCTTTCGATATTCTTCATATTTTATTTACTTTCTTAAAATTTTGTTTTATTCTCTTCGTAATAATTATGTATCTAGAATTTAATGATGTTATTCAAAGTTTTTGTTGGCTAATATCGCGATTAGAATGTATTTTGTTTAATGATAATAAAGCGAACTAATCCAGCCTTAGAATCTATTTTTTATTTTCAAACTGATAGAAAAAGTAGTGCATGAAGCTTTTGTGATTGTCCCACCTGCAAAATAAATGTAAACTGTTGGGCAGGAAACATTGAAGTGTAAAGTAGAAAATTTGTAACTCGTCATAAATTTTGGTCCTAAAATTCGTTTTAATCCTAGAAGAAAGCTAACTTTTAATACATGTTTTTCAGATAAGACCATAGATTTGAAAAAAAAACGTAAGCTACTAAAAGGAGAAGCAAGACTGTCCCAAGGACCTTATCTCTGTTCTCAGTGCGGTGATTCCTTTGATGATAAAGTACCTTTCCGTAAACACCAAATAGAAAAACACAATGTTGTCCTTTGGTACGGAAAAACGTTAAACCTAAAAAACACAAGGAGATCTACAAGAAGTCTGAAAACCGGCGACCTTTCCAAGAAGGAAAATATTAAAGCTGAAAAATTTGCTAAAGGAAAATCTTCTCCTGAAACTTTAACGAGAGAGCTTTTTCAGAAATTTAAAATAAATCCCTGCTCAGTTCAAATAGACAATCTCAAGTATGTCATCAAAATGCGCGAAATAAAAAAGAACTCGAAAGCTTCCGAATTCAAGAAGAAGTTTGATAAAACTGACTGCGAGAAATGTGGACGTACCTTTCCTGACCGGGAATACTTGATTCGTCACAAACGTTTTTTGTGCGGATTTTCTCTACACTCGTGTCGTTATTGTCGTTTCAAAACTAACCGTGAAGACATTTTGTACACGCATATAAATGCCGCCCACTTGAAGTTCGAGAAAGACTTTTTCAAAACGATTATTAAAATTAAAGATGAAGATAATTAAATATAATATTTAAGTCTCGAAATTTCGTACAATAGTTACGAAGCAATTACAAAATTTTTTTGATTTTTTTCCTAGTTACCACAGTTTTTTTTTTCGACGTTCGTATTTTTATCGGTAATGTTGTGTGTGTTTGAATTCTACTTCTTTAGTTGGTTATTTAAAATAATTCATTATCTTGGGTATAATCGGTTCCATACTGAAGGAAAATTTGTACTCCTTCAAATTAACATGTGTGTAACTCTGTTTTTGATATTAATTTATGTTAAAAAAATCGTTTGAAAGAGCTCTGTTTTTTGAGTTAGCCCCTCGTTTTAGAACTTTGGATTTGGACTGAATTCTTTCGAACTCTTTTGAGTTTGTTGAACTCTATGTATTTATTTTAATTACTTTAAATTGCTTGCTAGGCTTTAGAATGCTTTCAAATTTTTTTAGAATCGTTGAAATCTCTTGAATTTCTCCGACTTCTTCTAAATTCTCTGAAATATGCGAATTCTTTCAATTCTTCTAAATTCCATGAATTATTTGGATCCACAGATTTCAATAGAATTAAATGAAGTTAGATAATTAAAGGAATTCAGATAAATAATTAAAGGAATTCAAGAAATTCAGAGGAAGCTAAGAATTCAGCAAATTCAATCAATTTGCTGAATTCCGTGAATTCCCGGAATTTAATGAACTCTCGGAATTTGCTTAATTATCGGAATTTCCTTTATTCTTGGAATTTTCTTAATTCTCTTAAGTACCCTGAAGTGTCTCATTTCACTGAATTATCTGAAGTCTATAAATTCCTGGAATTATCTGAATTTCCTGAATCGTCTCAATTCCGGGAAATCTCTGAATTTCATGAATATTTTGCAATTAAAGAATCCTCTGGATATCATGAATTTCTTTATTTTGTGCGTTCCTTGAAAACAATAATTTTAAACAAATTTAAGGAGTTTATAAGGGACAAAATGAATGCAGAGATTTCTACGAATTCAGACAAATCTAGGAATTCAGCGAATTTGAGAAAGTTCCTGAATTATCTGTTGAATTACCTGGATTTTCGGCAATCTCTGAATTTTCTAAATTTTCTGGATTTCATGAATTCTCGGAATATGTCTGAATTCTTTGAGCATGTTGAATTTTCTGTTCTATGAATTTCCTGAGATCCTTGAATTATGTGAATTCCTTGAATTATGTAATTACCTTGAATCCTTTGAATTCCTTCAATTCCTCTAATTGCTTGAATTCTCAAAAAGATTTTAGAAGATTCAACGAATTAAGAAGAATTCAAGGAATTTACAAAGTTTAGAGGAATTCACATGATTTCAAAGAAGTTTAATGACTGGTTCTTTTAGACGATCACTTCAAGAGCGATTTTTTTATCATAGAGGTATCAAGATATCCACAATATTTTAATCTTTTAAAAGTGTAAGTTACCAAAAATCTTAATGTTCTGTGTCTTTTGTACTGAGTCTTTGAATGCAGTTATAACGATGTATTACTCTGAAATCACAATAAATTTGTAAAAAATGTTCCTACCAAATGTTGCATCCCTAATTCTATTTCTAACTTATGCACGATATTTGCTCTAAATAAAAATTATTTTTACTATTTGCATACAACAGAAAGCATTGCAATGCTATATAACATGACTAACAATACTAGATCGCTCAATATATATTTCTATTTCTAAATCTAATTTCAATTTTTTTTCCAGGACGAAATTATAGTGCTTCTAATTGGACAATTGCCACTCTTCCATCAACATCAAGAGGTTTTCAAGAAAGACGTTTGCGTTCCATGACTTCATTCAATGTTTTAAACCGTTCTACTTTAGTTAAAAATACTTGTTGGACTTCTCGAAAATATGTTTGCAATGATTGTGGAAGATCATATACTTTAAAAGCTTCTCTGACACGACACAAACAATTTGAATGCAATGCTCAGATTTTGAGAGGCAGTTCTGAAGAGGCAGACAGGAAATCGAAAGAACACATGTGTGGAAAATGCAAAAGAAGTTACACATTTTTGACGTCACTGTGGCGTCACCAGCGTTACGAATGTGGCGTTGAGCCAAGATTTATTTGTCCAGTGTGTCGTACTAAATTTGCACAGAAAAGTAATCTTGATCGTCACGTGCGAACTCGACACTAATAGTATATTATGTGAAACCTACGCGCCCGCGTCTCACATAATATATTTTAAAACCGGGAGTGAGAAGGTAGATTCTACAAATTAGTCGAATTGAGTTTTAAGGGCGGATCCCCTGTGGGACCCATGTTTTTCGAGTGGCTATTAGCCAATTGTGAAGAACTGGCTGATTTACTTCACACACGCTTGAAGCGTGTGCAAAGAGCTGACTGGGTTACTTCGCACAAGTTTCAAGCGTGTGTGAAGAAGTTCTCCAACTTTTGTGCGTATCTGGCGCTTCGCGTCTGCTACGCAAGGCACGGTAGATCGAACCTCACACGCAAAGGTTTGAAAAAAATATATATTATCAAACTCCTGAAAGGATTTTAGAAAATAAATTAAATTTTCCTTTCTTATAGAGAAAGGATCTTACTTGTTTGATTTCGTTGAACAAAATGTCAACCCAATTTGTAATATAGTAGATCTATATTTATATTTTTTTTGACATCACAATTAATATTGAACCGAACAAATCTTTTATAATAAAGAATAGGATAAGTTTAAATTTATAAATGTTAGATTGTTAATCAATCAAACAATAACACTAATCAAATCTGAATACAAGCAACAATTTTTCATGCGTATTTCTTATGTTTTGTTGTTAAAAGCGATATTGTAAGATTGGGAAACCAAAGAACAAATTGTTGTTACAATAAATTGTATTGTAGTTCTCTCTCACATTAAAGTTTCTCGTAGTCTCTAATTATATTATACAGTAGCTGTATCGTAAAAAACAGTAGGTGTGATGTCAGTAAGTTGTTTGTTAAAAAATAATTTATAAAAAGATTTTGTATTTTCACGTCTGGAGGGGTATATGTGTCCAAGAGTCACAAGTAGAAATAAAGACATTTTTCATCAATAAAAACTGATATTGATTAATGTGCTTTCTAATTCTTACGTTTAAATTTTCAGTAATTTTTCTTCCTGATATATTTATTTGCTTCTAAATCTACTTTGACGCGAGTTCTGCTAATTGAAGCAATCTTCTTTTTTCAGGAAACTATTGGTTTTCGTCTCAGCCTTCTGCGTCCGGATACGTTGTAAATCCAAGGCAAGAAATACAAAAAGGAACGAGGAGGTTTAAGTGTCCCAATTGTGTTAAATCATATTCCCAAGAAGGAAATCTTAAAAGGCACCAAAAGATGGAATGCGGTGGGATTAAAAAGTTTGTTTGTTACGTTTGTAATCGAGGATTCACCCGAAAAATGAATTTGCAGCAACATTTATATTGTATTCACAAAGTCTATTTAGATAACCCAAAAAATTTCTAAAATTTTATATTTTTATTTATAATAAATGATAAAAAAAAGAAGATTATACTTTAGACAATAGAGATAATGACTTCGTTTTAAAGTTATCATAAATAAATTATCAATTATAGACTAAAAAAAGTTACAAGTTCTTTCAATAAAATTGGAAGTTAGTTAATTATTTTGCTTATTTTGTTACTAGTTAAGAAGGTTTGTGCAAAATGTATTTTCTACTCTGCAAAAATAAAAAAGTCTAAAAATGACATAAAAATTAATCAATTTCATGTTAACAAATTATAAATAAAATTTGTTTGATATTTTGATTTTCTAATGAAAATTAGATCATGCTGAAATAATAAATAAAATAAACGTGTGGAAGTACATGTTATATAAGTTCGATAAATAAAATTGATTCAAATACAATAATATGATTTATTTTTATTTTTATCCAAGCAGATATCCAATATTAATGACATGTAGTCTTTTATAGGTAGTCTAGATATATTTTACAGGCTCTAAATATATGTCAGCCGATATTATATATTGGTGCAAGCTAAATATGCTGAATATTTTAAAATACCAGTTTACATCATAAAATTATTTTCTTTCAGGTTTCGATGAAACACTTTTTTACAACTTACCCCCTGGACAAAAAGATTATGAGAGACAAAATTGGCAAAATGTGAACGCAAAAAGTCATCCTCAAGAAAAATGCGACGGCGTGGAAGTTTTTCGATGTTTTGCTTGCGGAAAAAATTATTCTTGCAAGAAAACTTTGAAAAGGCATGTCCGATTTGAATGCGGTGGCCAAAAACGTTTTAAGTGCAATCATTGTCCAGCAAAATATACTCAAAATGTAGCCCTCCGTAGACACTTGCTTAAATTTCACAACATCTACGTGCCTCCAAGAAATAGACTAGCACGATAAAGGAGTTTTTTTACCTTTTATCAAATGAAGAGATTATTTCTAATCAATATTATTAACGTGAGTTCCTACTGATTCTTTTTTTGTGAAGTAGATTTATGTCATTGTTAATTTTTATTCTATGACTTTACGAAAATATTATGTTACCAAAAATAAAAACATCTTGAAAACAGTATATTGCCTGAATTGCTTTACGATCCTGCAATAAAGATCAAGTTCAAGATACAAAAAATACCTTATTTTTCGATGCGGTCAAAACTAAGTGTTACAAGATTTTCTAAATCTATGCCAAATTAAACGTTCTTTACTAATTAATCGATTTTTTTCAGGGTTTGGTTGGCATCGGAATTCACACCCAGGTCTTGTAAATCTGAAGAAAAAATCAGCGGAAAATAAAACTCAAGAGAGAAAAAACAAGGACTTATATCCCAATAGGGAGAGATTCCAGTGCCCGAATTGTGAAAAATCTTACACTTTGCATCATAATCTTGTAAAGCATGTTCGAAATGAATGTGGGGGTCGAAAAAATTTTCTTTGTAATCTCTGTCAGTGGGCATTTAGTCAAAAAATGCATCTCCAACGACATTTACGTGCCGTTCATAAAATCTAGTTTCGAACGACGCCATTTTTATCATATTTTATTTATACTTTCTGGTCTTAGAAAACTGAGATTTTTATATTTTAATTCCATCATGTCAAAAATAATGTTAGTCTGTAAATAACATTTCTGGTAAGTTTTGATAGAGCAAACAAATAATCTGAAGAAAACAATTTAAAAATTTTAGAATAATGAACTTGTAATATACTAGTGTATTTGCTGAAAAACAAATATCATGAAATAAAGAGATATTTGTGAAATGCCTCATTGATATGTGTATTATTTATAGAAGTTACAAAAAAATTCGAGCCTTTAATAATATTTCTTCGTGGCTAGTCTTTTTTTCAGAATATCAGGAAAAATGTATATATGACCTCAGAAAATATGCTTCTTAGAATCAAGAATATACTAAATTGCTGTTTTACTTGGAAAGCTAATTTTTATAATGGAAAATAATATTATTAACAATTTTATTTTTTATTGTTGCAGTTGAATACCAGCTCTTTTGCAATACTCTACCTCGAGATGTATGGATTCAATGCAAGACAAATCTTTTATGTCTGAAGTGTGAAAAACCTTACAGTGATTGGAGAAGTTTAAGGAAGCATATGAACTACTTCTGTAAAATTGAACCACTTTACCCGTGTCCATATTGCACACACAGGGCTAGATTAAACACTTTACTAAAATATCACATCATAAAAGAACATGCTTCATACGCAAATTCCGATACTTTTTATTAATTTAAAAACAATTTCAGAATATCTTTGTAAAGTCAAATATAAGCAGAGATTATTTTTAATAATTAATATTTTTATGAAATATATTTAATTATAAAAATTAACAATTTGCTATTATGCTTCTGCTCTGTAAGATAAAATTGGAAAAATTCTAGAATCTTCATCGTCAGACTACATCAAATTTGTAAGGCTCTTTTTCAGTGTTCCAAAAAATCGTCATGCTTAGAAAAATGTGGGATTGGCATAATATTGGAACTTATTAACATTTGCCACATTAATTTTTGGATAAATATTAATGATTTATTGTGCTACCATTTTTTAAAAATAATTTTTTAGGTTTAAGTAGAGATCAAAACGATGTAATCTGCGTCCGCCATATTTTTTAAAAAGAATTTCACCCCTCACCTTTGATCTCTCACTTTTTACCTGTAACCCTTCGACTTTGACGTATCATCTTATCATTGACCTTGGCATGAAATGTAACCTCTGACTTGTAACCTATTTAACCTTAATTTGACCTTCGAACTTTTACATATGCTACTTGACCTATGACCTTTCATCTTTTACATCTTTTACCCTCTCCCTTCCCCAACTCTTTTCACCCATTTGTTGAAAAAAATATTATATGTAAATAATGAGTCAATACTTTCGTACACGGATCCCTTTTTTATGATTATTTATAATTGTAAACATCTTTTGGCAGATAGAAAATATAATAAAAAATAACAAAAACAATAGGGTGTTTTAAAAAACCATGTGTTTTTTTTTATCACTTACCTCCTAAACTTGTTCCGTTCGGAGAAAAAATGCATTTTTTGTTTAATTTAAAAAAGTTTAAACGCAAATACTATAAATTAGTTTATTTAGAGTAGAAATAATAATATTTTATAGGAAATTAAACTAATAACATCAGACGCTGTAAAAAAGCTTGACCCTTTAATAACAAAAATACTACCCCTAAGTGTGGTAAACTGCCTTGAATATGGGTTAAAGTATCCAAATTTTACACGCTATTCTTTAGATATTTTAGTGCCTAAATGTCTTAATAAAGTATAGGAATGCGGGAAATATATTTTAAAAATCAACCCCTATAGATGATAGTTTGTCACTGTTGGGGGTAGTATTTTTTTTTCTTATTTGTTCAAGTTTTTTTTCCTTAGTGCCTGGTGCGTTTAAAATATGTTGGGGTGATTTTTGTAGCAGAATTACAGTTTAAACTTTTTAAAATTAAAAACAAAAATATACATTTGTTTTTTTATCAAATAGAACAACATTTTTTATCATCAAATAATTTTGTATTGAAACCAAAAGTCTGTTTTTTTTCGGACATCCTAATTAACAATGTTGTAAAACAAGTTTTCTAATGAATAATCAGTGTAATTTTTCATCTGTTCTCTGATCAAATAGATACTGTGGTAAGAATTTCGTTTACAATATTTAAAAAATGTGCGTAAGTCTATTATGTAGATTAATTTTTAAAATGAAAAAGGTGTAAAAATAAATTTTATAAATTTAAAAAGACTAAATTCGATAGTACTAATTAGCGCATTCCCCAAATTACAATTATATTTTGTACAATAAATAAAAAGTATATATGTAAAAAGGCAGGAATATACTCTTGAAATCACTCAAGAAGAATGCTTCTTTTTCTAATACATTTTTTTGCAATTGTTTCAGATGAATTTTGGGCCTACAATTCGTCCGCCGAATATTCATCTAGAAATGGCCTCAGCAATGAAATTCCCTACTTACAAGGAACTGTTTTGGAAACAAGGAAAAAAAACAGTTTCGTCTGCTGTGATTGTGGGAAGATTTATGCTGTGCAGAGAAGCCTTTGGAGACATCGAAAATTTGAGTGTGTCAACGCAAAACCCAAATTTTCTTGTGAACTTTGTCCTTATAAAAGTCCACACAA
This sequence comes from Belonocnema kinseyi, assembly GCF_010883055.1. NCBI lineage: Eukaryota > Metazoa > Arthropoda > Insecta > Hymenoptera > Cynipidae > Belonocnema > Belonocnema kinseyi. The sequence goes on along the minus strand of NC_046658.1, from coordinate 85,956,116 downwards.
GTGGTGTATGGATAACCATAAAAAAAGACATCATTTAGCCAACCAGTCGTTTAGCTCGTGTTAAATATATTCTGGTTAATTATATTGTGTTAATTTTCAGGGCAAGAGTATTACTATAGAGATAATATTTAGATTGGGTTTTGAAACATTCAATAGTCATTGAACGTATTATATATTGTATATATACATATCTAATTAATCATGTTAAACAATTTTTTCTTAATTGTGAATTTTCATTACAATACTCGATCTCATTTTACATAGTTAACAATTCAGTGCTCTCCGGCGCAGGAATTTTAAATGAAAAACAAATCTGTACCTTATTTTGTCTATGTATTTTTTTACATGTGTTCGTTAGTTATATAAATCTCATTATACAAATACTCATTTTACACTCATTACTTATTTTATAATTATATATATATGCAAAAATAAAATTGAATATATAAATTAATTTCTGTAAAACTATTTATCCACTCTTTATTCCTCGACTGTCCGCTATTTTAAATATATCAAAATGATTTGTATAACATTGAAATATTATATTTAAATTTTTAGGAGCTCACTTTTTAATTATCATTAATATTTTGTTTCAGGAACTTTAAAGGAAAACAAGATCGATCGAAAGAAAACTGTTTTACGAGAAATCGTTCCTAGAAGAAATATTGGGCGATTTTGTACCACCCGTTTGAAAAAAGGAATTTGTTCACAAAAATGGCCGACAGAAAAATCTGCATCACAGAAAATTACTGCGGAAAAACGAGGAACTTCCGCGCAAAATCTTCACCACCACACAGTTTCGGAGATTCCAGGGATGATCTTCATGAGAAAAGTTTCCAAGAAAAATAAGGAGCCAAAGAAAATCCATATTGGTCGTATCTTAAATCTTCCTGAAATAGGAAGTATCGAAATTCACAAAGATGCAGTTGAGAAAAATCAAAACGTGAATTCCTTAAAACTTTCTTTTATGTGTGGAAATAAAACAATAGGCCAGAGTGCGGCATCTTTTAGTATCGACAAAAAATCTTCTCAACAAAAGGACAGTCCAGAAAAAATATTTCCGAAAATAAATAAGATGTTTCGAGTGGAAAATCGACAAACTCAGAAGAAAATTCCGGATGTTCAGTTCGAAGAAGTAAACTTGAAAATGGAGGCCGAAGAAGATCTTATTGTGGAGTATGATAACCCTTTAGAAGAAGAGGAAAATTAATATCTTTCAATATAATATTGATTGAATTCCTTATACAAAAATTTCAACATTTAATTTAACATTGTCACCTTCCTTTCTTTATTTTTATTTGACATTATAATTTTACAAAATAAAAATGTTTCCATAAGGTATTCAAAAGATGATTGAAGTTTTAATAGAAGACAATTTTTTTAGTTTCTTTCATTCTTTTTTCTTTAAAATTATTTCTGAAAATAGTTTGTCAACTTTCGGTGGTAGAAAAGCGATTAACATCCTCTTAACCCATCATTTATTTCTAAGAAAATTCGACTAATTATAACCATTCTAATAAAATATTATAAGGAATGCGTTAACTTCCTTATGCTTGAAACAAGCTTTCTTTAAATCACCACTCATTAAAATTTAATTGACCTATATATTTTTCAGAAGGATCTCCCGTGGAGAGTGAATCTGTAAGAATGAATGAACCTCATTTTTGGAAATGTCCAGAAGCGTTTCGTCTTCAAAAAAGTGATCTCTTTAAAAAGAATTACTTCAGTGGATCTATTCGATGTAGTTGTGGGCAAAATTTGCCCGAAAAGTACCATCATCTGAAATCATCTAAGGAATTTAAATTGGAATCCAGAGTGACCAAAGTTATGGAATCTATAACTGTTCCTCAAGTTACAAACACAGAATCTATAAAAGATGTAAAATCTATAACAGTTCACAAACATAAACTTCCTCTCATAAACGGAGTGGGAACCTTTTCACCTTTACTACCAATAAATATAATTCCAGTGGAAATGAATATTAATTTTCCCAATTCCCTTTCCAATATCAACTTTTCCGAAGAAGAAGAACTACAGTATAATCTGGAGAAACAATTGTTCGATAGTGAAGAAATTTATTTAGAAGAAACTATTGACCTTCAGAAGAAGTGGTTCGACAAAGAAGAGATCAGAGTTGCAGAAAATTTTAATGTGAAGGAAAAACTATTTTCAGGGAAAAGTACAGAGACAAGGAACAATTTCCAATTTGAAAAAGAATCTGAATTAGAGAAGGAAATCGACGAGGGAAAAGGAAATGAATATTCTCTATTTTGTTATGAAGTCATTGAAAATGACAGCGATTAAATGCGAATAGGCGTGATGAGCACGGAAGTGAAGATATTATAATTACCTACGATTTTATATATTTTGGGTTTATTTTATATTTTTAGTTATTCGAATGAATTTTTTTCTTTATGATATTTTTCTTCCAGATTCATTTCTGTAATAATACTCGAAATTAATTATTAAATTATCTAAGCATTCAATGATGAAATAAAGTACCATTACGAACAATTTTTCTCTAATTTTTATTTCCCTTAAGACTATTATTTTATTGTGAACTAGAAATATTGATTGTATTAAAATTGCTAATGCATTTACAGAAAAACGTCATCAATAATAGTATTTGCATACGTTTTTTTCGGCTTCTGCTAAAAAAAGGGAAGAGAAAATAATTTTTTGAATTAAGTCCAGCCAACACTTTTCTTCCTAAATGTTTTTTTTACAATTTTTTACCCGTATCATATTAGGAATAATTATATTCAAATATAATGTATTTTAGATTTGGAATTTCTGCAAATTTATTTACATAAAAGGTAAAAGCTCTTTCTTAATATTGTGTGACATGTTTCATTTTGTATTTTATTTTAAAATTTTTGTTGATAAATTTGTCTCATTATTTCTTTATTATTTTCAGGGAAGGTTGAACATTTTAAGTTTTTTTCGTCCCTTCAAATAATTGGAGGATAATGCATTTTAGAACATATTGAGAGTTCAGAATTTTGCGGGATATGGGAAAAATTCATTTGATTGAACTCAGTCATCTATTAAATAAAAAAAATGAGTATCTGTTTTGTCAAACAAAAATTTAATGTACACCATTATTACTAAGTATAAAAAGGAAACATGTTTTTTATTAAAAACGTGAAGATTTTCTATTATCATCTCTTATCATAAATAATTTTTCGTATTTTTATAGATTTTCTATATTATCAATGCCTTTCTATTGGTACAGAAATAGGATTTCCTTTATCTAATACTATAAAATAATATGATAAATCCAAGGATATTGTATTAGCTTTAAAAATCAGGAATTTTTAATATAATCGAAATTTGTTGTTATGATGTCAAAATTATTTTAAACGCTCTGGAGTGTAATGTTGTCTTGTATTTTTAATATTTAGGATAAGTAGATTATTAATTATATTATATATCTATGAATGTTAACTTTGTTATTAGTATGATATTATGCAGCATCTCAAAACTATTTTGTTATTTATGTTATCATCTAATGAGCTTCGATGTCCTTAAAAGTTTTAGAAATCCTCAAAAACAATATGTGAGCTAATATTTATTTACTTTCTCATTTATATAACATTATAATTTCTTATATTCCATACTAACAATATACCTTTTTTTTTCTAGGGCAACTTTTGGATCCAAGACACCGAAGAAATTTTTTATGCAGCGATTGCTTTAGATCCTACAACCTGAAGTCATCTTTGAGTCGTCATATTCGATTTGAGTGCGGAAAATTGCCTGGTTTTAGATGTCCCTTTTGCAACTATAGTGCAAAAAGAAAATATAGTCTGCAAATTCACGTTAGAACTAAGCATAAAATCAATTTGTTCTAGTTGAAGATTCATAGTTTGCAACTATCTGCAAATCTCGATACTTCCATTATATTGTTGTAATAAAGTGATGAATGTATTATACACTGAAAAAATAATTCTTACAGAAAAACTCAGAGATTTATCTGAAGAGAAAATAAGAAACAGTACTTTTTTCCTGATTTTTTACCTTTAGAGATACAAAAACATACTGGTAATGGTCTCTTTGTACATATGCAAGTTGAAAATACTGTAAGAAGTAATCACTGATTTGGAGGTAAAGGGATAAACTACAAAATATATTTCTCATAACACATGCATGATTTCAGTCCCTTTAGTAATTTTGCTCCCTAGGGAGCAAAAGTGTAACGTCAAAGGTGAATAATGAAAATAATTAAATTACACCATTAAGCCATTTCCCTTTCGGGGTAGGCGTGACTGACTCGGCAGGGGAAAGCAGTAGTATGTGGAAGGGATAGAGATTTTTCAGATTGATCCAGAATTCTCGTGCTATTTAAGTAAATAACACGTTCGTTCCGCAACACTGCTCCGACCCAGGTTGCTGATCAATCTCTCTAGCAATCACCCCAAGCGAAGAACCTCAATATATCTAAAACCCCACAATTTTGGCCGGCAAAAAAGATCATTTTTAAAATTTATTTGAACTTTAAATTTTTCGATAATTTTAACATTTTTTTAGTTTCAAAGTTTAAAAAATTTCATAAATATTAAAAATGTTCACACGTTGGGCAGAGGCCCGGTTTCTGTCCATATGGAGAAATGTTGGAAACTTTATTTTTATTTGAATATGAAATTAAGAAATTTTTGGAAATTTAGAAGTTTTAGACATTTAATGTTTAATATTTCTGAAAATTAGAACTTTGAATTTTTTTATTTTATTTTATAATTTCAAAAATTTGCAAAGATTTTGCAGTCTTAAAATTTTAAGAAATTATATAATTATCAAAAATTTCTAATATTCTTTTAATTTATATTTAAATCAAAATAAAGCATTTTTCTATATATTTTAATTTAGAAATTAAAAAAATGTTTGACAAGTTGAAAATGAAAAAAAATTAAACATGTATTTTTTTATATTAAGTAAATTAAAATTTGTGTTCGAATGTTAACAATTTTAAAATATAAAAACATATAAAACATTTTCAAAATGAATGAAATTTAGACAATTTTATGCTAACATTTTCAAGATTTCAAAAATTTTCTAAATTTCTTAAATTCATATTAAAATAAAAATAAAGTTTCCAAAATTTCTCCATGTGCGCAGAAACTATGAAGAACTTTGGAATGTTTATTTTAATATGAATTTATGAAAGTTAAAAAATTTGGAAATTTTTGAAAAGTTGATAACTTTAAAAATTTTAAAAATAATTTTATCTTACATTCAGAATAATTAATTATTTTAAAAAGTTAACAGTTTTTAAATACAAGAACATATAAAACCTTTTTGAAACGTACAAAATTTATGAAATTTAGAACGTTTTTGAAATTAAGAACATATTTCTTGGAAAAATTTTCAACATTTAAAAATTGTTTTAAATTTCCTTGATTCACATAAAATTAAAATAAAGTTTTCAAAATTCCTCCGAAAGAGCAGATACCGTAAGGAATTTTAGTAACTTCATTCTTATTTTAATGTAAATTTTAAAAACTTTCGAAAATTCTTGAAATTCAAATTTTTTAGATATTTAATAAATCTGAATTTACATAATTTTCAAAACTTTCCGAAATTCATATTAAAATTAGAATAAATTTACCAAAATTCTTACATATAAGCGAAAACCGTGCGGCATTTTGGACGCTTCATTTTTATTACAATATAAATTAAGCAAATTTTAGAATTAAAATTTTTTTTATAATTTTTTATACCTAGAAATTTCAGAAATTTTGAAATTTGTTTAAAATGTACAATATTTGTAATGATAGTTTCAAACATTTCTTTAGTTATACAAAATTTTCAAAACTAATATTTATTAAAATAAGAAGAAAGTTCCTAATATTCCTCTATATGAGCGGAAACCTTACCAGTGTTTCAATCGTGTCTGAAATCATGCAATTGTTATAAAAAAACCATCGTATGCATCAAGGGGGAGGGACTTTTTTACGACTCATGTATTTTTCACTCGTCGAAAAAGTCCCACATTTCCTTCTTAATGCATAAAATGCTATTTAATTATTTAATTTTTTTCTTCTGGGTTTACCAATCTTCCTTTCTTAACAAAAATATCATTTTCCCTCTAATTTGTCTATCTGGGGTAATGCTGGCTGGTTATGGTTTAATTTTAGCAATGCAATTAATTTTTTTTATTCCATCAATTCGTAATCCAAAGTCCTCCCCCCACTCCCAAAAAAAATCCGAATTTTTTTAAGTTCTCTTTGTTTGGCCTTATTTTTAATTTGGTTCCTTTGCCTTTTTCTGATTCACTGTTTCAGGACCCCGAGCTCTCATATCATTGCTGCGATCGGAATACAAGCAGGTGTCAAAAAAAAAGCCTTTGGCATCATTAAAAAGTGCTTTAGAACAACATATCTTAAATTCGAGTCGAGATCATCGCAGTGTTGATTCTGATAGCAACAGCAGCAGCAACAACAATTTTGAAAGTAATGATCGATCGTCACGAGAGGTCGTTTTTCCAGAATCGTTTGAGGTTTTGCCACAACCGAGGAATCGAAGCACACTTTTTGCAGGAATCTCAGAGGATCAACGACTTTTCAGATGCAAATTTTGTGGCAAAGGATATCGATGGAAAAGTACGATGCGTCGTCATGAAATGGTGGAATGTGGAGGAAAACCTCCTTCATTTCAGTGTCCTGAGTGTCCTTACAAAGCAAGACAACGCGGGAACCTCACTGTACATTATAAACGACATCACAATAAAGGCGAACTTGACGATAATCTTCCAGCTGAAAATTAGAGTCGAAAAATAGTGGTCATTTTTTTTAGAAAAAATTGCGTGACCTTGAAATTTGACCCCCTTTGATTTTAGTAAAGCATAATTTTGGATTCTTGTGTATAAAATGAAGAAAAACCTCATCTGACCTCGTGAAAGGAACGGTTACGCAATTGCGTCACCGTAAAGTACCTGCATGATGACCGTGCGGTTCAGTGGGTCCGCCAGAGCTAGGGCATGTTACATACTTTTACACATATAACTTAACATTCTTTCTACCTTTTTACACATTTATATTTATGTGTTTGTAATTATTTATGTGTTAAAAGATTAAAAATTAGAAGCTATTTGCGGCAACAGCTTTTAATTCTTAATTCTCTAACACACGAATAAATACAAATAAATCAATATAAATGTCTATAAAGATAGAAAGAGCCTTGAGAACTATGTGAAATTATGAATAAATGTGAAAAAGTATTAAGCATATCCTAACCTTGGCGGACTCAGTTACCGCACAGTCACTATGTGGTGACTTTGCCGTCACGTGGTCCGCTTAGGAATATCTAAAAAATTTTGCTTTTCGAAATCTGTAACTTTATTTTATATATTTTAGCCTAAAATTATGAGATCAATTCCATTTCAAATCATGCTATAGTTAAAAAATGAACACGTAATTCACAGTTTGATATTTTTTGTATTTTTTATAGTCTTTCTAAGATTATCGGCGAATTCTCAAAAATTAACAGCGATTTGTTTCAAAATGCAGTATTTTCCGAACGATAGTAGAGATACAGGCTGCTTTTTTCTAATTCTTAAAGGAGATTATCTGAAAAACACAATTTTTCAATTTGTTTTTAGAAAAATATGGTATTATTATATATGGTTTCATTTCTGGAAAATAAGAGTCTTCGTATTGAACAAAATTCTTTTTAATAAATCAAATTTTTGCTTTTTTCTCGAAAACAACAAAAGGTAGAAAAAAAGGTTCACAGAAAAGTTTAGACATCTAGATTCATCCGATAAAAAATACCTCATGCTCATTTGTGATATCATGCATCGTTTTCGAGAAACGAATTTGATTTAAAACCAATTTTTCTGGCCTAAGGAATGGTTAAGGGGATGGCATAATTTTACCGAATTTTCAAATTCTCGAATGTTGAAAATACTAAAAAAATAATTAGGAATTTAAAAAAAATTAAAATTCCCGAAAGAATATAAAATTGCCGAAAAAGTTTATTTCAAAAATTCTAAAACCCGAATTTTCAAATTTCCGAACATTATTAAATTCCTCAAATTTCATATTCCCGAAATTAGTAAATTTCGGAATTTAAGAATTCCCGAAAAAAGTCGGGATTAATAATTCACTTGTAAATAAATACCCCAATTAAAAATGAAAGATAATTCTAACAAAAAAACTATTTTTTCGGGATTTGGGAATTCGGCAAATTAATATTTTCAGGAATTTGTAACTTCAGAAATTTGCTGTCTTCGTGAGTTGGAAATTTCGGCAAATATTTATTACTTTCAGGAATGTAAAAATTTAACAATTTACTATAATCGAGAATTTCTAAATGTAAAAATTTACTATATTCAGGACTGAGTTCAGAAAGGAGATATGTAGCGCGTACCGCGGTTTTGTCAGTTTTCAAAATATTTTACGATTTTTGACATCCATTAAAGTAGCAAAAATTTCCACTTAAACTAAAGAAATAAAATCCCAAATACCTACGCTCGTTCGCAAAATAATGCATTTTGAAACATATGTGTGTCATTTTTTGAGGATTCGCATGTAAGCCTCAAATGATTGAAGAAAAAATGTTGTGTTTAATCTGTAAAATTCAAAGAAATTTGTTCTAATCGGAGGATGTCAAGTCTCATTTAATTCGATTTAAAAAATAATGAACCAATTTTCCTTTTATTTTTATCTTGACTGGATATTTCGAATCCACGTTTAAGATTAAATTAAATTTTTTTATTTGCGGGACCATGATAAAAAATTAAGGGAGAAACCTTTCCAAATAAAAAAAAAAATACTACGAACTAGCTAAAATATTTATAGAAATAATCTATGGGTTTTTTATTAAGTCAACCATGGTGTGGATTTAATTTGGTTAAGTAAGGCAACTTATTATTTATTGCTTTTTACTTGCCTTAATAGTTATAAAACCACGAAACGTCCTTTAATATATAAGATGAAATCAGTGAAAAATATTTCCAATTTCCTGTGTTTGGGAGTAACTCATTAAAAGTAACGAATTTACTGAAAAAGTTGCTCTTTAAGTAACTTTCATATTACTTAATTTTTGTCAATCTGAAAGCTTGCAACTTTTTATTTATATAAGGATACATTCGAATACAATTTCAAATATATTTTATTGCAACAAAAACTTGGATAGCTAGTAAATCGAAATGAATATTTGAAATCATTATTTTGAGTTATATTTTTGTTGTAGGAAAATCTTTGCAGTATAGACAATTTTATATATTTTAATGCAAAAAGATAAATATATGTTCCATTCAAACAAACTTTTTTTGTTTTTAATTGAACACATAATAACCTAATTGGGGCTTTTTTACTAATTAGTTATGTTTATTACTAATTTACTAGACGCTTTTAAATGTAGATAGAAGATTTAAAAAAATTTTAATTTGAAGTTTCCAAACTAAATACGCTCAAAATTTGTTAAATGTAGGTTAGTCGTTATAATTTTATACGAAACTCTTCATTTTACAAATTCTTTGTCCGTATAAAAAAAACTATGAAAATAAGTCACATCATGCAAAAACTGTATAACTAGTTTCTTCTTTTGAGGAACTTCCCAACACTAGTAATTTCATAAATTTTCAAAACACCAAGCATTGAATTTTAGCACAGAAAAAAGTAAGTTTTGAAAGTTCTTAAATTTTTAACAAAATATATTATTTAAATATATAATATATAGATGAAACAGTAGTTCCTTATTTGATTGAAATTTTACTTATATTTTTTCTGTGTTTTCCTCAAGCTGAATAATGAAATGCTCTTAAATTTAAAGCGTCAGACTGGAAAGTTTTATTTGTATAAAGAAGAGGAGATTATTAGGAATATAGAAAACTTAAAATTATTTTTAAAAACATTCCATAAGCAGATGAACATTATTTTGTTATCCTAATCGTTTTAAGCATTAAAAATGAATCACAAATAATCAATTCACTCTTTCGTTTATTGAAAAGCACTTTGTACTTTTGAAAGGAGTAGGGTAATTTTTAAGACTCATTTAAATTTTGTATACAGCTAATGTTAAAAGCGATATTATAGACAATACAAATTATACAGAAACATTCACGATTGGTCGTGAAATCAGTATTTTTACGTCAGTATTTTACAACAATGTTGACATGTGACTCTAATATTTAAAATAGTTTATACTCACTTCAGTGTCCGTTTTCCATTATTACAAACCAAACTTCAATTTACAATAAGCTTCGATATTCTTTATTATTTTATTATTATATTCTTTGAATGAACATTTTTTATAACTCCTATGCTATTATATTTATTATTTCTTATGAGAGATTTTGGTACACGATTTCGTGTATGTCCCCGGGCTAAGGTAGAATTATATACGTTGGGTATTTAATATTATCGTTATCTTATGATGATTGTTTTTATTAATAAAAGGTACATTGTTGAGGGATATTTTCTGAACGTTTTTTCAATCTTTACATCCAACCAGTTTTCCTCATTTTAATTGTTTATATGCCTGTTCCTCTTATTTTTATTATATTTAAATTAAAACATTGTTAAATTTGTTGTATGAACATTTTTTTCTCAATGATTGAAAAAGATTAAAATAATGAAGAGAGAAAAATAAATTTTTTTCCTTTCTTTCTTTGATTTTTTTCTATTCCTGCAATTTAAGATAAGTTTTAATTTCAATTCAGTCTTTTCATTTTGTGTTGTTTTCTTCTTTGTGGTACGTTTTAGAAACGCAATCTAAATGTTCTGCTGAATTTTTATTGGAGTAACTCGTATTAATATATTTGGATTTATTTGCAGATTCAGGACATCACTACAGTACTTTAAGTCCTGGTAACAAAAAATATCCTTGCCTAAAATGTCTCAAAACCTACAAATCAGTGGCAGCGTTAAAATACCATCAGGTGATGGATTGTGGAATAATGCCTACTTTTTTTTGTCAATATTGTGATTACAAATCTAGAAGAAAGTCAAATATTTTGAGGCATGAACAAAAGTATTGTAGAAAAAATAGGTGAGTTGTTAAGTAAATAATGTTAGAAATTTTTCTTTATATTTTAAATATAAATTCCAGCTACCAGGTGTATACATATGAAACCGGTATTGCCATTTAGCGGCCAGTAGGCACACTTGTAGGCACTATCGGAACTTACCATTTGTGCTAATTGGCGTAT